>NC_090372.1:196974065-197280418 GCF_036365525.1 Heterodontus francisci
AAAAATGTATTCAAATTTACCCCTCCACTCTTCTGGTGATAATCCACAATCTCTGCCTTGTTGTTACCAATTTGTCATTCAACAGGATTATCTTTTGCTCTTTATACTTCAGAATTGTTCATGATCTTGGTTTCCCTTTAATGTTTCCAGTGAGTCATTCCTGGTATTATCCTTGTGAATCATCCTTTCCATGGCTCTAATATTATTTCTACAATGAGGCATCAAAAACTGCACACAGTATTCCAACTGTGGCCTAACCATTGTGTTGCGCACATTCCTCACCACTCATATATTTCATGTCCCTGCGCATACGTCTAGAATCCCATTTGCCTTTCTTGTGGCCTGACCTATACTTTTATCTTGCTGCTTACACTGATAGTGATGGCTTTGTGGTTGTGTGATTGGAATATGGTAAATCAGTATTAAGCCACTGATGCTACTGATTTTGCCCATTCTAAACATCAATGATCAGACAGGGAGGACAAACACAGCCTTATCACTCGACCACTTATCTGTAGTTTTTCAAAATTTCCTTGTCAACATGCCTGGAGTTGTGTATTTCATAGGATATAACTTCAACTTGTGGTTTACTGGGAATTGTAAGGAATATTAAGGTTGAAGGAATTTATTTATTTTTTAACCATTCTGAATCTCCATAGGGATACAGATGTTCTCTCTTACCCTTTATGCCAATAGCATTCACAATAAGAACTAAAGCACTAAAATGCTACTGAAACAAAGCTTTCAGATTAGAATAAGGTGAGTTTTTTCTCTCTGGCACAATTGCTGGGGAGTGTGCGTTAGCGATGGACTTTGGTCCCTCCGGCAAACGAGATCAGCCTGCTTTAAATTCTTTTAGCAGCGCTGCAAAAATATTCTTGTCTGTGTTTGGGAGCTCACCAACGGAGGAAGTGGGAATGACCATGCAGTATAGGAGTAGGGTGCCCATAGCAGGCAAGAGCAGGCAGCCTCCTTTTTTTGCAGCCTCCAGTAAAGTACACAAAATCTCTTGTCACAAACTTGACAATCCATCTTGTTTACATCAATTGTCAATCCAGCTTTGGCACTTTGAACATTTGTCTGTGCTCTATGACTCCTGGTAACGTTGGATACCTATTTTGTTTCTATGTTCTTCACATTCAAAGCCACTGAGGTGATAATGGTGGAAAATGTAACATAGGATGTTATTCCATCACTATTTTGCCATTTAAGTGCATTTTTACATATCTGGGAAGGTGTTAGTTACATCAGGCGGAAGTGATACCAGAACACAGGAACCAATTCAAAGTTGTATGGGGATGTGGCATGAGGAGACCCTATTTAACTTTCTGTCCCCACCCACTCCACCAAAACTAAACTAGTGTAGAGACAAAGGACGATCTTGCTGATCAAATATTCATAGTAGAAAATGGCCCAGGCAGAAACGATAACAAGTAAGTACACCCAGTAATAGAGTTTTCTGTTGCAATATTCAGTTATATCTCCATTTCTGTAAAAATTATCAAATAGGATAATTTTTACATCAGAAATGTCATAAAAACAATTGAAATCTTATTTTGTAACTGTATTCACTTCAGTTTCTGTATTTTTGTTGTTTTGAAGGATTGCCCCAGGATCCATATTTATTTAGACTAAATCTGAAGCTTTAGTGTTACTTTTGGGCTGTGAGATCATTACGTGTATTCAAATGAAATAAAAATCAGGAAAGATGTAAAACAGGTTGTCGACTTGTTAGCACCTGTTCTACAATGTCGTGCATAGTCAAAATCTACCCCATAGGATTTTGCTTTCGATATTTTCTCAGGCACAGATGCTATTCCAGCTGTCCCTCGGAGCCTCTGAGTGATGCTGACTGTTTGGCGCCAGGTTATGTTAGGTTGTTGCCTTGGATGCTGATTATGGGCTGCATCACGAGTTGTTTAATTGTGAACCTCACTGCGTGAGAGGTGAATCAGATGAAGGTGATGTGGTATTCTGGCTGCCCTTCGCCCTGCACCCTCTGGATGCACTCTGTGAGAGACTCAGTTACTATTTGCCAGTTGAAGCCTGTTCCAGACTGGGGAAAGTCTTCTCTGTAAGACCCACATGGATCTCACCTGAACTGACCTTCAGCTGGAAAATATACAGATTAACCAAGTACAGACAATAGGTCAGTTAAAATCACCAGACAGAGACAGGGAAGTTTAATAGTTTCCGGCAAGCTCCTGTCAGTAGCTCAGTAGGTAAATCCACTATAAGTGGTCAGAGCATCTTGCATTTAGGAGTGTCCCTGTACTTCTCAATTTCTAACAATACAATAGGAAAACCCAGAGCTGCTACAATAGTAATGTCTTATGATCGAAATTGGATTGGATACACGTTTCTTTCACACACAAGCTCCTTCAATCTCTCCGAAGGTGAATCGAACAAGAACTTGAGGAGCTGAGGCCAGAACTGAATGATAAAGCTGCTTCACTTCACAGTGAGTAAATATACAGAGCAACTAGTATGATCAAATTCATTTAGTTTAGTCAGTACAAATTGTCTTCATGTAATAACACAGATAATGAGTATGCTACATGTCCCTTAATGGGTCAGTTGTTTAACTTGAACTAAACTTCTTCTGGCTGCTCTCCTGCATTGTGACATTTTTCAGTCTTTGTTAGGCCTGATTGCTTTTGCAGTCTTTTCTGGACCTGATGTTCTATTGTGTTAAAGATGTTATATGAATGCAAGTTGTTGCTATTGACTGCCTGCTTGTGTCCCTATCTCTTTTCTTTTAAAACACCCTCTATTCACAGCCAAAATGGGCAAGAGTCATCCGAACACATTGCAGAGACAGGCTAACATATTATTGTTTGGAGTTTTTGGGGAAAGCAATCACCATTCGCATGATAACCACCATTAATTTGGTGAAAACTCCTTGTTTTAAACCCCAACCTTTTAAAATAACTTATTTTCCATTATCTTTTTGTGGAAAATAGTCAAGGAAATCCTGGAAGTGACAGAGACATTTCTTGAAGTTTAGACTCCTTCAGATCACACGGCAGAACAAGCTGTGAATCCCACATAAAGTAAGGACGTTGAGAGAGATTACATTGCACACTGGTTGCATTCTTTTGGGCCTCCTTATCTCGAGAGACAATGGATACGCGCCTGGAGGTGGTCAGTGGTTTGTGAAGCAGCGCCTGGAGTGGCTATAAAGGCCAATTCTGGAGTGACAGGCTCTTCCACAGGTGCTGCAGAGAAATTTGTTTGTTGGGGCTGTTGCACAGTTGGCTCTCCCCTTGCGCCTCTGTCTTTTTTCCTGCCAACTACTAAGTCTCTTCGACTCGCCACAATTTAGCCCTGTCTTTATGGCTGCCCGCCAGCTCTGGCGAATGCTGGCAACTGACTCCCACGACTTGTGATCAATGTCACACGATTTCATGTCGCGTTTGCAGACGTCTTTATAACGGAGACATGGACGGCCGGTGGGTCTGATACCAGTGGCGAGCTCGCTGTACAATGTGTCTTTGGGGATCCTGCCATCTTCCATGCGGCTCACATGGCCAAGCCATCTCAAGCGCCGCTGACTCAGTAGTGTGTATAAGCTGGGGATGTTGGCCGCTTCAAGGACTTCTGTGTTGGAGATATAGTCCTGCCACCTGATGCCAAGTATTCTCCGAAGGCAGCGAAGATGGAATGAATTGAGACGTCGCTCTTGGCTGGCATACGTTGTCCAGGCCTCGCTGCCGTAGAGCAAGGTACTGAGGACACAGGCCTGATACACTCGGACTTTTGTGTTCCGTGTCAGTGCGCCATTTTCCCACACTCTCTTGGCCAGTCTGAACATAGCAGTGGAAGCCTTACCCATGCGCTTGTTGATTTCTGCATCTAGAGACAGGTTACTGGTGATAGTTGAGCCTAGGTAGGTGAACTCTTGAACCACTTCCAGAGCGTGGTCGCCAATATTGATGGATGGAGCATTTCTGACATCCTGCCCCATGATGTTCGTTTTCTTGAGGCTGATGGTTAGGCCAAATTCATTGCAGGCAGACGCAACCACTGGTTGCATATATTTTAAGAAACAACTGCAGTGGGCTTGTAATAAATGTAAGAAATGTTATGTTTCATTTTATATATAAAGTTAATTGACTCTGAGGAAGTACTTTCATCATGGAACCATTAGAACTGAGCTCTCATAATTAATTACTTCGGTAATGACAACTCATCTGAACCAGAAAGAACTAATAGCGACATGAGTGTTTAGGATCTGGAAGGCACTGCCTGAGAGTGTGGTGGGGGCAGGTTCAATTGTGGCTTTTAAGAGGGAGTTGAATAGGGAGTAGATA
Source organism: Heterodontus francisci (assembly GCF_036365525.1). Taxonomy (NCBI): domain Eukaryota; kingdom Metazoa; phylum Chordata; class Chondrichthyes; order Heterodontiformes; family Heterodontidae; genus Heterodontus; species Heterodontus francisci. The sequence goes on from NC_090372.1 coordinate 196,978,379, forward strand.
AAAAATTTGCAGGGCCATGGGGAGAGGGCGGGTGATTGGGGCCAGGTAAGTTGCTCCTGCAGAGAGCCAGCATTGACACGACAAGCTGAATGGCCTCCTTCTGAGCTGTAACCATTCTGTGATTCGATGATAGTCTGGGGTCTGGCGCACCATTCCGATATTTAGCTATTAATCCACTCTGTCCCTTTAATGCTTGTTCTGCCAATGGGAGACAATTGTATGTAATTATTCTGATGAAAGGTCATCGACCTGAAACGTTAACTCTGTTTCTCTCTCCACAGATGCTGCCAGACCTGCAGAGGATTTCTAGCATTTTCTGTTTATAATTCAGATTTCCAGCATCTACAGTAATTTGCCTTTCTGTATGTAATTGTAGCTGCTTTGTAACTTCTGAAGTCAATTAGCAGGCAATTGTAATTGTCTGTGAACTTCTTGTTCTGGGTTAGAATCATGGAAATTATGGCACAGAATGAGACCATCGCTGTTGGTTCTGACTTACTCATTTCGTTACGACAGGAGGAGTGCACTGTCTTTTCTAGTTCCACTTCTCCACAGGTCACAACATATATTTAAATGTTTACCCAGATACCGAGGCGGTCAATCATAGACTCTACTCTTTATCCCAGAACAAAATACACAAACCAGGTTTCTTTAATAAACAACAAAGTTATCAGTTTATTATAAACAAGACTTAATCAGTAATGAAGCAAAGTATTAACACACAGATTGAAGTATGAAAGTTCCCTTTTTACCTTAGACACACACACACACACACACACATTAACCGAAAAATAAAGAGATTTTCTCTTTTGAGCTCTGTTACAAAAAAAAAACAAAGAAGAAAAATACTTTGGCAAAATGCTTGCTAATTCTTGAAGAAAAAAAGAGAAGATATGGAAAGACGTCAGATGTCCCTTTTTTTTGTCTGGCATCCGGGTATACAGTGGCAGATCACTGGGATCCTTTTCTGGAGCAATTCTTACAGGTGGCGTCGAAGATTTATCCAGCAGGCTTTTAGAGCACCTCAGGAAAAATGCAGCATTAGGAGTTTTAGTTCCTACACATTTGATACACAGGTTTTCTCTGCGACAGGAGGAAAGAGATGAGTTGACACACTGGATCTCTCACGGTTCCTTAGAGAGGTACAGGAAAGGTGAGCTGGGGGGGAGGGGGTGGGGTGGAGTGGGTGGCAGCAGTTCTTCCTCCGTGGTGGGCAAAACACCAACAGTCTTCAAAACAGTTCATACCCCAACCACACTGTTCAAAGTGAAACCAAAAACATTATCTCAAAAGTCAAGTCTCCTCACCCCTATAAATCTTGACCTGTCACTTCTCTGTAAACATCTCCCCCAAGTCAAAAAGCCCCTGTTGGGTATTTATCTGAAGACGAGTGACTTCCAGTAAATGCTGTTTTCAAACCAGAGCTCTGTGTCCTTTCAATGACCCCAGTGAAAAAAAACAGTCCAGTATTTATAAAATCTTCAGCCTTCCAAAAAAAAGAATCCATTTCCACAATTTGAATATAAGTCCTCAAAAGAAAACCTGACAAGAAATATAGAAGCACTGTCATAACAATTCAAACAAAGGAACTTGGTAGGTATCTATTCTTATCCCATTTCCTTCCACTTTCACCTAACCTTTTATAAAATATTCTTCCTTTTCAAAAACCTATTCAATTCTCTATTAAATGGTTCTGTAATGTTTATTTTCAATCGTCACTTGTGATAAAGCCTTCTTTGTCCTAATATACCTCCGCGTGAATAAGTTTCTTTAGCTTTCCTTTTCTGGTGATAATTCTAAATCTGGTTACCGATTCAACAACCGGTAGAAATAATCCTTCAATATTTACCCTCTTGAAATCTTTCATAATCATGAAATCTTGCATATTTAGTCAAAAAAGTCCAATTTGCATGCCTGTCTTCCGCATTAGTAATATCCTAGTAAATCTTTACTTAACCCTTTTCATGGCTCAAACATCCTTCCCAAAAACTGTGCAAAAATACTCCAACTGTGGCCTCCTACTCTTGCATAAGCAATGTTTTATATAGGTTCAGCATCCCCTCTTTGCATTTACATTCAATGTCCCTATATACAACCCAGAATCTCATTTGCCATTTCATGGCCTTTTCGACCTATTCTCTGCTCCACTATTCTGTGAAGTATGCTATCATGAAGATAAATGCCTGGAATTTCCACGGGGTTTCTCCCGATCTCCTGTTAAATCTTTGATGGAACCTGCGGATTTAAATGGCTAAAGTGCTCAATTATGATGTTTCTTCAAGGTTTCTGAAGTTATGGTGGGAGGTCAGGAGAACTCCATGGAAAGTTTACCCCAGAGTTGATTTTGCTGTTCTTCTTCCAAAATGGATTACGTCATATTTATCTTCATTGAGCTGCACCTGCTATTTATGCTCACTTGACTAATTTGTTTACATCCTCCTAACTCCTTCCTCACAGTTTGTCATGCTGCCAATTTGGTATCATCAATGACAACAACTTGCATTTGTATAGCACCTTTAATGTAGTAAAACTTCCCAAGGTTCTTACCATGCCTCTTGTGCCTATGCCCTTTATACAAATGGAAAACAAGAGACTCTTTCTGTTTTTTAAGATTGCTTTTTATCTGTAACAAAATGTAACACTTTGAAGTGTGACATCTAGAATTGATGTTTGGCTTGTGACAGCCACTTGTTAAAAGGGAGACTTTTACAATAGAATTACAAAGAATTAACAGCACAGGATAGGCCATTCAGCCCAACTGATCCATGCCAGTGTTTATGCTCCATAGAAGCCTCCTCCAACACTACTCCATCTAACCTTATCAGCATAAACTTCTATTCCTTTTTCCCTCATGTACTTAATCTAGCTTCCCCTTAAATGCAGTTTTTTTATATATACAGTAGATATACTGCCAATATTATAGTGTGGTTTGTTTTACTTTTGGCCTTTTGTTTTACATTGACAAGAGATGTCATTATGCGCAGTGACTGCCAGTATTTTCTCCATAAACATAATTCATAATGACTTTCTCACTGAAGGATTGGATTTATTATTTTAGCATATTACCACAAGTTTACTGAGGAATCGTTTGCTGTTAGTTACAGGGATATTTAATGGCCATGATATATTAGAGAAATATTATGATTGGGATCACTTTCCGTCACCCCTGTTTCATTAAAGAAGCTCTTTAGCCACAATCTGTAAAATCTGCTTAGCAGGGATGAAGAATTAAATCATTGGGCCATATCAGGTTGGAATAGAACATTCTGCTAAGTTAAGGCATGGTGCTTGGATAAGATTTAACTTCTATTGCCTAACCTAATGGAAGTAGTTGTGATTATAAGGCTGATTGATAAATCTGATCCAGGCAAATTGGTATTGGAGCAAGAATTCCTCTGCTTGTTATGTGTAACATCATTGCAGAGCGGTTACTGAAGATTTCCAGCAAAATGTTTTTATAGAATGTATTTTTAAGGCTTTGCCAAAAATGGCAAATAAAGGAAGCCTTCACAAACATATTTACCATGTTCTCAAGAAAGGCTTGCATTTATATAGCACCTTTCACGCCCTTAGGGCATCCCAAAGCACTTTGCAGCCAATGAGGTGCTTTTCAATGTAGTCACTGCTGTAATGTAAGAAACGCAGCAGCCAATTTGCCCACAGCAAACTCCCACAAACAACCATGTGATAAAGACCAGATAATCTGTTTTTGTGGTTTTGATTGAGGGATAAATATTGGCCAGAACACCAGGGATAACTCCCCTGCTCTTCTTTGAAAGAGTGCCATGGAATCTTTTACATCACCCTCAGAAAGCAGACGGAGCTTCGGTTTATTATCTCATGTGAAAGATGGCACCACCAACAGTACAGCCCTCCCTCAGTACTGCACTGGAGTGTCAACCTAGATTTTTGTGCTCAAGTCTCTGGAGTGGCCCTTGAACCCACAACTTTATGACTTAGAGTCAACAGTTCTACCAACTGGCACAGGACCCTGATCAACTTGTGTACGTGGCTTCTTGATCCAAGTTAGATTGAAAAAGAAAAGAATTGGACATGAGAATGTTTGGTCTGTACAGCTCAGTAACAGGGGATGAAGCTCTCAAGTGTGGCAGAGGCTTAAAATTGGTGATATCAGAGGAGGCCATACTTTACACACCTAGCTGTTCAATGGAAAGGAAAACCACATGGGCGCTGAATCCAATATCACCAATTTTAGGCCCCATCAAAGTTGACAGTTGCTGACTTAGCTGATTTCAATTGTTCTCAGAGCCTGGGCTATAGAGGGGGAATTCAGGCCAGATTTACAATCTCATGACATCTGCTCGAAAGTGGACAACAGCTTGTGGATGGTGGGTGAGGCCAAGATTGGGCTCAGCTGTGATGCCCCATGTGTTTGAATAGTATATCCATGTGCAATTGGGTAGGACTGTTAACTGTTACTCATGGAACCATAGACCAATTGGAACTAATCCCTATAGGAGAAGAGATAGAGAGATACATTGGTTTTAAAATGTGCTCCTTTCCACAAGCAACAAGTAACACACAATGCACCATACTCTGTTTCCTGTCTTAAGTTGACATTTAGTTCACTTCACTTTAATACGAAGCTGTGATAAATATCAAATGTATCAGTAAATGATAAACTAATTTCTGCAATGCATCGTGCCGACACATATGCATGTGCAGGTTTGAAACCGCATGGTCCTTGGTATTTGCTTGAACCATTGATACTCTTGATATATTATATGTTTTCCACAACCTTTTAAGGTTGACTTAACAGGTAGCCAAGAAATACTTAAATTGTTTACCACAGTATCATCCATGTATCATCAAGTGATCTGGTTTTCACACAAGTTCAAAAACCTAGAAGAAAGAAATTTGCTGAAATGCAAAAGACTGAAAAGTTCTGGGATCAGTTTTCATCTCAGTTACTACAGAGGAGCCTCAATAATATTCACAGATCCGAATTTGTTGTAGAAACTCACTTGTTCCTTAATTTTAGCACAGCCTTTGACAGAGTGGAGAGTACATATCATTTCTTCATACAGTAAGTGATTAGAAATTCAATGAGCCCAATAACTTTTGGGTTGTTATCCTACCTAAGGTATAAGAAAAGCTGCGCACATGCATTTCAGCCGAGCAAATCGCAATAAATCCACTTCCATTTCACTTCTTTGTCAAATGTAATACGTGGTGGCATAGCAACCTTCATTTTGAAATCTTCACTAGCTCCCTGGTAAAAACAATGGAGTGAAATTACTCCTGTCGATAACCTTGATTGGAAATGGGAACACAAGCTAAAAGTGGAAACTATCATTTTGAAACTTTAATTCAGATTATCAATGGGAAGAGTTTCACCTCCCTGTTTGAGCTGTTCCTTCCAATAATTGTGCTTCTACAAGCAAAAAAATAAAAATCAAGGTGACATTCTCTGAGACCCGATGGAACTGGCAGAGCCTTGCATGGGGAAGGTGGCTAATTGGAGAATTGCAGGTGCACTGCGTGTGATGTTCTGATATCCACCTATCAGGTAAGAGGCAACACTGACTCTCAGAAAACGTCAAAAATAGAAAGTGGACCTGCAATGTTTGTGCTGAAGGTTTTAGAACATTTTTCAGTGGGCTGTATAAGAATACCAAGGGGACTCACTGGCTCAGATTTACAGCCTTTGTAGAGGTTGAGTACATCTCTGCTGTGATGGGACATATGGCCATCATGTAGATGAGCCCCACCCCACTTAACCCCACATTCCACCCCACCGCACCCCACCCCACTCAACCCCATCCCACCCCATCCCACCTCATCCCACCCCATGTACCACCCCACTTCATCCCATTGCATTCCAACCAACCCCACCCCACCCCCCACATCCCATCCCAACCCACTGCATCCCATCCCACTCCACCCCTCCCCACCCCATTATATTCCACTACATCCCATCCCACCCCCCACCTCGCCCTACCCTACCCCTGCTGACCTGCCTCCTCGGCCTGCCACAGCGTGATGTTGCTGGTGGGCCCTAAGCTGCTGGAAAACCACAGAACTACTTCTGTCGCCCTTGGCCTGAGCAATCATTTCTTTTGTAAATTTGAAATGCCCTAGCAACCCTGGATACCAGGAAGCTATGTAGTTCACTCACTGGCATATGCTCACAATACGCCAGCCCATAATTGTACTGCCTCTTGTTGAAAGATCAAAGGGATGTGGAAATGCATCCCCAGTCCAGTTTCTGCCACCATCTGAATTGCAACAAAAGAAGTAAGTGTTGGAGTGACAGGAAAGCTTGGACTCTATCTCCGGTTCCAGCTGGAATGCTTTTGTTAGACCATGGAAGCCACTCTGAGAGGAATTGTGTCGGAATAGCACTCAGGCTTCTGTGTGTGGTGAAGGCAGAGGCAGGATACTTTGGGAAAATGTTGTGCATGGATGATTTTAGCTATCAACCAGCAGCACTGATGAAACGAGAAGGAGTGACATTGTTTGAAGATTGTATTGTAGAGGTAAAGAGGTTTATTGGCTATTCATGTGCTGGTGAAGGAGAAAGGAGAATAGCCAACTGTTTTATAAGGAGGAAATAAAGATAGAAAATGTTGGACCATCCTCCCAGCATCTGTAAAAGGACAGGTTCATACTTTGGCTGTAGGCCCTTCATCTAGGAGTTCCGAGAAAAGGTAATTGACCTAAAAAAATGGGGTCAATTTTAACTCCTCATGACAGGCAGGACAATCTTGAGGGGAGGGGCTGGGGGGAGGTGGGTAGTTAAATTTGGAAAAATGAAAATCTGACCTCAAGCCCCTGAGAATGCACCTGCTTCTAGTGTATCTGCGACGAGTTTGGGGTCAGCCGAGTAATCCGCTCTAGAAAGGCAGGTCTGTGATTATAATATTTAAATGAGGCTGTGTGCCATAGATTTTGTTATCAAGTTGAATTTAATGACTGCAGGCTGTAAGGCATTTGGATATCTCTTGTATTTTTGTTATGCTGTGAGGCATTTGTTAATATCTCCTTCATTTTTGTTCATAAGTAAACTGTAACCAGTTGTGGTGGGGACCAGTGTGTGGAGCTCACCAGGTGGTAAGAATCTGGAGGTGGAAGACATTGGGATGAAGGGAAAAGAATTCTGACCAAAGACATCATCACTGGGGTTCATATTGGACTTTTTAAAAATAAAAGACAATGTAACTGAACAAGGACCCCCACATACACACACACAGACAGACAAGTCAAGACATGCCACTGATGTGGTAGCCTGGACTGTTAAAACATCAAACAGTCTGTCTACAACCACTCTCATGACCTTTTGAAATATGTGTGAATGGTTTCCTTCTTGCTTTATCAAGCTGCAGATATCACATCCATGGTTGGTATGCACCTAAGAACCCCCACCCCCTCCCCCCTGTGCTGAGAGCAGGATATGACCACATGCGGGTGGTCTTGCATAGACAGGGTGGGATTGATAAGGCACTGAAACCCAATCGGATGACCCAATTCAAAACATTACCTTATATGTCAAGAGGCCAGGGTCAAAAAGGGGTACAAAGCCAGAGCTCACAAGGACATTGTTTCTGCAGCTGGGAAGTGTGACTTGGTCAGTCACAGGAAGTCATGCGGGAGAAGTTGTTCAGTGGACCTAACCACCCGGGAACGAGCTCCTGAGCTCTGGTCTACCAAGCAACTGGTCTGCTTCTGCGTCTGCTGACAACACTACCACTAGGTGGTGCTGCAGTAGTACATGCGCAAATGCAGCATGTGCCACTAAAACGCCACAGTCTGTGACTTCAGGCAGCTGCCAGGACTAAAGATGGCGCTGCTCAAATAATCACATGAAGGCAACCTAACCGAAACACATGGCAGCACACAATGGTGGGAGGGAGAGAGCGAGCGAGTGAGTGAGTGAATGAGCGGGCCGGGGATGGGGCCGTGGGGGAAGGGGTTAGCGGAGTGTGCTGGGGGGGAGGACGGGGGGGAGCGGAGCGGGCCGGGGATGGGGGAGCGTGCAGCGGAGTGGGCCAGGGAGGGAGTGAGTGAATGAGAAGGCCGGGGACGGGGGAGGCGGGGGGGGGAGCGGAGCAGCCGGAAAGAGCGGCCGGAGAGAGCAGCGAGGGGAGGGGGAGTGGTGCGGCCAGAGAGAGCAGCGAGGGGGTGGGGGGAGCGGCCAGTGAGAGCAGCGAGGGGGGGGGAGTGGAGAGGCCGGAAAGAGTAGCGGGGTGGGGGTTGGGGGGTGAGTGGAGCGGCTGAAAGAGCGGAGTGGACGGAGAGAGCAGCGAGGAGGGGGGGGAGTGGAGCGGCCAGAGAGAGCAGCGAGGGGGGGAGTGGAGCAGCCAGAGAGAGCAGCGAGGGGGGGGTGGGGGGGTGCGGCTGGAGAGAGCAGCGAGGGGGGGAGTGGAACGGCCAGAGAGAGCAGCGAGGTGGGGAGTGGAGTGGCCGGTGAGAGCAGCGAGGGGGGGGAGTGGAGCGGCCGCTGAGAGCAGCGAGGGGGGGGAGTGGAGCGGCCAGAGAGAGCAGCGAGGGGGGGGGAGTGGAGCGGCCGGTGAGAGCAGCGAGGGGGGGGAGTGGAGCGGCCAGAGAGAGCAGCGAAGGGGTGGGGGGAGCGGCCGGTGAGAGCAGCGAGGGGGGGGAGTGGAGCGGCCAGAGAGAGCAGCGAGGGGGTGGGGGGAGCGGCCGGTGAGAGCAGCGAGGGGGGGGAGTGGAGCGGCCAGAGAGAGCAGCGAGGGGGTCGGGGGAGCGGCCGGTGAGAGCAGCGAGGGGGGTGGGGGAGTGAAGAGGCCGGAAAGAGTAGCGGGGGGGGGGGTGGGGGGTGGTGGTGGGGGAGCTTGACGCATGGGTGAATATGTTAGCATTGCATTGCTGTACGCGTAAAGCGCACGCGCAGAGGCTGACCAGGCGCGTTGCCCGAAGATGCACACATCACGCGATGACGTCATCGGCTCATGCGCTAACCAGTCCTGGCAAGTCGGAATGTAGCGCATGTGCAGAGAGCAGGAGACTGTCTGCGCATGTGCGCACCTTGGCGCATCCTGATGACGTCAGTGGCCGGCTGCGTTGTCAGGAATCACTTTGAAGTATACACTGTTGCTTGGTAAGTTAATAAAGGTGTTCCACATGAAGTGGAATTGTATCCAAGTTTGTTTTATGCGATTGATACTCAGTATGGGGTCAGGGCCTTAGAGGGAAGTGAGACCTCTTTTTAAGAGTTTTCCAAGGCTAATTTTCTCAGTGTTCTGGAAACCTGGCAGCTAAAGTGAAGAAGGAGATGCTGGCTCCAGCAGGTAAGTGCTTTTCCAGCACTGCTTGGCGGTCAGGAGAAGAAAGAGTGCTTCTCCCTTCCTCCCTACCCCCTCCCCAGCCCCCAAAACAAACCTGCCACGATTTCGCCTTTCCACGATGGGCCAACCCCCATAATTTATTTGCCACACTACAGCCCCTGCGTGTTTTTCTCACGCTGTGATTTCTGTGTCCCATGATCTACAATATCTCCCTCCCCCTGCAATCTGAACCCTCCCCATGATTTCCCCCGCAATCTGAGCCGCCCATGATCTCTTACCCCTCACTTGTCTCTCAATCTGACAGATGCTTTTAAATTTGCCATTAAGTTCAGGACCTCTGCATTTCCAGGTTTCCAGCCACTGACAGGCCCGCCTGTTCCCTCCCTATAAATATTGAGGCAGTGAACTCTGTTTCTCGCTCCACAAATGCTGCCTGACCTGCTGAGTTTTTCCACCATTTTCTATTTTTATTTCAGATTTCCAGCATCTGCGGTATTTTGTTTTGCTTCACCTGAACACATTCTGATCAGTAGTCTGCATCTGAATTGCCAATTATCTTCCCTCCTTACAGATGCTGAATGCCCTACTCTGCATTTCCAGCATTATCTGTTGTCATTGTTATCCATATCTGATTCAACTTTTCAATAAACATCATGAGGCCAGCCAATGCACAAAACAGCACATTCTTTGAATTCACTGTTTTCTCCACTGTGAAAAGAGAAGCCAATCATACAAACATTGGAAGGGTTCAAAAGTTGCAAGAAATGTTTGATTGCAGCAATGATGAAATGATTTAAGTCCTCTTCCTCACTCTGTACTTTGCAGTGCATTTCCAGCAGCTCTGGGTTGCCAGTTTTTAATCCCAGTTTGATTTAAAGAGTAAACCATGCCCTTCTTCAACACTTGCCAAATGGGCTCTGATACGATCTCAGTCCTTCAAACCAATCGGAACTTTATGTACAGGTACAGGTAGTGTTAGCCTCCGCCACATCAAAACTATTATTTCTCATCTATACCTCACTGCTCAGCTTGGTGATATTTGTAGTGAGATGTAAGGATGTAATATGCTATAGGAGACTCTGGCCAGCCGTAGCAAGAGTCTACAGGTAGCTTTGGCACAGTATCATGCAAGGGTAATCTGCTAGCTGCATATGGAAGAACTATGGTGACTTGTCGGGGGTATTTTTTTGTTGTTGAAGCCTTTCAGGATTGTGGTAGCAACTGAACTTGTTTAGCCCACAGGGCTAATATTAACAAGATATCTAAACTCCAACAATTTTTTTAATCAATGCATTTTAAATAGCATCGATGCATTTAAGGGGAAGCTGGATAAATACATGAGGGCAAAAGGAATGGAAGGATATGTTGATAGGGTTTCATGAAGTAGGATGGGAGGAGGCTCATGTGGAGCATAATCACTGGCATAGACCAGTTGGCTCGAATCATAGAACGGTTACAGCACAGAAGGAGCCCATTCAGCCCGTCGTGTCTATGCCAGCTCTCTACAAGAGCAACTCAGCTAGTTCCATTCCCTTGCCTTTTCCCCATAGCCCTGTAAATTTTTTCTCTTTAGATAATTACGCAATACACCTTGGGAAGCCTTGATTGAATCTCCACCACACTCTCAGGCCGTGCATTCCAGATCCTAACCACTCGCTGCTTAAAATTTTTCCTCATGTCGCCTTTGGTTGTTTTGCCAATCACCTTAGATTAGCGTTCTCCGGTTCTGAATCCTTTGGCCATGGGAAGAGTTCCTCCCTATCTACTCTGTCCCGACCCCTCATGATTTTGAATACCTCTATCAAATCACCTCTCAATCTTCTCTAAGGAGAACAGCCCCAGCTTCTCTAATCTAGCCTGAAGTACCTCAGCCCTGGAACCATTCTTGTCAATTTTTTCTGCACCCTCTCTGATGCCTTCACATCCTTTCTAAAGTGCAGTGTCCAGACTTGGTCACAATATTCTAGTTGAGGCCGAATTACTGCCTTATAAAGGTTCATCATAACTTCCTTGCTTTTGTACTCTATTATAAAGCCTAGGATTCCATAGGCCATATTAACCACTTTCTCAACCTGCTCTGCCACTTTCAACAATTTTTACACATTACCCCTAGGTCCTTCTGTTCCTGCACCCCCTTTATAATTGTATCCTTTATTTTATATCGCTTCTCCTTATTGTTCTTTCCAAAAGATATTACTTCACACTTCTCGGCATGAAATTTCATCTGCCATGTGTCCGTCCATTCCATCAGCCTGTCTATTTCCTCTTGATATTTATCATTATCCTCCTCACAGTTCACAGTACTTTTAAGTTTTGTGTCCTCCTCAAATTTTGAAATTGTCTCCTGCACAACCAAGTTTAGGTTATTAATATAGATTAAGAAAAGCACTGGTCCTAATTCTAATCCCTGGGGTACCCCACTATATACCTTCCTCCAGACCGAAAAACAACTGTTCACCACTATTTCTGTGCTGTACATTCTATGTAAATGGAACATTGAGAAGACATAAGGCCTGGATTGAATAATGGATGAATATTCCAGTTTGGAGATCCGGGATTATATCTGAATAAACTTTCTAAGAACATTTAAACATCTTGGATGCAGCTTACAATGGGGTAGACTCTACATTATTTATGGCAGGAGCAGACTTCAAGGACTGACTGGCCTCTTTAATTGTTAAAACAGGTATGATGCTATTTGATAGTGGCTGGTGGAGATTACTCAGCACTGCTAACAATTTACAGGCTAACACCACATACTGCCACCCTGGTAACATAAAAAAACACTCTACTTTTATGTCAGATTTGTCCATCTGAAAGGTAGAGTAAAGCTACTGATTGAAGTGCAGCTCCAACAACACACAAGAAGCTTGACACCATCCAGGACAAAGCAGCCTGCTTGATTGGCACCCCATCTACAAACATTCACTCCCTCCATCACCGACGCACAGTGGCAGCAGTGTGTACCATCTACAAGATGCACTGCAGCAATGCACCAAGGCTCCTTAGACAGCACTTTCCAAACCCGCGACCTCTACCAACTAGAAGGACAAGGGCAGCACATACATGGGAACACCACCACCTGCAAGTTCCCCTCCAAGTCACACACCATCCTGACTTGGAACTATATCGCCGTTCCTTCACTGTCGCTGGGTCAAAATCCTGGAACTCCCTTCCTAACAGCACTGTGGGTGTACCTACCCCAAATGGACTGCAACGGTTCAAGAAGGCAGCTCACCACCACCTTCTCAAGGGCAATTAGGGATGGGCAATAAATGTTGACCTGGCCAGCGTCGCCCACATCCCATGAATGAATTTTGAAAAAATGAGGTCAGGAGCTGAGTGGCCCTGGCAGAACCCAGGAATGAGGAACTTCAGGTATGGAGATAGAGTGGAGAAGTTGGAACTGTTTTCCTTGGAGCAGAGAAGGCTGAGAGGAGATTTGATAGAGGTATTCAAAATTATGAGAGGTCTAGACAGAGTAGATAGGGAAAAGCTGTTCCCACTCGTGAAAGGTTCATGAACGAGAGAGCACAGATTTAAGGTAATTGGCAAAAGAAGCAATGGCAACATGAGGAAGAACCTTTTCATGCAGCGAGTGGTTAGGATTTGGAATGCACTGCCTGAGAGTGTGGTGGAAGTGGGTTCAATCAAGGCATTCAAAAGGGACTTAGACTGTTATCTGAAAAGGAAGAATATGCAAGGTTATGGGGAGAATGGTATTAAGTGAATTGCTCATTCGGAGAGCCAGTGCAGACACGATGGGCCAAATGGTCTCCTTCTGTGTTGTAACAATTCTGTGATTCTGTGAGGTAGAACCTATTCAAAAGGTACGAATTGCATCTCAAGAGTAGTGGGACCAATGTAATGGCAACCACACTGCACAGGAATGTCAGTACAGAAATGCCAAATGCTTTAATTGCCAACAGATAGACCATATTGCAACTGCCGGCTGAGCAAAGGCCAAAGCAGGAAAGCGAACTCTTTCTACAAGTAATGGAAAGCAGCGGCATAACAATGGCGGAGTTCACAATCTTGAAGTGAATCCAGAGTGCCTAAGCATAGAGAAGCTAGGATTGTACAGCATTCAAATGATAGAGACTTTTGTAAATCAACAGCACATCACGATGCGCATCGATACTGCTCCATTATGAGTAGAGACATGTACGAGAGCAAATTCAGCAATATACCTCTAACTGAGAGCATAGCTTGGTTGAAAACCTACTCTGGTGAGGTGTTAGAAACAAATGAAGTGCAATGTCCAATAAGTCCTTCAAGTTATCCATTGTTGTAGCGAGATATGTCAACAAACCAATGTTAATGGGTAAAGACTGGCTTCATAAGCTGAAGTTAGACCAGAAGCATATATTCCAAGTTGAGATGACCAAGAAGCTTGATCAGCTATTGAATAGTTACAGGAATATTGTTGAGGACTGCTATGAAGGTATAATCAGTGTGAATGTGTACATCCGAATCAGGACTGACGCAAAACCAGTATTTTGCAAGGCTAGTCTGGTTCCTTATGCTCTCAAAACCCAGGGAGAGGAATGGTGTGCTAGTGATTACTGACCACAATGATTGGGCAACCCCAATTGTAATAGTGCTCAAACTGTTAGACTCTGCGGGGACTACAAATTCATAATCGCCCAGGCAGTGGATGATGAAAAGTATCCACTACTGATTCCTTGAGAAGTTAACAGGATCCAAGATATTCACAAAATTGGATTTGCCCCATACTTATGCGCAGCTCAATGTGGATTCAGAGAGTCAACAGTATCTCACAATAAACACACACATGGGGTTATACTCGGACACGAAACTGCCCTATGGCGTGAAGTCTCCAAAAATCTTACAAGCCACAATGGATAAGATTTTGCAAGGAGTGCTGCATTACTTGTGCAATCAGGGTATTGTGTTGATTGTGATTGTAAAAGAGGAAGAGAATCTTCAAGTGTTGGATGAAGTGTTAAAAAGATCGCAATTACTTCAATGTTCACAATGTGAAGTTGAAAAAGAACAGATGTGCTTTTGTGCAATCTGAGGTAGTGTACCTTGACTTGAAAATCAATCAAAAAGGACTACAGCCAGTGAAAGAGAAGATAGAGCCAATAGTTAATGCCCCAAAGCCAAAAGATGTGTGAGCTTGGAACTTTTCTAGACATGGTCCAATACTACTTGTGGTTTCTGCCTGAGCTTGCAACGGTGTTAGCTCCACTACGGGATTTGTTGAAGAAAGATGCAAAATGGGAATGGTCTAAAGTGCAAAGTTTATGAGGCAAGAAAGAGAAGCTTGACCAGTGATGCACTACTCGTTCATTATAACACAAATCATAACAAATCATAAGCTAGCATGTGATGCTTCAAACTGTGGAGTTGGAGCAGTGACCAGTCATGCCATGGGTGATGGTCAAGAGAGGCCTATAGCATTTGCGTCACCTATGCTGACCAAGAGTGAACATAACCACATGCAGATAGAAAAGGAAGTGCTTGGAATCATCTTTGGACATAAATAGTTTCACCAGTTGTTGTTGGTTAGAAACTTTACACTAGTCACTGATCATAAACCCTTAGTAGCTATTCTGGGTCCAAAGTTTGCAATACCAGCAATGGCAGTATCAAGGATGCAGCAGGGGTCTGTATATCTCTCACAGTATGACTACAACATTGAATAACATAGTTCAAAGGGGAATGATGTTATGAATGCTGGACTTGTAACATGATTATGTTTTAAAAACTGTGATTTTTAAAAGTTTAAGATGGAGTCAGAGAAGTCAGGTGACCTCACATCAACTCTGCTTAAAGGCAAGACAGAAATCTTGGTTACCAGGACAACACAGATTCAAGATCAAAGACATTTTTGAAAAGCAGAGACTGCAGGGGTATAAGACGTGAAGAACAATGGGTTTCACCTTCCCAACATTGGGATCACAAACAAGGAGTCAGTAATTCTGAGAATGCAAATGTGCATGGCCGCTGCTAACACCTGGAAACATATCTCGTATTTTAAACTTAATGGGGTCTCACTGAGCTCGTGACAATGCTATAGCTAACGTACTGTCAGATTTGCCACATGAAAACTCAAAAGTAGGCTGGGAAGGTGCAATCTTCACAATAGGAGTTGTTGATGAGGACTTTCCAATCACTGCAACTGAAATTGCAGCTGAAACTTAGGAAGACCTAGTTTTAAAAAGAGTCAATGAACAGACATTGAATGGTTGGACAGAGTTTGACTGGTGTCCCAATGACGAATTGAAACTGTTCCACAACCGACGTAACGACTTGCCATGTGAACAGGGATGCATTAAGTGGGGTCACAGAGTGGTAGTACCTAGTTCTTTAAGAGACAAGATTCCGGCAGAACTTCATACTGAACACACGGGTATAGTTAGCATGAAATCCATAGCCGTAAGTTTTGTTTATTGGCCTGGTCTAGACAGTGATCTAGAATCATTGCTTAGCAAATGTACCATTTGTCAAAACTGCAGGAATCTTTCTTCTTTGGCCTCCTTGTCTCGGGAGACAATGGGTAAGTGCCTGGAGGTGGTCAGTGGTTTGTGGAGCAGCGTCTGGACTGGCTATAAAGTCCAATTCTAGAGTGACAGACTCTTCCACAGGTGCTGCAGATAAAATTGGTTGTCGGGGCTGTTACACAGTTGGCTCTCCCCTTGCGCTTCTGTCTTTTTTCCTGCCAACTGCTCAGTCTCTTCGACTCGCCACACTTTAGCCCCGTCTTTATGGCTGCCCGCCAGCTCTGGCGATCGCTGGCAACTGACTCCCACGACTTGTGATCAATGTCACAGGACTTCATGTCGCGTTTGCAGACGTCTTTAAAGCGGAGACATGGTCGGCCGGTGGGTTTGATACTAGTGGCGAGCTCGCTGTACAATGTGTCCTTGGGGATACTGCCATCTTCCATGCGGCTCACATGGCCAAGCCATCTCAAGCGCCGCTGACTCAGTAGTGTGTATAAGCTGGGGATGTTGGCCACCTCGAGGACTTCTGTGTTGGAGATACAGTCCTGCCACCTGATGCCAAGTATTCTCCGGAGGCAGCGAAGATGGAATGAATTAAGACGTCGCTCTTGGTTGACATACGTTGTCCAGGCCTCGCTGCCATAGAGCAAGGTACTGAGGACATGGGCTTGATACACTCGGACTTTTGTGTTCCGTGTCAGTGCGCCATTTTCCCACACTCTCTTGGCCAGTCTGGACATAGCAGTGGAAGCCTTTCCCATGCTCTTGTTGATTTCTGCATTGAGAGACAGGTTACTGGTGATAGTTGAGCCTCGGTAGGTGAACTCTTGAACCACTTCCAGAGTGTGGTCACCGATATTGATGGATGGAGCATTTCTGACGTCCTGTCCCATGATGCTCGTTTTCTTGAGGCTGATGGTTAGGCCAAATTCGTTGCAGGCAGCCGCAAACCTGTCGATGAGACTCTGCAGACACTCTTCTGTGTGAGATGTTAATGCAGCATCGTCAGCAAAGAGGAGTTCCCTGATGAGGACTTTCCGTACTTTGGTCTTCGCTCTTAGTCGGGCAAGGTTGAACAACCTGCCACCTGATCTTGTGTGGAGGAAAATTCCTTCTTCTGAAGACTTGAACACATGTGAGAGCAGCAGGGAGAAGAAAATCCCAAACAGTGTAGGTGCGAGAACACAACCCTGTTTCACGCCACTCAGGATAGGAAAGGGGTCTGATGAGGCGCCGCTATGCTGAATTGTGCCTTTCATATTGTCATGGAATGAGGTGATGATACTTAGTAGCTTTGGTGAACATCCGATCTTTTCTAGTAGTCTGAAGAGACCACGTCTGCTGACGAGGTCAATGGCTTTGGTAAGATCAATGAAAGCAACGTAGAGGGGCATCTGTTGTTCATGGCATTTCTCCTGTAGCTGACTAAGGGAGAACAGCATGTCAACGATGGATCTCTCTGCTCGAAAGCCACACTGTGCCTCAGGATAGACACGCTCGGCCAGCTTCTGGAGCCTGTTTAAAGCGACTCGAGTGAAGATTTTCCCCACTATGCTGAGCAGCCACCAAATAAACCACCAAAAACTCCTTTACAACCATGGTCATGGTCGACCCGACCATTTCAAAATGTCCATGTAGATCACATGATCGCAGCGAAGGATGATCAAAAATTTGAGCTTGACCTACTTATTAGTGAGCATTTGCCAGTGTGTGAACCAGTTCAGACTTCAGTCTGAAGTACCAGTTTCAGAAAAAGGAACAGGATCCTCTGTAAATCCTGAACTGAAACCAGACAGTCCAAAACCTGTGAGAAGATCAGGAAGACTTTGTGAACCAGATGTTCGACTTGATTTATAGATATTGTTTGAAGAACGAGTCAGTTGTTATTTTGCCAAATGTGCATATTCTCAAAGATTTGTTTGTTTTTGAAGTTGTATAGTTAGTAAACCTGTAAATAGTTTATAAAGAAAATTACAAGGGAGAAGCAGTGCAATGTATTCCTGTATTATGAGCATGCCCAGAGTGTGATGACATAATTAAACATGTGATCTGGCCACCTCAGTGTCTGTCCTTCCTTACAGGTTCCTCCAAATATAGAACACATATTAAATTTTGCGGGCCCCAGAATTCTCCTTCATGTCCCACAAACATAACCTGGGTCACTGCTGACCCAGGACACCCTCGCCCATCCTCCCTTACGTCCCACTCCATGATCGTGAAACCCCCCTTGATGTCTGCCAAGGCAACCTGATATTGTCAGCCTTAATCCAAAGAGCAGGGGGGCACTCATGTAATCCCAGATAGTGAGTGTGGGCAGACTGCAGGCTGTTTGATCATGAGAACAAGACAACCACAGCCTATCTGGTCCTCAGCTGGCCTTTAATTTCCTCTGATGCAGTGATTTTTTTGTGCAGTGTTTTAACACAGTCTCCAGCTCATTTAACCAGTGTGCTGCCAGAGAAAAGTTAAACTCTGTGAGATCCATAAATTGTCCTTGCTTGCAGCAGCTGTTGGATAGCAATCTGGAGTGGATACCCTGAGCCAAGAGGTGCTGAGGCTAATTGTAACTAGTTCACTTTAATTAAGCAGCAGTCTGGTTAGTTCAAGCCTGCTTTCACTAGCCCAGGTGTGTGGAGACCAAATGTCGTTCACTACCCTTAAGCCACAGGTTAATTATCATGCTTTCTCTAACCAGGGGGCACTAAAACCAATTATAGCACCTTTATTTTACAGCTCTGAATGAAGTCAGCTCATTTGAGCCTCCTGCTTCTAAAGAAAAATCATTTTAAAAATCGTTGTGTCTTGAAATCTGGTTTGGTGGTTTCAAAAATAATCATTATTTTATTGAGTGCTGCGGAATACAAGATGAAAATCGCAGGAAAAGATAACTTCCAGTCGGCTTTTATATCACTGTTTTATAAGTGTAAAACTTTAACAGTAAACTTTATTGCTTAATAAAGGAGTATTTCATCAGCTTTTATCAGTGAATAAATTCACAGCAAACTGCAGCCTGTCAAAATTTTTTACAGTTCCTCGTATTTCTTTCTACAAGATGCAAACTTTTCTGTGCTTATTCACTCTGGTGCAGTTAGCTTTCACTACAATAGTCTCATAAAAGAAGCATTATTAATGACACCACCTATCCTGTTCAGCCTTTTAAGTTGGCGATGTAAGATAATCATTCCTTTCGCTGCTAAATCTCACTTATTCTTTTCCCCCTTGTCGTTACAAATGATACGCACTTTGTTACAAATATTTCACTCATCCATCAGGATGAAGCCGGTGTTAGCTGAAGCACACTTGTGTAAATTCTGCCTAAATCCTTTCTCTATATATCTGAGCTGTGATTTCGACAGCTAACTGGCTCCAAGCCTGCTGTCACTTTACCAATTTGCCTTCATGCCAGAGCACACAGGTGTGCTTTCTGTCTTCCAGGCTTCCAAGGCAGCCGAACTTGGACAGGCAGATCAGCCAATATTATGTAATGGGATAGCTTTCATGGGACTAAAGTAGATTAATTATATATTTCTTCCACAAGCAATAGATTAACAGTATAATATCTTACAAAATGCTTGCATGACTGTACTTTCATGGCCTAAGTCCAGCACTGTCGAGTGTACTTTCAAAAATCATTAGAACCTATATGTTTTTCCTTGAAGCTAAAAGAAAATTGTTGCTGGTTCATATCTTTATCTTAACTTGACAGTAAGCCATCTTTGATGCTTTACTGAGGTTATAGATACGAAAGAAGGTAGGTTGACTTTAAACAGCCAAAAAGACGTGCACTGTTGTGCTCTAATTAAAATTAAGGTATGTATTAATCCTTGTTTTGAAATGTAACTACAACTGTTTGGGGGAATCCACATAATAAGGTAATTACAAGACATATTAAACAATGAGCATTGACATCTATAAGGTGAAACAAGTCTGAACTAATGTCTCTCTTTGAACATTCTATCTACCTGTAGTGTGAGCTTAAAGATGAGATGAAAAAGCTTAAAGCCCCTTGTAAGGCAGACACTCCTGACTTTCTAAATTGTAATTATAACTGCACAGGCCCCCAGCTGATGATGGATTTTTTCTTTAAAAACGTGGATTAATAAACAATGTGCATCCTAAAGTATAAAACAAGTCTGTACTTCTCCCTTTTTTGAACATTCTGCTTAATTGTAGTCTTGAATCAAAGAAAGCAGAAAAAAGTTAATAATCCAGAAGTTTGACACTGCCTTTTAAACGTGTTCCCTCCTTCCTGTTTTCCCACCTGCTTTACTGAAAGATGGAAGGAAGATCCAAAATATGTTCGATCTATGCGTGATGTGGAGGATGGATTGCACCTTTCATCTCTCATCTGCTTTGAGGTCAGATGCTTCTGTGCATCAGAGGCTTTTCAGTCTTGGCAGAACACAACGTAACACTTCTGGTTTTGTCCACTTCACAGACACTTGCACCTACTCACCTACTTACAACTGAAGCTCTGAGTCAATTGAGCGAATGACTAATCTTCTTTAGTTTATTAAACATTTTACAGTGGGAAAAAAAGACACAGATTACAATGCATGGCACCTACTCTGAGTAAAATCATGCTGTGAATTATACACTTTATATGGAATTCCTCTTGTCTGCTATTATAAGAGGCATTAATCCATTGAAAATAAACAGGCTAACGCTTCTGTTCGAAAGTGGAACTTGCGACAAGGAGTAGTTGAGGTGAATCACATAGATGCATTTAAGGGGAAGCTAGATAAGTACATGGGGGGAAAGGTGCATAAGCATGCTAATATGTTGTTAGATGCAGTTGGGTAGGAGGAGACTCATGTGGAGCATAAACACTGGCACAGACCCGTTGGGCCGAATGGCCTGTGTCTGTGCCATAAAATCTCTGTAATTCTATGGATTGATGCCTATGGTAAATTAGCTGACAAGTATTTTTCATACAAATGAATTAAACTAATATCACATGGTACAACCTCACACCAAACTGAGTTCAGAACACAAAATTATGACCAATAATAAAAAAAATACTCTTTTTTAAAATTCAAATGTTCAATATTGCTTTAGGGATTTAACCATCTACATATAAAAAATTAGCATCATAAAATTGTATAAGAATTGTTAACTTTAGTTTTCAATCTTCCAAGCTAATAACAAAATTTTATTCGTTTAGATTACTATTAAATAATAGGGATCTTAAACCCTCTGTTGCCGATGCAGTGAACATGCCAGGAGTAGTTATATGAGTCGTAGTCTAGACTGTTCATAAAGTAATATTTGTATTTTGAGATAATTATTGTTGTTAAATCATTTTTATCCAACACATATTTATCTATTTATAAAAATGTTTTAAAATTTTGGGACAAAAAAGCACAGAGGAACATGAATCAACAAGATCTATTTAAAATCATGAACTAACTTAATAAGGTAACTCTGGGGAAGCTTATTGCACACAAACAGAAGAGAACCTGTGGTTGTAATTTAAAGCTAAAAACAATGGATCCAATTAAAATAATAACAGCTTTATACTTAGAATCATAAAATGTTTCATCACAAAAGGAGTCCATTTGGCCCATCCTGTCTGTGCCAGTTCTTTGAAAGAGCTATCCAATTAGTCCCACTCCCCCACTCTTTCCCCGTACATAGCCCTGCAATTTTTTTCCTTTTCAAGTATATTTCCAATTCACTTTTGAAAGTTATTATTGAATCTGCTTCCACCGCCCTTTCATGTACTACATTAAGAGCATGAGAAATAGGATCACGAGTAGGCCATTTGGCCTGTCGAACCTGCTCCGCCATTCAATAAGATCATGGCTGATCTGATTGTGGCCTTAACTCCACTTCCTGCCTGCTCCCCATCACCCTTCACTTCTTGTAGATTAAAGTCTGTCTCGCTCAACCTAGTAGATATTCAATGACCCAGCCTCCACTGCTTTCTGGGGAAGAGAATTCCAAAGATTAACAATTTTCTGAGAGAAGAAATTCCTCTTCATCTCCGTCTTAAAAGGGAGACCCCTTATTTTGAAACTGTGCCCCCAGTTCTGGATTCTCCCACAAGGGGAAACATCCTCTCAGCATTTACCCTGTCAAGCCTTCTCAGAATCTTATAATAATACCACCTCTCATTCTTCTAAACTCCAATGAGTATAGGCCCAACCTGCTCAACCTTTCCTCATAAGACAACCCCTTCATCCCAAGAATGAGCCTAGTGAACCTTCTCCGAACTGCTTCCAATCAAGTATATCCCTCCTTCAGCAAGGAGACTGAAACTATAGGTGCGGTATCTCCAATGCCCTGTACAGCTGTAGCAAGACTTCCCTACTTTTATACTCCATCCCCCTCGCAATTAATGCCAACATTCCATTTGTCTTCCATTTGTGATTCATGTACAAGGACACCCAGATCCCTCTGTACTACAGCATTCTGCGGTCTCTGTCCATGAAAATAATATTCTACTTTCTATTCATCCCGCCAAGGTGGACAACCTCACATTTTTCCACATTATACTCTATCTGCCAAATTTTTGCCCCCTCACTTAACCTATCTAGATCTCTGTGGAGACTGTTTGTATCCTCCTCACAACTTGCTTTCCGACCTAACTTTGTATCGTCCACAAATTTGACGACAATACACTCAGTCCCTTCATCCAAGTCATTAATATAGATTGTAAATAGTTGAGGCCCCAGTACTGTGGTACCCTACTAGTTACCGTTTGCCAACCTGAAAATGCCCCATTTATCCAGACTCTTTGTTTCCTGTTAGTTAGCCAATCCTCTATTCCTTTTTTCCTTTTCCTTTTTGGCCTCCTTGTCTCTAGAGATGGTCAATGGTTTGTGGAGCAGCGCCTGGAGTGGCTATAAAGGCCAATTCTAGAGTGACAGACACTTCCACAGGCACTGCAGGTAAAGTTGGTTGTCGGGGCTGTTGGCTCTTTTCCTGCCAACTGCTGAGTCTCTTCGATTCACCTCTCTTCAGCCCCGCCTTTATAGTTGTCCGCCAGCTCTGGCGATCGCTGGTAACTGGCTCCCACGACTTGTGGTCAATGTCGCAAGACTTCATGTCGTGTTTGCAGACGTCTTTAAAGCAGAGACATGGACGGCCGGTGGGTCTGATACCAGTGACGAGCTCGCTGTACAATGTGTCCTTGGGGATCCTGCCATCTTCCATGTGGCTCACATGGCCAAGCCATCTCAAGCTGGCTCAGTAGGGTGTATATGCTGGGGATGTTGGCTGCCTCGAGAACTTCTGCATTGGTGATACGGTCCTGCCACCTGATGCCAAGGATTCTCCGCAGACAGCGAAGCTGGAATGTGTTGAGACGTCGCTCTTGGCTGACATTTGTTGTCCCGGCCTCACTACCGTAGAGCAAGGTATTGAGGGCACAGACTTGAAACACTCGGACTTTTGTTTCCGTGCTAATATATTACCCCCACCACCATGATATCTTATCTTGTGTGTAGTATAAGGTTGTGCAGGGTTAATACCGAAGACAGTGACAGAGACCCCTCCCACTGTATGAGCGATAATGTAACAGTCACATGAGATAGGCTTGAGGAGAAGCAGGTATAGCAACACGAAGTATGCTAGCTTAGGTGGCTTGCAGAGAGTGTAAATAGTGTTATGACCGAGGCAGAAGGAGTGCACTGTTTTCCTAGTTCCACTTCTACACAGGTCACAACATATACTTAAGTTTTTTCCCAGTTACTGAAAAGGTCAACCATATTGTTATCCTACAATAAAATACACCAACCAGGCTTTACATAACATTACATAAACAAAAAAAATTTTTTTTTGTAAAGCTGAGGTATGGCAGGGCAGCTCAGCCTAGTGGAATGTGCCTTCTGTGGTATGTGGGAAGTCATGGATGCACCATGTGTCCTTGACAAACATCTCTGCAGGAAATGTCACTGGCTGCAGAAGCTTGAGCTCCGGGTTTCGGAATTTGAGTGGCAGCTGGAGTCACTGTGGTGCATCCACGAGGCAGGGATGTATGTGGATAGCATGTTTCAGGAGGTAGTCACTCCGGAGCTTAAGAGAACGTAGGCAGAGAGGGACTGGGTGGCTGCCAGTCAGACAAGAAGGTCAAGGCAGGTAGTGCACTTTCTAATTCAATTCTGAGTACCAGTGAGAGACAGGATTACTCTGGAGAATGCAGCGAGTGTCATGGGTGGCTCAGCTGTGCAGGGAGGGAAGAGTAAAGACAAGCGAGCAATAGTGGTAGGGGATTCTATAGTTAGGGGAACAGATAGGCATTTCTGTGGTCGCAGACGTCATTCCCAGATGGTATGTTGCCTCCCTGGTGCAAGGGTCATGGATATCACCGAGCGGCTACAGGACATTCTGGAGGGTGAGGGTGCACAGCCAGAGGTCGTGGTCCACATTGGTACCAACGATAAGGGAAGAAAGAGGGATGAGGTCCTGCAGGTTAAGTTTAGGGAGTTCGGAATGAGATTAGCAAGCAGAACCTCAAAGATAGTAATCTCTGGATTGCTCCCAAGGCCACGTGTTAGTGAGTATAGAAATAGGAGAGTACACCAGTTGAATGTGTGGCTGGAGAGATGGTGCAGGAGGGAGGGCTTCAGATTTCTGGGGCATTAGGACGGGTTCTGGGGAAGGTGGGACCTGTACAAGCCGGCGGTCTACACTTGAACAGGACTGGGACATATATCCTTGCAGGAAGGTTTGTTAGTGCTGTTGGGGATGGTTTAAACTAGCTTGGCAGGGGGATGGGAACCTGAGCGCAGTCTTAGATAGGAAAATTTCAGGGCAGGGAACAGGACACAGAAAATTAGCGAGTGAAAAACAGAAGAAGCAAAGGTTAAAAAGTGTGCAGCACAGGAATTTGGAAGTGTTGAAGGGTATTTATTTAAATGCAAGGAGTACAGTAAATAAAGCCGATGAGCTGAGGGCAGAGATAGACATATGGCAACATGATATCGTTGCTATAACAGAAACATGCCTTAAGGAGGGGCAAGAATGGTGACTCAACATCCCTGGATATAGAGTTTTCGGGCAGGATAGACAGGGAGATAAAAAAGGAGGGGTGTAGTACTATTAGTTAAGGAATCAATAACAGCTTTGAGGAGGGATGATATGCTAAATGAATCATCAAATGAGGCCATATGGGTGGAGGCTCAGAAATAAAAAAGGGGCAGTCACACTACTGGGAGTGAATTATAGACCCCCAAATCGTGAGCGGGAGGTAGAAGAACAAATATGTAGGCAAATTTATGAGTGCAAAAACTAAAGGGCAATAATAGTTGGAGATTTTAACTACCCTAATATCAACTGGGATACAAACAGTGTGAAGGGCACAGGGGGGGACAAAATTCTTGAACTGCATTCAAGAGAACTTTTTTAGCCAGCACATAGCAAGCCCAATGAGAGGGGGTGCAATTCTAGATTTAGTCTTCAGTAATGAAGCTGGCAAGTGGAGGAAGTAACAGTGGGTGACCATTTGGAGATAGTGACCATAATACTGTAAGTTTTAGCATAATCATGGAAAAGGATGAAAGATAAAACATGAGTAAAAGTTCTAAATTGGGGGAAGGCAAATTTTAAGAAACTGAGAGGTGACCTAGCGAAAGTGGACTGGATACAGCTACTTGAAGGAAAATCAGTGGCAAACCAGTGGGAGGCATTCAAAAGTGAGATACTACAGCCACAGTGTAGGCATGTCCCCACAAAGATAAAGGGTGTTACAGCCAAATCTAGAGCCCCCTCATTATCTAGAAGCTTACAGGGGAAGTTAAAGCAGAAAAAGAAAGTTTATGACGATCACAAAAATCACACTTTAGAAAGTCTAGAGGAGTATAGAAAGTGCAGGGTGAAGTAAAAAAGGAAATTAGAAAAGCAAGGAGAAGACATGAAAAATTATTGGCAGGTAAAATCAAGGAAAGCATAAAGATGTTTTATCAGTACATTAAGAGCAAGAGGATAACTAAGGAAAGGGTAGGGCCTATCAGAGATGTATAAGGGAACATATGTGTGGATGCAGAAGATGTGGGCAGGGTTCTTAATGAGTTTTTTGTCTCTGTCTTCACAAAGGAGAGGGTTGATGCAGACATTGTAGTTAAAGAGGATGAGTGTGAAATATTAGATATGATAACCATAATGAGAGAGGAAGAACTAGAGGGTCTGACATCCTTGTAAGTGGATCAATCACCAAGGCCGGATGGATTGCATCCCAGGTTGTTAAAGGAATCCAGGGAGGAAATAACGGATGCGCTGAGGATCATCTTCAAATCTTCACTAGATACAGTCGAGGTACCAGATGATTGGAGGTCTGCGAACGTTGTACCATTGTTTAAAAAGGGTGCGAGGGATAGGCCAAATAATTATAGGCTGGTCAGTCTGACCTCGATGGTGGGTAAATTGTTAGAATCTATTCTGAGGGACAGGATAAACTGCTACTTAGAAAGGCACAGATTAATCAGGGATAGTCAGCGTGGATTTGTTAAGGGACGGTCATGTCTTACTAACTTAATTGAGTTTTTTGAGGAAGTAACAAGAAGGACTGATGAGGGTAGCACAGTGGATGTGGTCTACATGGACTTTAGTAAGGCATTTGATAAGGTCCCACATGGCAGACTGGTCAGTAAAATGAAAGCCCATGGGATACAGGGGAATGTGGCTGGTTGGATCCAGAATTGGGTCAGGGCCAAGAAGCAAAGGGTAGTAGTTGACGGATGTTTTTGTGAATGGAAAGCTGTTTCCAGCGGTGTTCGACAAGGCTCAGTGTTGGGCCCCTTGCTGTTTGTGGTATATATTAATGATTTGGACTTAAGTATGGGAGGCATGATTGGGAAATTTGCTGATGACACAAAAATTGGCCATGTAGTTGATAGTGAAGAGGATAACCATAGACTCCAGAAAGTTGTCAATGGTTTAGTTGAATGGGTAGAAAAGTAGCAAATGGAATTCAATCCAGAGAAGTGTGAGGTAATGCATTTGAGGAGGACAAATAAAACGAGGGAATACACAACGAATGGGAGGAGATTGAGAGGGGTAGAAGAAGTGAGAGACCTTGGAGTGCATGTCCACAATTGCTCTGGACAGAGTACAGAGGAGATTTATAAGAATGTTGCCAGGGCTTGAAAGTTGCAGCTATGAGGAAAGACTGGCTAGGCTAGGGTTGTTTTCCTTATAATAGAGGAGGCTGAGGGGTGACTTAATAGAGGTGCACAAAATTATGAGGGGCCTAGATAGAGTAGACAGGAAGGATCTGTTTCCCCTAGCGGAGAGGTCAATTACCAGCGAGCAAGGTAGAAGGGTTGGAGGGGACATGAGGAAAAACTTTTTTACCCAGAGGGTGGTGGGTGTCTGGAATTCACTGCCAGGAATGGTGGTGGAGGCAGAAACCCCCAATTCTTTTAAAAGGACATGCACCTGAAGTGCTATAACCTGCAAGGCTATGGACCAGGTGCTGGAAGGTGGGATTAGATTGGGCAGCTATTTTTTTCAGCTGGCACAGACACGATGGGCTGAATAACCTCCTTCTGTGCTGTAATTTTTCTATGGTTTTTATGGCTTCTTTAATAAAAAGCAATTATCAGTTTATTATAAAATGAGTCTTAACAAGTAACAATGCAAAGCATTAACACACAGATTGAAATATAAAAGTTCCCTTTTTACCTTAGCACCCCCCCCCCCCCCACACACACACATACACCGGTTAACCAAAAAAATGAAGAGATTTACTCTTGAGAGCTCTTTTACAAAAAAACAGAAAAAGAATACTTTGGCCAAATATTTTCTAATTTTTGACGAAAAAAGAGAAGATATGGAAAAATGTCAGATGTCCTTTGTTTCTGGTTTGGCATCCCAAATATGCGTAGGTGGCTGTCACTGGGATCTTCCTAGAACAGTTCTTTTCAGGTGACGTTGAAGATCAGTTTGAGCAGGCTTTCTAGGAGAAATGCAGCAACACGGGTTTCAAGCAGGCCTTGCAGGAGGAATGCAGCCTAAATTTCTCTATTTCTTACACTCGCTTCTCAGAGCTTCTCAAAGAGATGGAAAACACTGGCAGGCTTTTCAAAGAGCTGGAACAGGCTGAGTTGGGGTTTGTCCTTGGCAGGTTGATTCTTTAACTCCTTTTCAGAACACTCGCCATAACCCAACTGCCTGTCCAAAGCAAAACCAAAAACATCTCAGGAGTCAAGCCTCCTGACCCCTATATTTTCTGACCTGTCATTTCTCTGTAAACATCTTCCCCAAGTCAAAAAAGCCCCCTGCTGAGTATTTATCTGAAAACAGGTGCCTTCCAGTAACTGTTGTTTACAAGCCAAGTCCAAAACACCTTCTGATGACCTCTTTTTAAAATAATACACAAAGTTCCAGCATCTATGGAATCTTTTCTCAGTTTTAAAACACAAATCCTCACAATTTAACAAAAAAAGGAAGCACTCATAACAATAGTAACTGTAAATAATAAGGAGTTGTTAGTTAACCTTTACTGGAGTCTAAGACTTTCTTCAGAATGTGCGACAACTAATACAGCTCAATATGGTGGTAAGACAACAGGGGTGAAGGCGACCAGGAGAATTTGGAGATCTCCTTACCTTCGTAGAAATTTAAAGATAAATGCTGGCCCGATACAGTAAGAAAATTGCTTACCTGCAGAAGAGGCTGTGAGGAACTCTGCAGCTGTGGTGAGTCAGAGCGCAGAAATACAGACTGCACTACAGAACAGAAGAATCCAGCGACTGGGTGAGTTACAATACCAACGGTCTGGGATCACGTTAAAAGCCTTTAGAAAGCTTGCAGTAATTTTCTTAAGGCAACGTGCTCAGGAAGAAAAAAGAAATGGGGAGAAACCCAATCCTTCACTAGGTTTGAATGCGAGGTCGAAGAGCGGAAACATCCAAAATGCACGAGAACTCCTGAAAAGCACGGGAAATGCACAAAGATAGCAGGGACACCTCCATTAAGACAAGCAAACCTGAGAAAAACAAAGTGGATTTGTCAGACAACAGGAAAACTCTAAAAAGCCTATTAAAACAGTGGAGAACTCTCGAAAACAGCTGGGACACCTCCATTGAGACAACCAAGCCTGATAAAAACCAAAGTGAATTTATTAAAGAAAGGGGAACATCCTAAAAAGTCTATTAAGAAAGCAATATGAATCCAAAATTGGGAATGCCTGAGAGTTTCCAGAATCAAGAGGGACCCAATCAGATTCAAAATTAGCTATCATGGAGAAAAAGGTTCCTAAGGTTTAGAATAACTTCGCAACTCCATACAAAATCTTAAGTGGAACAAGTGAACACGCTCCTATATTCAGTAGGGGCAATTGAGGAGGACGCAATTGTCTGATGAGGGATCAGCAAGGCTACTGGCAAATTCAAAGAAGTACTCCAAGCCTTTATCTCCATACCAATAAAATATTAGAAAAAGCCAAATTTAATAAGCAGGCATAGATGATTGGTGAATCTGTAGACTCCTGTATTAATGACCAGCATAGATTGGCGGAAGGTTGCAAATACGGTGAATTAAAGGCAGAACTAATCAGAGAAAAGATAGTCGTTGACACAGCGGATCCTTGTCAGACCTGTTGCAATCCGAGGAAGACCTTACACTGGAAAAAGACATTCAAATTATAAGACAGGCTGAAATTCACAAACAGAATAGGGACATCCTATGAGCTGAAGACAAGCCGTGGATGAGTCCAATGCCCATACAACTGGTTAAAGCCAGGGAAACACTTTGAGGAACAGAAAAAACATACAGGTGAGAAGGCGCATGACGTAGGAAAACCTTGACAATCTTGTGGAGCCAAGCAGACCCACAGATGAGAGCAGTGCCCAGCAAGTAAAGCTGAGTGTTTTAAGTGGAAAAACTGGACACGATGGGAAGATGTGCCACAGCAAAATTTCTTCGCTTAAAGGCACAAAGCAGAAGACCTTCACACAAACAGCAGTGAATCAAGTAAAGCAATACCCACGAGAGAAAGAACCAGGAGAGTTCTTGGGAGAAATCAGTAATCCAGACCAAGATTTCTGGACAGCAGACATCTACATGAATGGACACCTCATGAATTTTAAGCTTGACACAGGGGCTAGCGTCAGGGCAAACCCCAAGCAAGCCTGAAGCAGAAAGCAAGACAACTGGTAAAAACCTTATACGTCTTACACAATTAAGCATTTTCTTTATTGAGTAGGAATGCATGCTTACAACTGCAGTTGATTAAAAAGGTAGCCGAAGTCAAGCAAACAAAGGTAAACAATTCCTTTCAAATGGAATTCCCGAAGATGATCACGGGGCTCGGAAAAATAAAGACGCAGACGTGCATGATACAGAAGCCAGAACAGCGCGACCCACTGTTGGCTACCCGATTTTCAACTAGACCTTGGCAAAGGCCTGGCATGGATTTATTCATGTCTGGTGTGAAGTCATATAATCATCATTATCGACTACTTTTCTCAAAAGATGGCCCTTATGCCAAAGAGCCGCTGTGATCTCAAACACGGTGGCTCATTTAAATAGCCAGGGTGACCTGTCCCCCGCAATCTTGTGGAGGGGTTGGGCTGTCCATCCCCGGCAATGGTGCCATCTTTAAAGAGCAGCCAGCCCTGCAACTTAATTTAAATTTTTAAACACATGCCCCCCCAAAATTAAATAAATAAATTTCTAACACCCCTTTCTCACGCCCCCAATAACAATTAGAGTAACTATTTGCCCTCCCCCCCCCATGAAACATTTACCTTTTAAATGTGACCTTTCCCCCCCAAGACTGCACAAAGTTTGAAGTTCAACCCTTCCTACCATCCCCTAAATCTATTAGATGTATTTGACCCTGTTTCCCACCCTCCCCAGCACTGAAAATCATACCTCCTTCCCTTTCCCCACCAGTGTCGTGCTGCCTTTCCCCAGACAGAAAAGTGAAGGCGCGGGAGTGCCGGCTGCCGGGGCGAAGATCGCGCTGGGCCATCAAGATTGTAGGTACGTCTATGTAAATTTATTCATTTGAATATTGTAATTGAGGTCCCGTTGCCTAGTAGTGGGAAGGCCGCCATAGAGCCTCACCGCCACCAGGAGAATCAGCCCAGGCCCTCTTGGCATCGAGGTCCGTGGCAGTCCTCTTCCAGACCCATCTTCAGGTGTCCCCTGCCACGGAGCCCAATGTCAAGGGCTTGATAAAATCCAGCCCCTAGTTGATTGTTCAACGCCACTGCTGTGCGGAATATCACCAGCAGAATTACTAATAGGAAGGAAGTTAAGAACACAGCTTCCTCAACAATTGCCTCAACATTTAATGCCTGGACTGAAGACTCAAGACTACGTGAAAGTTCCGGAAAGATAAAACCCCTATGGAAGGAAACAAACCCAGAATTGCAATAGGATATTTTGAGCAAGAAGCTCATCCAAATTAATCGATGATCAAAAAGTTTGAATACATGACCTGGAACAAGAAGGTACAGTAATCCACAAACATGAAAACTATCGGCGATCATATGTTCTACGAATGAATGAAGGGAACATACGAAGGAATTAGAGGAATATCATTCCTATTCCACAAAAATAACAGCCAATAATCCATCTGCAAGATCCAGATGCAGAGGAACAAACCCAAACCGAATGAAATACTGGAACCCATAGAAATGAAAAACCAAGTCAGCAACACAGACTTCCTGCGAAGACTACTGATCGTCCCAGACAGATTACAACCGTATCAGGGAGAATTGTCAAACCGCTAATGAGACTGACTCTGTAAAGTCAGAGACTTGGGGGGAGAGAGAGTAATAGAGAAGTCATAAATGTATAGATGTTTGGAAAAATGTTGGATAAAGACTTGGGAGATGATCTAGTATAAGGTTGTAAAGGGTTAATACCGAAGATAGTGAGAGAGACCCCTCCCACTGTATGAGCGATGATGTAACAGTCACATGAGATAAGTTTGAGTAGAAGAAGGTAAAGCAGCACGAAGGATGCTTGCTTAGGTGGCTTGCGGAGAGTGTATATAGTAATTGTAAATAATAAAGAGTTGTTAGTTAACCTTTACTGGAGTCTAAGACTTTCTCTAGAATGCCCTACCACACTACTATTACAAATACAACTAAGCTCAACATTGTGTAGTAACCTTTTATGTGGCACCTTATCGAATGCCTTTTGGAAATTCAAATACACTACATCTATGGGTTCCCCTTTATCCACCCTGCTTGTTACATCCTCAAAGAACTCCAATAAATTTGTCAAACACCGCATTCCAGTTCATAACAATTCACTGCATTAAAAAAAATTCACTCACATCCCCTGTTATATTTTTGCCGATGTGAGTGCACCATACATTGCTTTCTTTACAGCCTTACACATAGGACTATGTGTGAGGGTGAGAAAGGGAATGCCAACCCATTCAGTGACAATAGGGTGGCAGCAGCAATGCTTGACATAGGAATGGCAGCCTCTCGGTGAATGTCCGCAGTTTGTCACAGTTCACTCCCTTACTGCCACTTCTGAGCGGCCGCATGCAGGAGACGTTCCTGTGGCACCATCATGGACAGTCAGGCTGCCAGCAGCATCGATGTTGTGCTAGGCAACTAACAATGGTCATTTATGTGGTTGCAGGAGGAGACTACGCACAATGCTAAAGAAAGTGCCAAAAATAGCAACGGAGTCCCTTACCTCGCCATCCTGACCCTGATGGAGGAGGAGGGAGGCTCTTGAACTCGGGAGACAACTGTGGGGACAGATCAAAAGTAAGCTAATCAGCTCACAGACTAACTGTGGAGTTGTGGAGCCAATTTATAAAAAATAACAAGCAGAAGCTAGCAGGACAGTTGCAGATAGCTTAATAGTAGCCTATTGTTTAATAATCAGCCTAACAGTTCAAGGAGGGGGGATGTGAAACGACTGAAATAAAATGCAAATATAAAATGCTGGGACGAATGAACCAATCATGCACTGATAACAGAGGTCTGCAAACCACTCAGAAACAAGGTGGGGGGGGGCATTACTAGTTTTGTTTGAATAGGTAGGTGGTAGGGAAATATAGGGACAGGTGGGGATGTGGTAGGAATATGGGATTAGTATAAATGTATAGAGTGTAGGATTAGTATAAATGGGTGGTTGATGGTCGGCACAGACTCGGTGGGCCGAAGGGCCTGTTTCAGTGCTGTATCTCTAAACTAAACTAAACTAAACTATAAGAAAGGCTTGCTGTAGTGAGCACATGTTCTTTTGCATGTTCTTTTGTTTTGCTTTTTGTTTCTTTTGTAAACTTGCAATGTAACAACCATATACGGCAATAAAGTTTCTAAAAGTTACGGTCGGACTTCGTCTCTCTTTGGAATCCAACAGGAGACAGCATGGGGGCTGTTCCATTGCAGATGTTGAGACAGGATTGGAGACATGAGAGAGGGAGTGGCCGCATAGATGGCCACAAGAGAGCCTCTGGACAAGACGAGAAGATGTCACATGGAGCTGCATACTAGGAGGAGTCTGAAGGACATGAGGGAATGTGGATTACCCTCTAATTAATCTTCTTTCACGCAGGTCAAAGACAAGGGCAGGCAACTCCAGTGACCGGGGGACAGCTGTCCACCTCATTCCCCCACACCTTCCATCAGCTCAGATACTCTCGCGTTGGTGGACATCTATTCGTGAGTAGATCTGGGATCACAATCTGGTAAGCACAGCATAGACACGTCCAAGCAGCTGACAGAGGATGTGACAGCTGAGGTCACCCACACTTAGAGGACTGTGGGAAGCCAGGGCGATACTGAGCCTCAGGCTGATGACAGGTTTCTGGAGTCGTCAGCAAGGGTGGCAGATGCTGGAGCTACAGAATGAGGTGAGGAACATCTGGCGGAGCTTCCAGAGTGTATGCACACCCTGCCATGGACGATGGAGGGGTCCATCCAGGCCATGAGTGCCGCCATGGCTCTGGCATGTGCGCACTTGGCTTCCTCCGATGGGAGATTGGCAACCCTCATGGAGACCCATCTCCAGCAGACCAACCAGTGGGATGTCGGAGATGCGCACAGACCTGTATGCCATCCTCAACTCCATGAGCTATGCGGAGCAATGGCTGGGTGAGAGGGACAGGTCCTCACACTCCTCAGGTGAGCTGCCAGTTGATGACAACCTGCACCTGGGGGAATCCAGTCATGGCGCTGAACCCTATAG
This sequence comes from Heterodontus francisci, assembly GCF_036365525.1. NCBI lineage: Eukaryota > Metazoa > Chordata > Chondrichthyes > Heterodontiformes > Heterodontidae > Heterodontus > Heterodontus francisci. The sequence goes on from NC_090372.1 coordinate 197,012,232, forward strand.
CCCTCTCAGGTTGACTGTCCGGATTGCAATGAAAGTGCACATATTGGTTGGCCCTCTTGAAGATGGCATTGTTGACCATCTTGATGCACTGATGAGCCACAGACCGGACGATCCCACACATAATAATCCTGAGATGTAGAAATTTAACATCACGGTAATCTTAAGCGCCGCTGGCATAGTCTGGCCACCACTTCCCATGGGTTTCAGCATGTCATCCAGCATGGCACACAGCTTGATGACCACCTACCTAGAGAGGCACAGGCTTTGGCGACACTGCTGCTCTGACATTTGAAAGCAGCTGATCCTCAGACGGTAGACCCTCTATAGCAGGTATCCTCTTCTGTGGTTGCACACCCCTCTGTGAACTACTTCTGCATCCCCACCCCCGAGGCTGAAGCTCCTGGTAGCCCTCAGGCTGCTGCTGTCCCACTCCCTGAGCTGAATCTTCTATGCACAACGCAGATGTCGTCGACGGGCGGGAAAAATGGTAGCCCATCCATCTGGCCGCAAGTCGCGGAGCAGCCGCAATCTTCCATGTGTTGACTCATTTAAATAGCCGGGGCTGGCTGCCCCCCACCCCCCGATGACATGGAGAGGGCGGGCTGTCCGTCCCAGGCAATGGTGTCAGCATCTGAGCACAGGCAGCTGATGGCATTTTTAAAGCCCTACCAGCAAATTTAAATATTTAAAGTTAACGTAAATGAAAAGAAATGTAGGCATTTCTTCTGCCCCTCTCCCACCCCCCAATAACAATGAAATTAATTGTTTGCCCTTTACCCCACCTTCAAAACACTTACCTTTTCCATCTGACCTTCCCCCCCTCCCTGCCCCAAACTGCACAAACTTTAAACTCCAACCCCTCACACCATCACCTACGCCCATGACGTTACTTTGACCCTGTTTCCATACCCGCCACCCCCCTCCCGCACTGATAAACTTACCTTCTCCCCCCTCCCCATCAATGTGGTGCCTCGTTTCGCCGTACGGGGATCCAAAGAGGCGGGAGTGTTGGCTGCCGGGGTAAAGATTGCAGCGGGACATCAGGCGGCAATGTGAGTATCATTAATTCATTAATTTAAATGTATTTAAATATTCAAATGGGGGTTCCATTGCCAAGCAGCGGGGGGCGGGGGTGGAGCGCCACGAGGCCTCGCCGCTGCTGGTAATATAAGATAGATAAAGTAAGCGATCAGTCAAATTTATATTTCATACACAGTAGGCTGAAATAATTTGTTTCAAACATATAAAAATGATTGATAACTTTAATAACGGTACCTTTTGTAATAATCCTTGTTTCACATTTCACAGTTTATTAATTGATCGGTATAAATGTTTAGTTCAGCCTGTTTGAAAGTGTGCAGAAAAGAGTAAAACATTATCCTTTTAGCTGGCCTCCAAATTTGAAAATCTCCATTTTACAGACTCGGAAAATAAAGTGACCTGAGATTGTACCAATAGGATCATAAGAACAGGAGGAGGCCATTCAGCCCTTCAAGCATTTTCCATCAATTCAATTAGGTCATGGCTCATCTGCATCTTAATTCCATCGACCCAATCGGGTTCCATAATCTTTAATACCCCTACCTAACAGAAAATTCATCAATCTCTGTTTTAAAACTTGCAGTTGACCTAGCCTCAACAGCTTTCTGGGGAAGAAAGTTCCAGATTTCCACTACCCTTTTTTCTGAAGAAGTACTTTCTAACATCACCCCTAAACAGTCTAGCTCTAACTTTAAGTTTTTTTTGCCTGCTTGTTCTGGGCACCGCAGAGGAAATTATTTTTCTCTGTATACCCTATCAAATTCTTTACCAATCCTCAATTAGATCACCCTTGATCTTCATTACTATCATCATAGAACTGCAGTACTCACACAGACAAATAGATGACTTTGAAATCACTCTTCTCTCTTCACTTGGAGGCGAAGGCCATAAATGACAATATATTTAATTTTTTGTTGTTGAAGATTATTTTTATTTCTGTTAATTCCCAAAATTACATTTTGAATCAGAGAATCGTGTAGCACAGCACCTCCCAAACCTGTGACCTCTACCACCTAGGGTAGCAGATGCATGGGAACACCACCACCTACAAGTTCCCCTCCAATTCACACATCATCCTGACTTGGACATATATTGCTTTCCCTTCATTGTTGCCGTGTCAAAATTCTGGAACTCCCTCCCTCGTAGCACTGTGAGTGTATCTACCCCACATGGACCGCAGCAGTTCAAGAAGGCGGCTCACCACCACCTTCTCAAGGGCAATTATGGATGGGAAATAAATGCTGCCATTACCAGCAATGCCCATACTCCATGAATGAATAAAAAATGGAGGCTATTTAGCCCATCTCTACAAGAGTTACTAATTAGTCCTACTGCCATGCTCTTGCCTTATAACCCTGAAATGTTCTTTTTTAAAGTATATATCCAATTCCCCTTTGAAAGTTACAACTGAATCTACTTCCAACACCCTTTCAGGCAATGCATTCCAGATCATAACATCTCGTTAAGTAAAAAAGATTCTCCTCATCACCCCCACTCCAGTATTTTTGCCAATTGTTTTCAATTTGTGACCTCTAGTTACAGACCCTCCTGCCAGTTTTTCTTAATTCTTTCATGGGATGTGGGCATCACTGGCAAGGCCAGCATTTGTTACCTATCCCTAATTTCCCAGAAGCATTTTCTCCCCATCTACCAAATTAAAATCCCTCACAATTTTGAACCTCTCAATTAAATCTCCCCTTAACCTTCTCTGTTTGAGAACAACCTCAGTTTCTCTAGTCTCTCCACACAACTAATAACCCTTATCCTTGTTACCATTCTAGTAAATCTCCTCTGCACTCTCTCCAAGGCCTTGACATCCTTTCTAACATGTTGTGCCCAGAACTGGACACAATAATCTAGCTGAGATCTAACCAGTGATTGAAGAGTATAATATTTTCCCAATAATCCACTCATTTATTTATAATGCAATTATTTTATTCAAAAATGCTCATGTAACTAATTCCATATTTTTTACTTAACAAAATTAACTAAAATCCTGTAAGAGTCAGTCAACATTTTGTGTTGAGCAGCAAATGCAACATTTGTGGCTGAACAATAAATTTCTTATATAAAATACCTGTGTGCAGATAGTATGTATCCTTAAAATATTCAAACATATAACATATGTGTGCATTTTTAAAACCTTACTTCTTGTTGTCATTTTTGTGCTCCATTTTTGTGTTGGTATTTTCCATCATGAATTTCGTTGCCCACATTGAGAATGGAAACTCCTATGTAAACCTATCACGCTGTAATGACATTTATACCTCAGTGGGGGCGATGTAACATCTCAGTTTTGTGTCTCTCGGATCTCAATCCCCTAAATCCTGTAGAGAAATTTCTTATGTTCCAACCAAATCTAGTTCCTTGCTTTCCAAATTCCTGTATCAATGTATCATTTAAAAATAAGGATGGAATATATGACTTTATAATGGAGACTCGATTCCAGCTGCACAACTCTCTCCAGTTATCCCCTGGCTGGCTAACTCTGCATCACCTGAAGATTACACTTTGCCTTGATGTCTTACGTACAACACCAACTGGTAAAGTTGAATTAGATTGAAAATAAAAACAGAAAATGCTGGAAACACTCAGTTGGTCAGGCAGCATCTGTGGAGAAAGAAACAGATTTAACGTTTCAGGGTGATGACCTTTAATCAGCAGTGGATGACGTTAGAGACCAACATGTTTTTAAGCAAATACGGAACTGGGGAAAAGGGAGGCAGGGAAAGCGCAAAAGTGCAGAGGGTGGAGGGAAGGAGTGGTCAAATGACAAAAGGGATGATAATGCAAGGCAAAAGTGGGTGATAATGAGGCAAGTATTTGTCCGTTTATATTCTTTTGCTATTTGCACAAAGATTATTGTACAGCTCCTATATCTACTCTCCTTCCATTTTTCTCCCATTATCCCTCAGTGATGCTGACCCATGATGAGGCACAGTTTGAGGCGTACCTCAGTCTCTAAGGTGATGACCAGGAGTTGGGGGGGTGGGGGGGGGGGGGACGAAAAGAGGAATTAAGCTAGATGTTCTGAATGATCAAGAGAAAGGTGAACAGACAGGAGCAATACAGGAGAGTCTGAAGAAACAAAGGAGCGAAAACTCATAGGGGAGCTGAGATGGGTTTTTCCAAAGATTGTGGACGTTGTGTGAGAGAGAAAGAGAGAAGACATAGGAGAGGTGAACTGATATTTTCAAAGGACCAAGAAAGAGAAAGTGCTGTGGATATTCCGAAACAGAAAGAGAGAGAAACAAAGAGAAGTTAGAAAACCTGATGGTTGAAGGGAACAAAAAACAAGGAGCAGAGATTTTGAAGGACAAAGAGTGATTTAAAAAACCCTGGAATTAATCCAGAGAATCTGATGAAACAAGAGAGAGACAAGCAAAGAGCTTATGACTGTGAAGGATTAAGATGCAGACAAACACACTTATAGGAAAACTAAAGAACCTGGGAGGAAGAAAGTCAAATGGGAGTAGAGTGGAGGCATCTAAGTGTGAGAAACTATTGAATGAGTAGGACTGAGAAATCAGGCCTAATTAAATTTGGAACAAAACATGAAAAGAAAGAACAGATAAAAGAAGTATTTTGCTGTTAATAATGTTATTTAAATAAATAATTAGTTTCAAGCTAAATGATATTCAGTTGATAGCAACTTATCTCTGAGATGATTGATGTTCTGTATGCAGGTTATGATTTATTGTAGCCTGTATTGTAATTAACCTGATTTTCCACTAGAGTATAGTATTTAATGTGACTTTGTTAATGGAGTTATTAATAAAGTTAATTTGTTTCCAAAAAAAACTGACACTGAATTTGTATGAATGGCCAATGACTCTCGGACTTGGTGGGTGGGAATTACATTAGGTTTTTAAGAAATATCCAACTTTCATATTTCCAACAATAAAATCGCACTACAGAACTTAAAGAATTGGCCATGATTATGATGAATTCTGATGAGAAGTGTATGGATATTTCTCTCGGAGAGGGTTTCCTAATCAGCTGATGTGATTACATAATGGTGATAGATCAGTGGAAATCCCATGGATAAATGCATAAATGGTGTTTAGTGCCAATCTTCCACCAAAAGTTATGGCGGCCAACCGATTGAATCCCTAAAGAGATTCCCGGCAATAATGTGTAATTTCACCAGGGAATTTATTTTGAGGGTGGCATGAGGAATATTAATAAACCATGTGCTGGAATCTCTTCTGTGATCCTGCCTGAGGTTGGGTAGGGTAGCAGTGCAGAATGAGGGAAAAGCTGGATGGTGGGGTCTACGAACATCTTCATAAAGGGTGGAGACTGTAGGCTGATAAAACTGCTTCCCAAGTCCACTTCGCAGAAAACTTTGGTAGGCCGAAGAAGGGAGATATTGAGGTTAGTGACCCCCTTCTCCTCCACCACAGAGGCATAGGGACTATAATCATCCTCCTCTCAGTCTAGTCTCAGCAGAGTCCTTCAGTGGGACTTCTATTCCAATTTTTAGTGCACTTACGTCCTTTAATACTATTTCTGACTCTTCTGTGCTGCAGTTGCATCACTGAGATGATTCCTGATTCAGGAAATGTGTCGGAGTTATAGAAATATCGAAACATAGAAAATAGGAGCAGGAGTGGGCCATTTGGCCCTTTGAGCCTGCTCCACCATTCATTATGATCATGGCTGATCATCCAACTCAGTAACCTGTTCCCGCTTTCGCCCCATACTCTTTGATCCCTTTAAACCCAAGAGCTATATCTAACTCCTTCTTGAAAACATACAATGTTTTGGCCTCAACTGCTTTCTGTTGTAGCGAATTCCACAGGCTCACCACTCTCTGGCTGAAGAAATTTCTCCTCGTCTCAGTCCTGAAAGGTTTACCCTGTATCCTTAGACTATGACCCTTGGTTCTGGACTCCCCCACCATCAGGAACATCCTTCCTGCATCTACCCTGTCAAGTCCTGTTAGAATTTTAGAGGTTTCTATGAGATCCCCCCTCACTCTTCTGAACTCCAGCGAATATAATCCGAACCGACTCAATCTCTCCTCATACGTCAGTCCCGCCATCCCAGGAATCAGTCTGGCAAACCTTCGCTGCACTCCCTCTATAGCAAGAACATCCTTCTTCAGATAAGGAGACCAAAACTGCACACAATATTCCAGGTGTGTCCTCACCAAGGCCCTGTATGATTGCAGCAAGACATCCCTGCTCCTGTACTCCAATCCTCTCGCTATGAAGGCCAACATACCATTTGTCTTTTTTACCGCCTGTTGGACCTGCATGCTTACCTTCAGCGACTGGTGTACGAGAATACCCAGGTCAGTGTCAGAGGGGTGGGCAGAAGACCCACCCTGTCAGAATATTACTACTGGAAGGAGAATCCCCCCTCTTGTCTCAAATACATCAGAATTGACTCATATGAGGCATGCTTTATCTGGAGTTTTCACTATTGTGGCTCTTGACCTGTCTATCAAAGCACTCAAGCTAAATATATTTGCCATTAATTAGTTAAACAATTTAAAAAATTGAGCAAAATCCATAATACCCGCTGGATACCCAACTTAGACAGCCTTGAGGTCCAGAGCTGCCTCAGGGTGTATTTTATATCTCTTAGGTGGACAGGTACTGAGCAGATTTGAGATGAAGCCTCCCACTCACACTATCCAATAGGAAGGAAGGGAACGGTTAGTAGATCAGGCCCATTGTATAGCTCCTGCTGCCATCTGAAAAGCAGCCTGTCTAGCAGGGCAGGTTCTATGCTCCCATCTTGGTAAGGGAAGAGTATGACCCAGGAGGTGGGTGGGGGGGGGGGGGGAGGTGGGGGGGTGGATCTAAAAGCTTGCAAAAATGAAACTGTTTAATTGTCATTACTGCTTTCACAGCTTTTTAAAAAAAAATGTGTGTAACTGTATATTGGGACGTCATTATGTTTCCTTACATATAACCTTCTGAGATCTCTGTTCTCCTCCAATTCTGACCTCTTGTGTATCTTAGATTTTAATCACTCCACCATTGGTAGCCATGCCTTCAACAGCCTAGGTCCTAATCTCTGGAATTCCCTTCCTAAACCTCTCTACCTCTCTACCTCATTCTGCCCCTTTAAGACGCTGTTTAAAGCCTTTCTTTTTGGCCATGCTTGTGGCCACATCCTAATATCTCTTTATGTGGCTCGGTGTCAAACTTTGTCTGATTACACTCTTGTGAAGTACATTAGGACTTTTTCTATGTCAAAGGTTCTATATAAATGCAAGTTGTTGTGGTTGTATTTGCATACAGGTAATTAGGATTAATTTGTAGTTGAAAACTTTTGACTGTGACAGTGTAGTAAGGTTACAGTGCACAAGACAGTGTTAAATATAACTGTCACTCGTAGGATCAGAGTTTCTGAGCAGCCAAATTCACAGACTGGAAAAGCAAATTAGGATTTACATTCAGAAATGAGTAAGAGTCTCCATGTGAGCAGTCACTGGAATTAAGCCTCTGTCAAAACAGAGGTAATTATTACAAAATCATAAGGCCATCTCCAAATACTGCATCACTGTGTGCATGGTGATGCTGTATACAGAATAATGGAAGTCAAATGGTATTATTCAGAGTGAAAAAGGTGTCTAATGGCTCCTCCTTTTTCAGCAATACAAGTTGGGCTTGTATCTAAAATCTATTACTGGGTGTGAGTAGATGTAAGGCTTGTGAATATAGTACAGCAGCCAGGCAATATAAATCATCCAAGTGTATTTGGTACCATTTGTCTGGTATTTGATGCAGCAGTTCTCTAGCTACGCCCTTACAAAAAGTGTTCTGTGTGATTGATTCTACTGTGCAGTAGACTTATAAAACCAAAATGGAACCTTGCAATGCCCCTCATTTTGAAACTGCCCTAGAAATTATTTCAAAAAGGGCAGCAAGTGTTATTTTCTCCCCCTTTATAAAGAAAGAATATTTCAATTTAAACTAAAACACAGGGGAGCTTCCACCTGGCCTGACATCACTCAGCTCTGACACAGTGAGAAAAAAGTAAGGAGAGCCCAGGCATTGCTCACATCGATGAACATTTTTAAAAAAATCATTCACTGAATGTGGGCAACACTTCATCAAGGAAAATGAATAATAAAGAATACACACTTCATTGAAAAGAGTTGGCGGAGATTCAGATTGGTAGTGCCTGTTGCTTGAATGCAATGGGTGCCGTATGGTGTCCAGAATGGCAACTGCAGCATGCATGCACACTTTTGGGGCAAGTTCTACCAGATGCCATATTGCTGAGGGTGTTAGCGTGGTTGCAGCGAGAGGCTGCTGGAAATATGCAGAGCAGGCGGATCATGAATCAGTGTGCAATGCTGATTTGACACCAGTCATTTTGGAGAACAGCACTCCAACTAAAGCCCTCTCTTAACCTCGCACTGCTGAACATCAAGAAGGACCCTCCCTGCCCCTTCTACCAGTGCTATTTAAAGGGATCATCAACCACTTGCAGGTTCACTGCTGGTTGATTTCTTCTGGCTGTTGCTTCAATTTTACAAGCGTTTGGTGCTTTTTATAATTGTTTAATGTTGTCAAAGACTACAGGGAGTGGTATGGCAGGTGTTCAAGGAGTTTCTGCTGACTTGAGAGGTCCCTTGGGATGCAACATGAGTTAGAGAATGAAGACAGGCCATGCAGAGCAGGACAAGCTGCTGGAAGTGGCCGCGTAGGTGTGGGGGCAAAATGCAGGGAGAAAGGCTTTCAGCAGGAGGCCATATCCGCCCAGGGTGTTAAAGGTGCAATTCCCTAACTGAACATTAGCACTGAATAATGTGAGACGTTTGCGTTTCAGTAAGGATATCCACACTGAAATCTGCCACCTGCTGCAGCCACAAATGCAACTTTAGAGCAGGGCAAGGGCCACATTTTTCTCTTGAGGAGGTAACAGAGAGGGTTGATGAGGACAATGCTGTTGATGTGGTGTACATGGACTTTCAAAAGGCGTTTGATACAGTGCCAGACAACAGACTTGTGAGCAAACTTATAGCTCATGGAATAAAAGGGACGGTAGCAACATGGATATGGAATTGGCTGAGTGACAGGAAGCAAAGAGTAGTGGTTCAAAACCAAGACAAGAAATGCTGGATTCACTCAGCAGGTCTGGCAGCATCTGTGGAAAGAGAAGCAGAGTTAACGTTTCGGGTCAGTGACCCTTCTTCGGAACTCCAGGCATCCACAGATGCTGCCAGACCTGCTGAGTGAATCCAGCATTTCTTGTTTTTGTTTCAGATTTCCAGCATCCGCAGTATTTTGCTTTTATTAAAGAGTAGTGGTTAATGGATGTTTTTCAGGCTGGAGGAAGATTTGTAGTGGAGTTCCCCAGGGGTCAGTGTTGGGACCCTTGTTTTTCCTGATGTATATTAATGACCTAGACCTTGGTGTACAGGGCACAATTTCAAAGTTTGCAGATGATATGAAACTTGGAAGCATTGTGAACTGTGAGGAGGATGGTGTAGAACTTCAAAAGGACATAGACAATTTGTTGGAATTTGCAGACACGTGGCAGATGAAGTTCAATGCAGAGAAATGTGAAGTGATTCATTTTGGTAGGAAGAACATGGAGAGACAATATGAAATAAAGGATACAATTCTAAAGGGTGAACATGGAGAGACAATATGAAATAAAGGATACAATTCTAAAGGGTCCGAAGAAGGGTCACTGACCAGTTAACTCTGCTTCTCTCTCCACAGATGCTGCCAGACCTGCTGAGTGGTTCCAGCATTTCTTGTTTTTATTTCAGATTTCCAGCATCTACAGATTTGAAGTATTTGGTAAGAGAAACAAAAGTGACTTGAGGAAAATCTTTTTCTCGCAGCGAGTGGTTAAGGTCTGGAATGCACTGCCTGAGACTGTGCTGGAGGCAGGTTCAATTGAAGCATTCAAAAGGGAATTAGATTGTTATATGAAAAGGAAGAATGTGCAGGGTTATGGGGAGAGGGCGAGGGAATGGAACTGAGTGAATTGCTCTTTCGGTGAGCTGGTGCAGACACAATGGCCAAATGGCCTCCTTCTGCGCTGTAACAATTCTGTGATTCTGAGACTGTGGTGATGAACTTTTGCAAGCCTGGCTCCTACAAGGGTGGAGCTGGAGATATTTGTAACATCTCATGCTTTGCTGCCTACTGGTGTGTTATGGAGGTCGCAGTCGGCCTTTATTCATTGGGAGCTAACTACACTTCACTCTCTCTTGCTCGAGAGAAGCAGGTGGAGTGAACATGAGGGGTTTAGGATTGCAGGCTTTGGAGGAGCCGCATGTCAACTCTGCCCTATACAGGAACTGAAAGGGACTCCATTCCCTCAGCGTCCAACTCCTGTGTGACCAGAGGCACAGAAGCATGTAGATCAGTGCTCAGTATCCTGGCAGCAGTCATGATGCTGTCATTCTGGAGCAATCTGCCATGCCAGCTGCATTTGAGAGTCCATGGCAAAACAAAGGGTGGGTACTGAGTGACAAGGGCTAACAGCTGACCACATGGCTGATGACTCTGATGCACAACCCACGCATAAGTGTGCAGCGTGGATACAATGAAAGTTATGCTGTTGCAGGAAATGTGTTAGAGCAGACCATTGGCATGTTGAAGCAATGCTTATGCTGCCTGGGCTGCTCTGGAGGAGCACTGCTTGACACAGCAGGTGTCAAGAGTTGTCAAGGTCTGCTGCACGATAGCATTCATTCACGACTCCTCAGATATTGAAGCAATCCGTGCCCACATGCAAACAGACCTAGACAACATGTAGATTTGGGCTGATGCGTGACGCAAATGTTACTTGTCACTTAAGACAATAAACCTCTCCAACAAAAGAGAATCTAACCATCTCTCCTTGACGTTCAATGGCATTACCATCACTGAATTCCCCACCATCAACATCCCGGGAATTATCATTGGCCAAATACTGTTGCTACATGAGCAGGTCAGAGGCTGGGAATTCTGTGGTGAGTAACTCACCTCCTGACTCCCCAAAGCCTGTCCACCATCTACAAGGCACTAGTCAGGGGTGTGATGGAATACTCTCCACTTGCCTGGATGAGTGCAGCTCCAACAACACTGAAGAGGCGCAATACAATCCAGAACAAAGCAGCCCTCTTGATTGGCAACCCATCCACCACCTTAAATATTCAATCCCTCCGCCACCAGCATACAGTGGCAGCAGTGTGTACCATCTACAAGATGCACTGCAGCAAATCACCAAGGCTACTTCGACAGCACCTTCCAAATCCGCAACCTCTACCACCTAGAAAGACAAGGGCAGCAGATGCATGGGACCACAACCACCTGCAAGTTCCCCTCCAAGCCACACACCATCCTGACTTGGAAATATATCGCCATTCCTCCACTGCCACTGGGTCAAAAAACCTGGAACTCCTTTCCTAACAGCATTGTGGGTGCATCTACACCAAATGGACTACAGCGGTTCAAGAAGGCAGCTCACGAACACCTTCTCAAGGGCAATTAGGGATGGGCAATAGTTGCTGGCCTTGTCAGCAATGCTCACATACCAGGAATGAAATAAAAATGCTGCACAACCTTGCAATTGTTACCGACAGGTGGGAAATGATAAGGATGTTCTTCTATTTCACCTCTCAACTAACTGAAAACAGGGTTTTTTTTATTAGATTTGTGTTTTAACCCTTGAGCATTTTAATAGTCAATTAGCAGACAAATGGCAGGTTTCTTCGTAGGTTTAAGGAAAAATAAATGTTTATTAACTGATACCCAAAAATATTCGCTACTTCATCCACACACACACACGCACGCACGCACGCACACACACACGAAAAGATGAGATTAAAAGTAGCATGCATTTAGATCTGATGGTTTTAAAAAGAGTTCACAGAAACCGAAGCACAGAATAGTTACAGTGCAGAAGGGGGCCATTTGACCCATCATATCTGCACTGGCTCTCTGAAAGAGCAATTCCCTCAGTTCCATTCCCCATTGTTCATTGTGAAACCTTGTTTGTTTCCCCAGGAGGAAAATTTAAAAAACGTTGCAAGCCTGTTACTCTTTTTTCCTGGTTCATTCTAAAGATTCAGGTGTTCGGAAGCTCTGCTGCAGACTTCTTTGGTGAAATCTCAGTCACAGTTCAATGGTGACAATCATGTTACAGTTTTTCGAGTAGGGAGTTTCAAAGGTCACCTTTTTGTCTCTGTCTCTAGGTAGTTTAAAGATGGTATTCTGGCAGGGTCCTTCTTTCTGGGATGGGTCTCTCTTCCTTCTGGCCTCTGGCTTTCTGCCATTTGCACACAAAATATCTCTTATTAAAACCCCTTATCAAAGACTTGGTTTCTGTCAGGTGACCAAAGTTTCTCTCCCATTGTGTTTTTATGAATGGTGTGGCCATTGTTAGACAGTGGGGTTGGATGTTACTCATCTCTATGCCACCATTTATCCTTAGTTTGAGTCTGGAATCTCTATGTCTGCCAAGTCATTGTTAGCCCAACCTGTTGAAGAGGAGTAGCCATTAACATTGAATGGGCCATTTACATTTCTAATGTGTTCTTCAACACTTGACCAGACATGACAATTGGTTCAGGGTTCCAGCAGTTACCATGTGTATCTGCAGTGCAGGAGAGGTCACCTGACCTCTTACTCCATCTTGTTTTGTAGCAAAAGGTGTCTGTTTTGAGTTCAATACATCAGTTCATTTTATAGTTCATAATTTCTCCTTGCGTGAGCGTGACACCATTATGAGGGGATAGCCCTTGTTACTATCTATAGGACAAACAGCTGAGGAGTAGGAGCACGAGGAGGAGGAGGAAGAGGAATAGAGGAGGCAAACAAATCCCTTTCTCGCTGAGCTGTCCGTGAAGAACACATCCGAGTGTGATACCAGTAACCATAACCGCAATTCCCCATTCACCAGCAGTCTCACAGCGCATATTCCCTCTGTCACTGACCATCACAGTGTCTGCTTGGCCACAATGCAAAAATAAAAGCCAACACAAAATAAACATTCCAAATCAAAATTATGAATGAAATCATGCCATAATGCATACAAAAAATAACAAATCACCCTTGTGGATTCCCTTTGTGCCTGTTTTCCATTAGTATTTGCCTGTCTTTATGCTCCCACACAGTGCTACTGCAGTAGTTGCAGCATGGCTGGTGGAAGGGGGCTGATATTCAATGGGGAAGACTACAGAGGGCCCTGAAGGTTGACTTTGAACAGCTTTGGGCCTAGAAGGCTCAGCTGCCGATTGTATTATCTCAGTATGGGCAGCAGCAGTCCGGGCTGGCTGGATTACAGGCAACAACAAGGGCATTGGTGAGTGGCAGCAGTGGGAGGATGCATCCTGTCAGTCTGAGAGAGGACAGCAAGTTCATGCTCTATGGAGACACTGCCACTCCCCCAGAGTGGCACCTCAGCGATCCTAGTATTCTGTTGGAGGACAGATTGCTGACAGCTGTGACACCCTGCAAGCCCCTTTGCACACTGATGAGGGATTCTCATGACCTTCTATTAGAGTGGTCTGAGCTTTCACTGCACCACTCAGACTTCTGCTGGAAGCTGCTTGTGCTGCAATGCCAGCCATCAGATGCTGTATCATGGTTGGTTCCACAAATATGCCGATGGAGTTGGCCCCCAAATTCATGGTGGAGAGGATGGGCTCCAAGCTCTGTGCCAAGTTGGTGCTGGACTCCTCCATGCTCCTTGACATTGACCATAGACTTTCTGGCAGACTTCCCAATGCTCAAAGCATTTTGTTATTTATATCCATCAGCCTTCTTCTGGACCCTGCCCTATTAAAGTCCTCACCTGAGTCCTCTGCAGCAGAACCTGTATGTGACCTTGCCCTCCAGGGAGTTGGACCTGCACTGCCCTTGCCCCCGGTCCTGGCTGCAGACCACTTGTGCTGGTCTCTAACCATCTGCAGATCCCATCTCTATGCCATCCTCTTAATTACACGCAGTGTCAGTATCTACAAGGGTGAAATAGAGTGCTGGTTGTCAAGATAACCCTATATGCCAAATGAGAAATATTAATTTCATCAGTTGGAAACTTATACTTTTAATGGAAAATCATCCTACAGTAACTTTTAAAAAATTAGCAGCCAAGATGGCCACTGCAATTTACATCTGAAATACCAGGAGATTGAACTGGAGACAAAAGGTCTAACAAAAAGCCCAGCCTGGACAATGACTTGCTCTAAGTGATTGAATGACCTAAAATGGCTTCATTAGCACGACAATCAAGGCAATCCTCGCACATTGACTTTGAAAGAGCCAATCCCCTCCAAGTGTGAATTGGCATCCTGGGGCATGTGGAATCTTGAATTTCATTAGAAGGTTCCAGAAGACCTCATTAAAAAACAAAGGGGATTGAGAAAAACATATTCTATCTTGGAAGAAACTGGGAGTTGTTACACAGACAAGAGACAAGCAGTAATAGAGTGTGCAGCAGCAGAAAACTGCATGCTTCCCTTTCTCTCTCACTTTCTGTCTCCCCAGAAAACATCAAGTTTGAAAACAGTCTGTGATTGGGGGACCCTCCAAGCCTACAGATTACTACAGCCAGTGACAAGGGGAAGAGAGCCAACTGCAATTCTTCCTTCAAGCAAACCCTGAGCAAAATAGGCCAACCAAAGTGCACTTTAACCAGTGAGGACTTCAAGAATACAGCTTCAGCCGAGGACTACTGGATCATCCAGTTTACAGACGGTATTTCAGTTCCATTTATTCTGGACTTTAATCCAACCACCAAATCTATTTTCCATCCTGTAATCTACTTGTGTATGTATGATTCGCATGAGAATGTGTGCATGAATGTGCAATGTATTTTTTAGTATTTTTTAAAATCAAGTTAGAGTGTTAAGTATAATAAACTTACCTCTCTTATTTAAACTCAAGAAACCCTGTCTGATTGGTTCTTTCATGATTACAGTAAAGGTAAAAGGTAAAACACTCACAGAGGTGGTAAGCACAACCACTGTGTAAAAGGAATAAACCTGTTTCAGCCAAATAAGAGGAAGGGCAGGAGGGGAGCCTGAGACCCTCTCCTCACCTGGCCACAACATGGTGCATCTTCATCATCACTGTCTCTTGCTGTTTCTCCACACCTGGCCAGGTTGCATTTCTTGGCTATCGAAAAGGAAAAAGGTACAAGGGTGATGCTGTGATGTAGGGAGTGGGGGGCGTAAGAGGTGCCCGCTCACACAATCTGCAACTTGTAAATCAGCCGAGAGGGTGGGATGAGGGAAAGGTGGGATGTGAGAAGAAGGATTAGGAATGAGGATACCATCAACTTCGAGGAGTTCAGCTCCTCCGTTGGCCATGGCCTCAGCAATTGCCGTTCCAATAATTGCCAGCACCATCTTCTCCATGGTCTCCCCGTCTGGTTAGTTCCTGCTGCTTCAGGCTGTGTGCCACCTTGTCCTGCAACAGAGAGAGGAAAATGTGTCAATGAATTTTGAGCAGTGTGTTTGGTTGATGTGGCTGTCACAGTTGAATAGCTGTCAGAGTGTGTAAAACATGAGATGTGCATGTGATGCTTGCAGCAGTGCTTAGGTAAGAGGGTGCGATGTATATGAATATTAGGTATGAGTCCTGATAAGAGATTTTTGTTAGGCGAATGATGGGGGTGTGGTAATTTGAGCAGTTTCTGAGGCTAGTAGTGCAGTTGGTAAGATATGGCATTTGAATTTGTGTGAGGTCATTGTGGCACTGCATCCTAGTGCTTGGGGCTTGACTCCTGGCATTGACCTACATGACTATCTGTTCCCACTGTCTTTGACCATGTGTATGGAATCACACCGGGACCTGTATATACGAGATATCTCTTTTCCTTTCAACTTCCTCCACCTTCAACGTCACATCTAAAAACCTTGGAGCCCCTTCTCTCCCATGTTGTGCCATTAGTCAATGTTTCACAGGTCAGATTCATCGCCTGCACGATTGCCAGCATCTTCTCCAGTTACAATGCACCTCCCCTTTAAGGGATGCAGGCTAGCTTTGAGTGGTGCTAGCCACTCACAATGTTGGCCCCCGCTGAAACGTGTAGCCAATCAACAGGGTGGTTAACATGGGCTGAAAGCTGAAATCATTGAAAACAGTAGGCAGCCTGAAGTTGGCATGCTGCCTGCATTGCAGTCAATGAGCATGGGTTAATTGTGCATCACGATCCCTGTGCCCGTTTTCGGATGTTTTTGAATTTAGCCCCCAGAAGCACATATATATTGAGGTAATAAATAAGTCTATATAGTGTTTGTCTATATCATAACAGTGACAGCACTTCAAAAATTAAGTCATCAAATGTGAATCACTATAAGATGCTTCTGAGAGACACGTGAAATTATTGTCTGAATTCAAGATCACTCTTTTGTCTTTGTAAAAGCCAAGTTCACCCTTGTTTCAATAAAAAGGGCTGTTGAAATATTCAGCTAAACCAGCTTCCTCCTTATTAACAAACACTCTATCAAATAAATCACTATCTAACCACTGCATGAGAAATGGGATCACACTACAGACTGGATAGGAATATGCTGCTCCAGGATACCCAATACAGTACTGGTCATCTGCTCAAGGGCAGGTCCTCTATTCATTTCTCCCTGCCTCAACAGCCTGCTCTCTCCTCTTCAGTTCCTCTTCAGTTCCTTGTATGAGCCTCCCATTTTTAACATCTTCCCCACATGTGCTTTAAAGGAAACACAAGCCCTCTTCCCAAAAGATCCTCCACCTGTAAGTAACCATTGTCCCTGGAGGTTCTAGCTCTTCCACCATCACCACTGAAAATTCGCTGGTTCCGCCATTAGCCATGGCTCATAACCTGAAGCCTGGGTCTCTTACCTGGGCCTGGGGTGACTCGCAAAGGGGCAGGGACGACCACCTCCCGAGATCTCAAATGACCCTGCTACCCTTACAATACAGGTTGCCTTTTAATCAGTCCTGACAGCTATCAGTAACTTTAGTATAAATTAAACAATTAATTATCGATTTTTTTTTAATCATGCTTGGGAAGGAGAGGGGATGTTTTGCCAAGGAAAAATTGTAAACCTGTGCTTTAGAAGTGGGTTTTATATGCTTTTATTACAGTGCACAGAAAAAAACCTGCCCCTCAGAATATTGCTGGTAGAGTTGATTCTCGAGATAAACAGTGTTGTGGACCGAATACAGCTCATTGAATAGAAGGTGGGATTGAAGTTCAGGTGGCCATGAACATGGGCTTGGTATGTCAGTTAACCTGCTGCTACTAAATCACCTGATTCCTATCCTTTAACCTGCAGACATGGAAAGACTCAAGGACATTGCATTATGCTGTAAAGGGAAATATCAAATCATGATTTTTTTTTCTGTTGGTCCATCGCTACCTTCCAGTGCTTTTTAGAGCCCCACTCGGTGTAATAATTTATACTTCAATGTAAACACAAATACTGTGTGGTTTACTGCGGATGTGGCAGTTGTCAGACTGCTCCTTTGTGCAACAATTACCCACAATTGATTGGAGCTGACACTTTTAATCCTTTCTAGTTGCTCAATGGTATGATGTCAGTTAAAAATCTTTTGCAATAGAGCACATTTAACATCATTCTTCTTGTAAGAATTATGCCAGATTACGTTAAAACAACAAAGACGCAATGGTACGTATTTGAAAATAAAAGGATTATATGGTCTTCGTGAAACGAGGAATTTGGTTTGCAGGAGGGGCTGAGCTGTGGTGATTTATTTTTTGTTTATATTCCCGCACCTCCTTTGATATGTCAGTATCTGTCACTAGGTATTACACAGCCAGAGCTTTCTTGTGTCAACCATGATGAAATGCGTGTAACTTCGCAAATAATTTATGGCACAAACTGGACTTTGCTTGAGCAGGAGGTTTACTCAGTTTAGAGTCACAGAATTATACCAGAACAAAAGGAGGCCATTCTGCCCATCTTTCCTGTGCCGGCTCTTTGAAAGAGCTATCCAATTAATCTCCTGCTTTATCCCCATCGCCCTGCATATTTTTTTTTCCTTTTTAAAATCCACTTCCCTTTTGAAAGGTCCTATTGACAGCGCTTGCACCGCTCTTTCAGGCGGTGCACTGTGGATCATTAACAATTCGTTGTGAATTTTGCGATTATGCAATTCCTGTGATTGGATTTCCCAACCCTGACGGTCCCCCTGGTCTCTGTTCTGGGAGGTTACCATTTCTTTGCTTTCCTGCTTCCTTGTCTGCTTGCAGTATTTGCCAGTTTAACAGATCCATTCAGCCCCTTCTGTTGAGAAGAACAGATGCAGTAATCAAATTCCAACGCATTCCGTTGTTACGAGAAAACTAGGCTTTAAAACATGAAGTAAAATCTGTTTTACATCGACAAGGTTAAAAAGGGGATAGTTATAAGAAAACTGGGATCAGAAAAATATTAGGAATTTTACTGAATGCAGCAGAAACAATTAATAAAGAGTATTATTTTAATCACAACTTTGTTGGACAAGGGTAAGCAAGTTCAGGATTGATATCAGGAAGCATTCCTATATGTAATATATAATCAATACAAGGTACCTATCTTCCACGTGGGGGAACTGAGGCAAAAATTCTGCAATCGTTCAAAAATCAGTCGTCGGGGGAGCTGTAGACTTTCATGGAAGATGGACTGAATGGCCTCCTTTTTACGATACCTATCGTTGTGAGTTCATGTAGTAGCAGTGTCAGTTGTAATGCAAAGGTATCAATTTTATTTATTTACTCTTGTGTTGGGAGGGACAAGGAGAACCTGGTTTAATAAAGCCAGGCAGGTTGCCAACAGCATGAAGCTGCTTCACGTCCACAAAAATGCAAACCGTGGAGCTGCGTTGTGACGTTAAGGTTTAAGTGAGGTTAGCCCCAAACCACCGGGGCTTTGCATTCACTACATTAAAACCACAGTCTGGTACAAGGTCAAGCTGATGCTTAATTTTAACGTTAGCTGACTGTCAACCAGAGTGAACTAGCTCCCTGGAAAGGATGAGGGATTCCCAAGGAAAATAAATGGTGTGGGGGCTGGAGGGGGCGGTGGGTGAGGTAAGTCAACAATATAGAACCATGCACCATTCTCCTGATTTCCCACATGGCCAGGCTGCAGTGACAATCAACTATGCCATCCGGTCTCTCTGCTAACATTACAACCTTACAATTTACCAGCATTTGGACTGGTACAGCCACATGTGTAGCTGCAGTGTCTACAAGGCGAAGAAGGACACAGGAACTGGCAATGTGTCTCGGCTGCAGTGACTCTGCGTTATACGCTTACAGGTACCGTTCTGAGACTGGTACCTGTGTTATAACAGGCTGTATAAATAGGAGGAAAGCCAAGAAAATGAACAGGTCAGAAGCAGGAAACACTGCAAGAGAAAAAAAGAAAGTCACCCTTTCCACAAAATGTCATATTCTCGCCCTGAAAAACGGGGGCCAAATTTATTATGTGTGAGTAAACTGAGAAATTCTCCTTCCAAACTAACACCAGCCGTTCAGTAGCTCATTTTTCAGTGGCGATCGAGCATTCTGATTTTGTGGATTAAACCTGGTTAAGGCATTCACATTGAGAATACAGCTTTGTCACCACCCAGTCCCGGTCAACAATCATTTCTTATTGATTATGCACACCTATAAAGATACAGTAACCTTGTTTGATCAGCTTGCTTTGGCTGTGCTTCAATAGTCAAGCTGCACAGGCCATGCAAAGGGGTAGATTTTACACGTTAGCACTCCGGATGCAGAATTTCGCATGGTAGCAGGGAATATTTGGGGGTTCAGCTGCTAAGGTCACAGCCCTCCACATATGGACTCATTCTCTCCCCCCCACCCCTCCCCCGCCCCAAAGTTGTTGAGGCTGGGGGGTGGTGGTCAATTGAACATTTCAAAACTGAGATTGCTAAGTTTTTGTTAGATAAGGGTATTAAGGGATGTAGAGCCAAGGCAAGTAAGTGGAGTTGTGCTACAGATCAGCCCTGAGCTAACTGAATGGAGGACCAGGCTCAAGGGGCCTATTCCTGTGTTCCTATGCATTCTCCCACTTCCTGATGTACTCCCCCATCCTGCAAAGCTCTGTGCCTCCAGCTTTAATCTGTAATTTGTGGTTTAATTTGGTTCTTTAAAGCAGTTACACTCTTTGCTTTCTGACATGTCGTTTATTGCCTGGCAGCCCTGTTGCACTGCCAGAAGTCCAATGGGGCGGGGCTAACATTTGCCCTTTTGATCTCTCCCTGACCCCAACCAAACCCTGGGCCAAGTTCATTTGAATAATAGGGATGGGCACTCAAGCTGGTAAAGCTGCTGTTGGGGCATGCAAGGGATATGGCAGCATAATGGTTATGTTACTGGACTAGTAATCAAGAGGCCCAGACTAAAATCAAATCCCAGCACGGAAACTGGGGATTTAAATTCAGTTAATTATATGAAACCTGGAATAAAAAGTTAGTGTCAGTAATGATGGCCACGAAACTTCCAGATGGTCATAAAAACCCATGTGGTTCACTAATGTCCTTTAGGGAAGGAAATCTGCTGTCCTTGCCCAGTCCTGCCTACATGTGACTCGAGACCCACAACAATGTGGTTCACTCTTAACTGCCCTCTGAAATGTCCTAACAGGCCACTCATTTGCTGTCACTGTGTCAAAATCTTGGAACTCCCTCCCTCACAGCCCTGTGGGTGCACCCACACCACACAGACTTACAACATTTTTATCAACAACCCAGAAATTTCAGGGTCATCATTACTAGCTTTCTACTCCAGAGCTATTTGATTAATCAATTAATTGAATTTAAATTCCTCAGCTAACATGGTAGGATTTGAACTCACGTGGGCAGAATATTAGTTTCGACTTCTGGATTACTACTGTAACATAATATAACATAACCACTATACTACCATGCTCAGTGACTACCACACTCAACAATCTCCTTCACTGGGTCAAAATCCTGGAACTCCCTTCCTAATAACACTTTGGGTGTACCTACACCCCAAAGACTGCAGCAGTTCAAGTAGGGAGCTCACCACCTTCTCAAGGGCAATTTGGGATGGGAAATAAATGCTGGCCTAGCCAGCGATGCCCACATCCCATGAACGAACAAATAAAAAAAACTTCCCTCTGACCCTATCCCTTCTTCTAATCTCACCCTTGCCGTGAATTCACAATACCCTCTGACCTTCCCATCTCTGATGCTGAAGGATCTGTACTTAGTAAAGGACTTAGCTTTATCCCCTTATGCCCCTACCTCAACGAATTTTACGCTTGGCACAACATTGAGTTCTTCTTCCATCACCTTCGCCTCTGGGCTCACTTCTTTGGCCAGGAGTCCTCCCCCCACCGACCAGTGGACTCATTCACCTGCCTCCAGTATTTTCCCTCCACCTGGACCCCTCCATCAGGTCTCTTACCCACTCTTGATCTTTTCATTGAGAACTGGTGGCATGACATCAGCCATCTTAATTTCTCTGCTCCCCTCACTCATTCCAACCTGTCTCTCTCTGAACTTGCTGCACTCTGTTCTCTCAGGTCTAACCGCGACATTGTGATCAAACCTGGCGACAAGGGTGGTGATGTTGTTGTCTGACATACCGACCTCTACCTTGCAGAGGCTGAGTGCCAGCTCGCAAACACTTCTTCCTACCTCCCCCTGGACCATGACCCTATCACCAAACATCAAGCTACTGTCTCCAGAACTGTCACTGACCTCATCTCCTCTGGAGATCTTCCCTCTACAGCTTCCCACCTCACAGTCCCACAAGTCCGGAAAGCCCGCTTCTACCTCCTTCCCAAAATCCACAAACAGAACTGTCCTGGTAGACCCATCGTTTCAGCCTGCTCCTGCCCCACTGACCTTATTTCTTCCTATCTTGACTCTATTTTTCTCCCCTTGTCCAGTCTCCTTCCATCTACATCTGTAACTCTTCTGACACCCTACGTCAATTCAACAATTTCCATTTTCCTGGTCCAAACCGCCTCCTTCTCACTATGGAAGTCCAATCTCTCTGTACCTCCATACCCCAGCAGGATGGTCTGAGGGATCTCCGTTTCTTCCCTGAACAGAGGCCCAACCAGTCCCCCTCCACTAACGCCCTCCTCTGCCCAGCTGAACCTGTTCTCACATTGAACAACTTCTCCTTCAACTCCACTCAATTCCTCCGAATAAAAGATGTTGCTATGCTTACCTGCATGGGTCCTAGTTATGCCTGTCTTTTTATGGGGTATGCCGAACATACCTTGTTCCAGTCCTACTCAAGCCCAACTCTTTTCCCGGTACATTGATGACTGTATCAGTGCTGTTTTCTGCTCTTGCACGAAACTGGAAAACTGCAGCAACTTTGCTTTCAATTTCCACCCTTCTCGCTCCTGTAAGGACTCCATTCTATTCTCCCAATTTCTCTGTCTCCTTCGCTTTTAATATGTCGCCCTATTTCATCAACCGAGGATTCCCCCCCATTGTCGTTGACAGGGCACTTGACTGTGTCCGACCCATTTCCCAAACTTCTGCCCTCACCCCTTCTCCTCGCTCCCAGAACCACGACAGGGTTCCCGTTGTTCTCACTTTCCACCCCGCCAGCCTCTACATCCAAAGGATCATCCTCTGCTATTTCCCCCACCTCCAGCGTGATGCCACTACCAAACGCATCTTCCCCTCCCCTCCCCTGTCAGCATTCCGAAGGGATAGTTCCCTTCCATGACACACTGGTCCACTCCTCCATCACCCCCGCCATTTCATCCCTTTCCCACGGCACCTTCCCATGCAAACGCAGGAGGTGTAACACCTGCCGTTTTACCTCCTCTATCCTCACCATCCAAGGCCCCAAGCACTCCTTCCAGATGAAGCAGCGATTTACTTGTATCTTTCAATTTAGTGTACTGTATTCGCTGCTCACAATGCGGCACAGTGGCGCAGTGGTTAGCACCACAGCCTCACAGCTCCAGCGACCTGGGTTCAGTTCTGGGTACTGCCTGTGCGGAGTTTGCAAGTTCTCCCTGTGTCTGCGTGGGTTTTCGCCGGGTACTCTGGTTTCCTCCCACCACCAAAAGACTTGCAGGTTGATAGGTAATTGGCCATTATAAATTGCCCCTAGTACAGGTAGGTGGTAGGAGAATATAGGGACAGGTGGGGATGTGATAGGAATATGGGATTAGTGTAGGATTAGTATAAATGGGTGGTTGATGGTCGGCACAGACTTGGTGGGCCGAAGGGCCTGTTTCAGTGCTGTATCTCTAAATAAAAATAAATAAATAAATGCCGTCTTCTCTATGCTGGGGAGACCAAACGCAGATTGGGTGATGACTTTGCAGAACACCTCGGCTCAGTCCGCAAG
Source organism: Heterodontus francisci (assembly GCF_036365525.1). NCBI lineage: Eukaryota > Metazoa > Chordata > Chondrichthyes > Heterodontiformes > Heterodontidae > Heterodontus > Heterodontus francisci. The sequence goes on from NC_090372.1 coordinate 197,035,530, forward strand.
CATGATCCCGAGCTTCTGGTTGCTTGCCATTTTAATTCACCACCTTGCTCTCACGCCCACATTTCTGACCTCGGCCTGCTGCAGTGTTCCAGTGAAGCTCAACACAAGCTCAAGGAACGTCACCTTATCTTCTGATTAGGTATTTTACAGCCTTCTGGACTCAACATTGAGTTCAACAATTTCAGACCGTGACCTGGTCTTAAACTTGTTTTTCAAGTTTTTGCTTTTGGACAGAGCTGTTGATCATTCTGCTGTTAACACTGTCTCTGTCTACAACCATTACTACTCCCTTTGCCTTTTGGTCCATGAAATCTTTGTCATTTAATCTCTTTGCCCTCCACCCTATCACAAACCTTCCCTTTTGTTCTTCCCCCCAACCCTTTCCCTTGCTGAAAACCTATTACATTTCTAACCTTTGCCAGTTCTGATGTAAGGTCATCGACCTGAAACGTTAACTCTGTTTCTCTCTCCACAGACCTGCTGAGTCTTTCCAGCATTTTCTGTTTTTATTTCAGATTTCCAGCATCCTCAGTATTGTGCTTTTATTTATCCATGATGTTTCCCAGTTGCGGGATACTGACCCGAATGGTTCCTGGCTAGGGATTTCCACTGCTGGATTTTCTGCCCGGCAGCTTTTTTAAAAATTCATTTATGGGATGTGGGCGTCGCTGGCCAGGCCAGCATTTATTGCCCACCCCTAATTGCCCTTGAGAAGGTGGTGGTGAGCTGCCTTCTTGAACCGCTGCAGTCCATGTGGGGTAAGTACACCCACAGTGCTGTTAGGAAGGGAGTTCCATGATTTTGACCCAGGGACAGTGAAGGACTGGCGATATAGTTCCAAGTCAGGATGGTGTATGACTTGGAGGGGAACTTGCAGGTGATGGTGTTCCCATGCATCTGCTGCCCTTGTCCTTCTAGGTGGTAGAAGTCGCGGGTTTGGAAGGTGCTTTCTGAGGAGCCTTGGTGCATTGCTGCAGTGCATCTTGTAGATGGTACACACTGCTGCCACTGTGCGTCGGTGGTGGAGGGAGTGAATGTTTGTAGATGGGGTGCCAATCAAGCGGGCTACTTTGTCTGGATGGTGTCGAGCTTCTTGAGTGTTGTTGGAGCTGCACCCATCCAGGCAAGTGGAGAGTATTCCATCAGACTCCTGACTTGTGCCTTGATGGTGGACAGGCTTTGGGGAGTCAGGAGGTGAGTTACTCGCCACAGGATTCCTAGCCTCTGACCTGCTCTTGTAGCCACAGTATTTATATGGCTACTCCAGTTCAGTTTCTGGTCAATGGTAGCCCCTAGGATATTGATAGTGGGGGATTCAGCGATAGTGATGCCATTGAATGTCAAGGGGAGATGGTCAGATTCTCTCTTTTTGGAGATGGTCATTGCCTGGCACTTGTGTGGCGCGAATGTTACTTGCCACTTATCTGCCCAAGCCTGGATATTGTCCAAGTCTTGCTGCATTTCTACACGGACTGCTTCAGTATCACAAATGGTGCTGAACACTGTGCAATCATCAGTGAACATCCCCACTTCTGACCTTATGATTGAAGGAAGGTCATTGATGAAGCAGCTGAAGATGGTTGGGCCTAGGACACTACCCTGAGGAACTCCTGCAGTAATGTCCTGGAGATCAGATGATTGACCTCCAACAACCACAACCATCTTCCTTTGCCCTAGGTATGACCCGAGCCAGCAGAGGGTTTTCCCCCTGATTCCCATTGACCTCAGTTTTGCTAGGGCTTCTTGATGCCATACTCGATCAAATGCTGCCTTGATGTCAAGGGCAGTCACTCTCACCTCACCTCTTGAGTTCAGCTCTTTTGTCCATGTTTGGACCAAGGCTGTAATGAGGTCAGGTGCTGCGTGGCCCTGGCGGAACCCAAACTGAGCGTCACTGAACAGGTTATTGCTAAGCTGTCCAACTGGTTGGCTGCAGGGTGGGGATGAGAGTAAAGAAAAAGTTAATGAGGTTCATCTGATATTTCTCATCAATATCAGGGCCAAGGTGTCATTACTCCGAACAGATACAAGGTTTCATAGCAGCAGCAGCTATCAGTCTATTGAGCAAGCCGCACCATTTTTGTTAGGCTTTCCAGCTCTGTCTCCTTCACCCCAAATTCCCGCCTTTTTTCTACATTGCTTAATACCTTTACTTCCTACATAAGCATCCATCCCCCTTTTGCGTCTATGGACTTCTGGTGGAGTTCATGCCACATTGCACAACACTTTCTGTAAAGAAATATTCCCTGGGTTTGCTTTTACTGCTTTGGCTCTCATTCAAAAATTATGGCACCTTGTTTATCAGAGAATCATAGAACCATACAGGACAGAAGGAGGCTCTTCTGCCCATCAGGCCTGGACCAACACTTTGAAAGACTTGCCCAATTAGTCCCACTCCCCTGCTTTTTTCCCCATAGCCCTCCAATTCTTCCCCTTTATGTATTATTCCAATTCCCTTTTGAAAGTGACGATTAAATCTGCTTCCATCACCCTTTCAGGCAGTGCATTCCGGATCAGAACAATTAGTTGTGTAAAAAAAAATTTATTTTCCTTCTGGCCTTTTGCCAATTACATAAAATCTGTTTCCTCTGGTTACTGACCCTCCTGCCAGTGGAAACTATTTGTTCTATCAACAGGCCTCCTAATTTTCAACAACACTATTAAATCTTCACTTAACTATCTGTGCTCTAAGGAGAACAATCCATGTTTCTTTAGTCTCTCCAAATAACTGATCTCCCTCATCCTTGGTACCATTCTAGTAAAGCTCTTCTGCACCCTCACACCAATGTTACGCTGACTGGCCTATAGTTAATGGGTCTATCCCTCCCCCTTTTTTGAATGCGGGTGTACAATTTGGAACTTTTCAGTCCACTGGCACCATCCACTCTCATATCCAAGGAGGATTGGAAAATTGTGTCTAGATCTTCCACTATTTCCACCGTTGCTTCCCTCAGTAACCTAATCTGCATCCCATCCAAATTTGGTGACTTTTCTACTTTGTGCACTGACTACCTTCTACAGAATCACAGAATTGTTACAGCACAGAAGGAGGCCATTCAGCCCATCACGTCTGCACTGGCTCTCCGAAAGAGCAATTCACCTAGTGCTATTCCCCCACCTTCTACCCGTCATCCTGCACATTCTTCCTTTTCATATGACAGTCTAATTGCCTCATCAACCCTCTCTGTTACCTCTTCAAAAAACTCCAGCAAGTTAGTTAAACATGATTTTCCCTGACAAAATCCATCTTGGCTTTATTTATTTAGTCCGCATTTGTCCATGTGACAAGCTGAGGTGAGAGTGACTGCCCTTGACATCAAGTCAGCATTTGACCGAGTATAGCATAAAGGAACCCTAGCAAAACTGGAGTCCATGGGAATCGGGGGAAAACTCTCCACTGGTTGGAGTCATACCTAGCACAAAGGAAGATGGTTGTGGCTGTTGGAGGTCAATTATCTCAGTCCCAGGACATCGCTGCAGGAGTCCCTCAGGGTAGTGTCCTAGGCCCAACCATCTTCAGCTGCTTCATCAATGGCATTCCCTCGATCATAAGGTCAGAAGTGAGGATGTTTGCTGATGATTGCAAAATGTTCAGTACCATTCGTGACTCCTCAGATATTGAAACAGCCTGAGTAGGTGCAGCAAGACCTGGACAACATCCAGGCTTGGGCTGATAAGTTGCAAGTAACATTTGCACCACACAAGTGCCAGGCAATGACCATCTCAAACAAGAGAGAATCTAACCATCTCTGCTTGATGTTCAATGGCATTACCATTGCTGAATACCCAACTATCAACATCCCGGGGGTTACCATTGACCAGAAACTGAACTGGACCAGCCACATAAATACTGTGGCTACAAGAGCAGGTCAGAAGCTGGGAATTTCGTGGCACGTACCTCACCTTCTGACTCCCCAATGCCTGTCCACCATCTACAAGGCACAAGTCAAGAGTGTGATGGAATACTCTCCGCTTGCCTGGATGGGTGCAGCTCCAATAACACTCAAGAAGCTTGGCACCATCCAGGACAAAGCAGCTTGCTTGATTGGCACTCCATCCATCACCTTCAATATTCACTCCCTTCACCATTGATGCACAGTGACAGCAGTGTGTACCATCTACAAGATGCACTGCAACAACTCACCAAGGCTCCTTTAACAGCATCTTCCAAACCCACGACCTCCACCACCTAGAAGGACAAGGGCAGCAGATGCATGGGAACACCACCTCCTGCAAGTTCCCTTCCAAGCCACACACCATCCTGACTTGGAACTATATCACCGTTCCTTCACTGTCACTGGGTCAAAATCCTGGAACTCCCTTCTTAACAGCACTGTGGATGTACCTACACCCCAAGGACTGCAGCGGTTCAAGAAAGCAGCTCACCACCAACTTCTCAAGGGCAATTATGGCTGGGCAACAGATGCTGCCCTAGCCAGCGATGCCCACATCCCATGAACAAATAAAAAGTAATAATTTTGTCCTAAATTAGTCTTTCTAGAAGTTTCCCCGCCACCAAAGTTAAACTGACTGGCCTGTAGTTGCTGGGCTTATCTTTACACACTTTTTTGAATAAGGGTGTAACTTTTGCAATTCTCCCGTCCTCTGGCACCAGCCCCGAGTTGAAGGTAAACTGAAAAATTATGGCCAGTGCTTCTGCAATTTCCACTCTCACTTCCCTCAGTGTCTTTGGATGTATCTCCTCCGGTCTTGGTACCTTATCAGACAGCCTATCCAATACCTCCTCTTTATCAATTTTAAACCCTTCTGGTGTCTGAATTGCTCCTCTTTCACTATTGCCTGGGTTGCACCTTCTTCCTTTCAAGGACCTCCTCTTTATTTCTATTTATGCTATTCTAGTACCTCCAGCATTTATTGTGCCATTGGCAGCATGCTTTTCACGAGCATCCCTGATTTTAATCACCCACCTAGGCCCTAAACTCTGGAATACACTCCCACACCTCACTTTCCTTCTTCAAGACATTCCTTAAAACCTACCTTAGACCAAGCTTTTGGTCATCTGACCCAATATGTGGTCATTGTCATAATTTGTTTTATAATGCTCCTGTGAAGCACCTTGGGATGTTTTATTACATTGAAGTGTCTATAATAATATATGTTGATGCTGTTGAAGACAGATGCAGAGTACTCATTTAATACCTCATTCCACACCATCTGCCTCCACAAGATTTCCTTTTTGGTCCCTAATCAGCTCCACCCTTCCTTTAACTATCCTTTTATTATTTATATGTTTATAGAAGACTTTAGTGTTCCCTTTTATGTTATGTGCTAATCTTTTCTCATGCATCTTAATTCCTCTTTAATTCTGCTCTGCACTTTCTGTATTTTTTTACATCCTTATCTTTCATGAATACTTTTGGAACCTGGAATATTAAGTTCCCATCCCCGCCCTTAGTTGAACCAGGCCTCCGTTACTGCTACAACTTTATAATCCGATGTGGCAACTGCATGCCTGCAGTTTACCAATCTCATTTATCATGCTCTGTGCATTTATGTGCATGCATGCTGAGCCTACCCTCGTCTGCTTTTCATTTCCCCGCTGTCTGATCCCTTCTTTTTCTGGACTACTCTTTAGCTACATAAATGCAAATTGTTGTGACAGGATGTGCAGAGTGCGCGAGTAGCAGGAGAAGCGGGTACAGTGAAGTGTGGTGCAGCGATTGTAGGAGAGTGAAGGGAAATGAGGAAAGGGAGAGTGGTGAGAAGTGAGGCTGCAGCTGGTGCAGGTGTGAGGTGAGAGGAGGTGATGTGAGAGATAACACTCTTATCTTGACAACTCTGGTGAGATAATTGAACATTTTTCTGCATTACTTGGACCCAGGGCCTCCAATGCTGCAGCTGAGAGCCTGCACACCCTCCCCCCACCTCTTCAAACCATTTTAGCCCTTCCACAGCATTTTCCTGATATCTACAGCCAATACAGACCCTTTAGAAGTTCTGGCTATCTTTAAGTGCCATCAGGACAGTTTGATTTCCAGTGCATCTGAACAGGCATGCAGTCAATAGGCAGCATAGGTGGCATTGGCTGCATGTCTGACTCATGATAACAAATTAAAGCAATGTCAATGGAAACCTGGGGGAGTGCCGTAGTATCAGCTTCCCGGCCGCAGAACTACTGCAGGAGGAACTGAATGGCCAGAAGGGGACACAGTATGTTTCAGAAATGCCTTTCTCTCTGAGCTCCTTAAGGGCCAGTAGGAGCCAGAGTGCTTCCCCCTTCCCCACAAGGTCTCTCAAGGAGTTCTTAGTCAACCCCAGCCCTGGCTGGATTGTGCACTGCAAGAGAATCCCCATCCCTCGCCGTTTGTGCACGGTAACTGCCCTTGTGCCTATCCTACTGCCAGGAACCTGTGTCCAAATTCCCACTCCCCATCTGGCCAGTGTTAGGTGGGACTCTGGACATTTTATTTAAACTGCTGTTAAGATTGACAGGGCCCCCATGCCCACAAACTGTCCGGGTGCACTGCTCACTCCCAGGCTCCCCGCACCCCCCACCAGCCCTGTAAAAATGGAGGCCTCAGTATCTATACCCTTACATGATGAACACTTGTGCAAGGTACTGGAGGGCAGTTGATATCTGTGATACTATGGCCGAGTGGTTGTACTCTCACCTCTGAGTCTGCAACCTGTAGGTTTAAATCTCACTACAGAGACTTGAGCATGAAAAGTTGGTGTCCCAACTAACGATGGACCTTCAAGCAATATCGGTTGAAACAGATTACCTGGTCAATATCTCATTGCTGTCTGGGGGAGCTTGCTGTGTGCAAATTGGCAGCTGTCTTTCCCCCATTATAACAATGAATACACTTCAAAAAACATTTCATTTGCCGTATAGTGCTTTAGAAGGGTGTTGTACAGATGCGAGTCATTCTTTTCTCTTTTTTTAATAACACATGTGAGTCAGCCCCTTCAGGCGATGATAGAAAACTGAAGGGGGAAATATTGTGCTTCAATGACATGCATTAAAAGCATAAGAAAATGGGGCACTACATTTCTGTCTGTGCTATGCACATGCCAGCGTAACAAGACTGCTGGGAGGACTCTGTTTTATTTAGTACCTTTTGAAGATTACTGGAAAATAAAAGCCTTGACAGTTATTTTCTGTTCTGAAGCCTGCCTTATGACTAATGAAGCTAATTCAAATTTAATGGTGAATAGCTGTCAGGTGCAGAAAAAATACAAACACTTTTTTGTTGGTATAACAGTGACTCATGCACTAAACCAACACATTATTTACAGAATATTGATCAGCTTTAAAGCATTCGCAGCCTAAAGTAATCAATGAAGGGGGTGGATTGATAATGATATATCAATCTTAATGCTCTTTGTAAGGAAAGTTATAGTAATAAATGTAGCAAGACAAAGGCATGTGTTTGCATGTGTTTTAGGACTTTTATCAGATAAAATTATTTTTGTTGCTCTTCGTTGACTTGAACCCATTGCACAGCACTATCAATGTTGCACTTTTGACTCTAGCAGATTACATAATGTTATTGTTAAAGAAAGAAAAAGCAAACAAACATGCATTCAGGTAGCGCCTTTCCCTTCTGTGGTGCGTTCCAAAGTGCTTTGTAGCCTATTAATTATCTTCAAGTGCAGGCAAAATGTTGCTTTGTTGGCAATTTGTGCTAAAACTGAAAATGCCCAGTTCCTTTGGTGCTGGTTGAGAGATGAGTGCTGGCCAGAACACAGGGAGAGCTCCTTGCTCTTTTTCTTGCTGTCTCAGTAAAGCTTTTCTCAGTAATGGTGCCATGAAACTATTGTCAATTGCCGTAAAAAAAAAACCCCATCTGGTGCACTAATTCCCTTTAGCGAAAGAAATCCTCCGTCCTTACCTGGTTTGGTCTACATGTGACTCCAGACTGGCAGCAAAGTGGTTGGTTCTGAACTGCCCTCGGAAATGGTCTAGCAAACCACTCAGTTCAAGGGTAATTCATGAAAGAATTTAAAAAAAGCCATGATATCTTTTATGTCCCACCGGAACAGGCAGTCAAGGCCTTGGCTTAATGTTCCATCTGAAAGGCAGAATCTCTGACAATGCAGTGCTCCCCTGAAGTGTCAGCCGAGACTCCAAAGTGGGGCTTGAAACTGGAAGAAACCAACTGAGCCAAGCTGACGCTGCACTATAAAATCAGTAAGACATTCTGACCTGGCAAATTTATTCATGCAACCATGGTGATGCCCTGCAATATGAGACTTGGCTGACCTCTTAGGTCAGTATTTATTGCCTATCCCTAATTGCCCTTGAGAAGATGGTGGTGAGCTGCCTTCATGAACTGCTATAGTGGTTTGATACAACTGCGTGGCTTGCTAGGCCATTTCAGAGGGCATTTAGGAGTCAACCACATTGCTGCTGGTCTGGAGTCACAAGTAGGCCAGACCAGGTAAGGACGGCAGATTTCTTTCCCTAAACGGCATTAGTGAACCAGATGGGTTTTTAACAACAATCGACAATGGTTTCATAGTCACTATTTGACTAACTTTTTTTAAAAGTCCAGATTTATTAATTGAATTCAAATTTCACCGTGGGCCCCTGGAATACTAGCCCAGTGATATTGCCACGATGCCACCGCCTCCCCACCATCTCACTCCTCTGTCCTTTCCCCTTAACCTTGAAAATGTTTTCCCTTCAGCTAATTATCCAATTCATTTTTGAAAGCCACGATAGAATCTGTCTCCATCACACTCTCAGGCAGTACATTCCAGATTCTAACCACTTGCTGCATAAAAAAGTTATTTTCTCATGACATTGTTGCTTCTTTTGCTAATCACCTTAAATAGGTGCCTTCAGGTTCTTGATCCTTCCACCAGTGGTATCAGTTTCTCTCTATCTACCCTGTACAGACCCCTCATAGAAACATAGAAAATAGGAACAGGAGTAGGCCATTCGGCCCTTCCAGCCTGCTCCGCCATTCATTATGATCATGGCTGATAATCCAACTCAGTAACCTGTTCCCGCTTTTGCCCCATACCCTTTGATCCCTTTAAACCCAAGAGGTATATTTAACTCCTTCTTGAAAACATACAATGTTTTGGCCTCAACTGCTTTCTATGGTAGCGAATTCCACAGGTTCACCACTCTCTGGGTGAAGAAATTTCTCCTCATCTCAGTCCTGAAAGGTTTACCCTGTATCCTTAGACTATGACCCCTGGTTCTGGACTCCGCCACCATCGGGAACATCCTTCCTGCATCTACCCTGTCAAGTCCTGTTAGAATTTTAGAGGTTTCTATGAGATCCCCCCTCACTCTTCTGAACTCCAGTGAATATAATCCTGACTGACTCAATCTCTCCTCGTACGTCAGTCCCGCCATCCCAGGAATCAGTCTGGCAAACCTTCGCTGCACTCCCTCTATAGCAAGAACATCCTTCCTCAGATAACGAGACCAAAACTGCACACAATATTCCAGGTGTGGCCTCACCAAAGTCCTGTATAATTGCAGCAAGACCTCCTTGCTCCTGTACTCGAATCCTCTCGCTATGAAGGCCAACATACCATTTGCCTTTTTAACCGCCTGTTGGACCTGCATGCTTACCCTCAGCGACTGGTGCACGAGAACACGCAGGTCTCGTTGCATATTTCCCTCTCTCAGTTTATAGCCGTTCAGATAATAATCCACCTTCCTGTTTTTGCTACCAAAGTGGATAACCTCACATTTATCCACATTATACTGCATCTGCCATGCATTTGCCCACTCACTCAATTTGTCCAAATCACCCTGAAGCCTCTGCTTCCTCCTCACAACTCACCCCTCCCCCTCGCACACCTTTCCCCCACCTCCTCCCACCGGCATCCACCTTTCCCTGAGCAGGGGCCCTAACAACCCCACTGCCTTGTGGGCGTCTCGGGAGAGACCAAGGCTAAGGGAGTAAACCCTAACACAAAATTTGGAGCGGAACCCCGAAGGCGGTCATGTGTTACCTTTGGCATGTTTCCGGCAGTTCCTGTAGCCATACCAGTGCCAAACATCGTGCTCTGCACTCCTTTGGACCCCACCAGGAAGGCCGAGAGGGGGGTTTTGATGCTTGGGCAACTCACAACCTCCATACATCCGCCCAGGCATGCGCCATGGAGAGGTCACTCCATAGTCGCCTCACAGCGACCAAATCAACACGGAAGGCAGCAGTTACAGGTTATAAGTCCAGCTCAGTTGGCGTAGAGATTGGGCGCCACGGGTTGCCTTTGTCGGTGAAAGAGGTCATCGCATCTCACTGGACAGCTACCGCCCACCTCAAACCGGGCAGCCCCCGGTCAATAAGGTTCTGTCCCACCACAGTCCATCTATTTCAATGGGTGCTTGGAGCTCAGGGTCACTGCCTGACAAATGGACTGTAACACCGCACCAAACAGCACGACCAAAAAAGGAAAGAAGGTACCAGCCCTTCGTTTTGCAAGCTGGAATGTCAGAACTATGTGTCCTGGCCTGTCGGAAGACCCTACACAAATCAATGATTCTCGGAAGACCGGCATCATTAACAACGAGCTCAGTAGACTCAATGTGGACATTGCAGCACTTCAGGAGACACGCCTCCCTGCGAGCAGATCTCTAAGAGAGCAAGACTACACCTTCTTCTGGCAGGGTAGGGATCCTGAAGAATCAAGTCAGCATGGAGTGGGCTTCGCCATCAGAAACCCCTTGCTCAGCATGATGGAGCCACCTTCAAATGGCTCGGAACGCATACTGTCCATCCGACTGCTCACCGCCTCTGGACTAGTACACCTACTCAGCATCTATGCTCCAACACTCTGCTCCCCACCTGAATTTAAAGACCAGTTCTACGAGGAACTCCATAATATCATTAGTCGCATCCCTAATACCGAACATTTGTTCCTGTTGGGGGACTTTAATGCCAGGGTTGGGGCCAACCATGACTCATGGCCCTCCTGCCTTGGGCGCTATGGCATTGGAAGGATGAATGAGAGTGGACAGAGACTGCTTGATTTGTGTTCCTATCACAACCTCTGCATCACCAACTTGTTCTTTCATACTAAACCCTGTCACCAGGTTTCTTGGAGGCACCCAAGATCACGTCGTTGGCACCAGCTGGACCTCATCGTCACAAGGTGAGCCTCTTTAAACAGCGTTCAAATCACACGCAGCTTGCACAGTGCGGACTGCGACACCGACCACTCCCTGGTGTGCAGCAAGGTTAGACTCAAACCAAAGAAGCTCCATCACTCCAAGCAGAAGGGCCGCCCACGCATCAACACTAACAGAATTACTTATCCACAGCTGTTATATAAGTTTCAAAATTCACTTGAAAAAGCCCTTCAAAACATTCCTACAGGGGATGCAGAGACTAAGTGGGCCCACATCAAAGACGCCATCTATGACTCAGCAATGACCACCTATGGCAAACGTGTGAAGCAGAATGCAGATTGATTTCAATCTCACTTTGAAGAGCTGGAACCTGTCATAGCCGCTAAGCGTGTTAACATCTGTCGCACTTAAAGCAGCCAGAAGTGCTGCACAAAGAACAGCCAGGCGCTGCACAAATGACTACTGGCAACACCTATGCTGTCGTATTCAGCTGGCCTCCCACACCGGAAACATCAGAGGAATGTATGATGGCATTAAGAGAGCTTTTGGGCCAACCATCAGGAAGATCGGCCCCCCTCAAGTCTAAATCAGGGGACACAATCACTGACCAACACAAGCAAATGGACCGCTGGGTGGAGCATTACCTAGAACTGTACTGCAGGGAAAATGTTGTCACTGAGACAGCTCTCAATGCAGCCCAGTCTCTGCCAGTCATGGATGAGCTGGACGAACAGCCAACAAAATCGGAACTCAGTGATGCTCTAGCCAGTGGAAAAGCCCCTGGGAAGGACAGCATTACCCCTGAAATAATCAAGAGTGCCAAGCCTGCTGTACTCTCAGAACTTCATGAACTGCTTTGCCTGTACTGGGATGAGGGAGCAGTACCACAGGACACGCGCGATGCCAATATCATCACCCTCTTTAAGAACAAGGGTGACCGCGGTGACTGCAACAACTACCGTGGAATCTCCCTGCTCAGCATAGTGGGGAAAGTCTTCGCTCGAGTCAATTTAAACAGGCTCCAGAAGCTGGCTGAGCGTGTCTACCCTGAGGCACAGTGATGCTTTCGAGCAGAGGGATCCACCATTGACATGCTGTTCTCCCTTCACTAGCTACAGGAGAAATGCCGCGAATAACAGATGCCCCTCTACGTTGCTTTCATTGATCTCACCAAAGCCTTTCACCTCGTCAGCAGACGTGGTCTCTTCAGACTACTAGCAAAGATCGATGTGCACCAAAGCTACTAAGTATCATCACCTCATTCCATGACAATATGAAAGGCACAATTCAACACAGCGGCGCCTCATCAGACCCCTTTCCTATCCTGAGTGGCGTGAAACAGGGCTGTGTTCCCGCACCTACACTGTTTGGAATCTTCTTCTCCCTGCTGCTTTCACATGCGTTCAAGTCTTCAGAAGAAGGAATTTTCCTCCACACAAGATCAGATGGCAGGTTGTTCAACCTTGCCCATCTAAGAGCGAAGACCAAAGTACGGAAAGTCCTCATCAGGGAACTCCTCTTTGCTAACGATGCTGCATTAACATCCCACACAGAAGAGTGTCTGCAGAGACTTGTCAACAGGATTGCGGCTGCCTGCAACGAATTTGGCCTAACCATCAGCCTGAAGAAAATGAACATCATGGGACAGGACGTCAGAAATGCTCCATCCATCAATATTGGCGACCATGCTCTGGAAGTGGTTCAAGAGTTCACCTACCTAGGCTCAACTATCACCAGTAACCTGTCTCTCGATGCAGAAATCAACAAGCACGTGGGAAAGGCTTCCACTGCTATGTCCAGACTGGCCAAGAGAGTGTGGGAAAATGGCGCACTGACACGGAACACAAAAGTCCGAGTGTATCAAGCCTGTGTCCTCAGTACCTTTCTCTATGGCAGTGAGGCCTGGACAACGTCTGTCAGCCAAGAGCGACGTCTCAATTCATTCCATCTTCGCTGCCTCCGGAGAATCCTTGGCATCAGGTGGTAGGACTGTATCTTCAACACAAAAGTCCTCGAGGCGGCCAACATCCCCAGCATATACACCCTACTGAGTCAGCGGCGCTTGAGATGGCTTGGCTATGTGAGCCGCATGGAAGATGGCAGGATCCCCAAGGACATATTGTACAGCGAGCTCGTCACTGGTATCAGACCCACCGGCCGTCCATGTCTCCGCTTTAAAGACGTCTGCAAACGCGACATGAAGTCCTGCGACATTGATCACAAGGCGTGGGCGTCAGTTGCCAGTGATCGCCAGAGCTGGTGGACAGCCATGAAGGCAGGGCTAAAGTGTGGCGAGTCGAAGAGACTTAACAGTGGGCAGGTAAAAATACAGAGGCACAAGGAGAGAGCCAACTGTGTAACAGCCCTGACAACCAATTTTATCTGCAGCGCCTGTGGAAGAGTCTGTAACTCTAGAATTGGACTTTAAAGCCACTCCAGGCGCTGCTTCGCAAACCACTGACCACCTCCAGGCGTTTACCCATTGTCTCTCGAGACAAGGAGGCCAAAGAAGAAGAGAAGAAGAATCAATCCCTTGGTCCTCCTTTGCTGAATTCTAAACTGCTCCCAATCCTCAGGTCTGTTGTTTTTTTCTGACGAATTTGTATGCCTCTTCCTTGGATCTAATGCTATCTCTAATTTCCCTTGTAAGCCATGGTTTGGCTACCCTTCCCGTTTTACTTTTGCGCCAGACAGGAATAAACATTTGTTGCAGTTCATCCATGTGCTCTTTGAATGTTTGCCATTGCCTTTTCACCGTTGTCTCTTTAAGTAACGTTTCCCAATCCATCATAGCCAACTCGCGCCTCATACCTTCGTAGTTTCCTTTGCTAAGATTCAGGATCCTAGTCTCAGAATCAGCTATGTCACTCTCCATCTTGATGAAAAATTCTATCATATTATGGTTGCTCATCCCCAAGGGGTCTCATGATTTTGAACAGTTCTATTAAGTTCCCCATTAATCTTCTCTTCTCCAAGGAGAACAGCCCCAGCTTCTCCAGTTTATCCACATAACTGAAGCTCCTCATCCCTGGAACCTTTCTCGTGAATCTTTTCTGCCTTCACATCCTTCCTAAAGTGTGACGCCCAGATCTGGACACAATACTCCAGTTGAGGCTGAACCAGTGCTTTATACAGGTTTATCACAACTTCCTTTCTTTTGTACTCTATGCCCCTATTTATAAAGCCTAGCATCCCGTTTGCATTATTAACTGCTTTCTCAACCTGCCCTGCCACCTTCAGTGATTTGTGCACATATACCCCAGGTCCCTTGTGTCTGTGCAGTTGCTGCGACACTGGAACTATCTACTCTAATCACATTTCTCTACTCTTTCCTCATGTCCTTCTATATTCCCCTTTTTAAATTATTTATCTTTTAAATAATGTTATAATTTCTGCCTCAATATTCACCTTTAGTAAAACATTCCATGTTCTAATAACTTTCTTCATTCATCCAGTGGTAATTCTAAATCCATCTGTCTAATTGTAATAGGCTTCACAATTTTCATAAAACACCGATGTATTTGACTATACCTTCAAGTATTCCTCTCTGGAAGCAGAGGTTTCTGAAGCTGATGTGCTGTGTGATCAGTTTTTGTCAGTTTGTTTTAGGGATTTTTGGTTCTTTCTGAAAAATGTCTCTTATTGATTATTATTGATTGTATTGCCAAACCTGCAGAAGAAAGAAACAGGCCACTTTGAAATCTTTCCCTCCCTTCCAGATGTGTGAACATGGTGGAAAGGTGCCAAGATGAAACTCTTGCCCCCCCCACCCTGCCATCTCAAGCTCAGGCAAGAATCCAGCTGAGCTGAAAATAACATTGGTGCCTGCCCTTAACATTTAAATGATCCTGAGGTTAATCCAGCAAGCACAAACAAATAATCCATGAAACATGAGTTCAAATTCCACCATGGCAGTTTGAAAATTTGAATTTAGTTAAAAAGAAACTTGGAAATTTTGGAAGTTGGTATCAGTAAACACAGCCACGAGCTGGGAATGGCACCATAGCAGTTATGTTACAGGACTAGTTAACCAGTGGGCTAACAATCCAGAGATATGAGTTCAAATTCCGCCAAGGCTTCGGGGGAATTTAAGTTCAGAATTAAATAAATCTTAAATGAAAAGCTAGTATCAGTGACCCTGTAACCAGATGATTGTTGTAAAAGCCCATTTGGTTCACTAATGTTCCTTAGGGAAAGCAATCTGCCATCCTTGTCTGGCCAATGTGTGACTCCAGACCCACACCAACATGGTTAACTCTTTACTACCCTCTGAAATGGCCGAGCAACCACTCAGTTGTCAAGAATAGAGATTAATGATGGCCTTGCCCGTGATCTCCACCCCATCCTGTGAATGAACAAAAACTGCAGTCAGATTGTCATAAAAACCCAACTGTTCACTTATTCCTTTTTGGGAAAGAAACCTGCCGTCCTTATCAGATCTAATCCACATCCAGACTTGCAGCAATGTGGTTGCCTCTTAACTACCCTCTGAAGTGGCCGAGCAAACCACTCAGTTGGATCAAGCTCTACCAACAGCTCAAGAAAAATGGCCACCACATCTCCTCAGCACAACTAACGATGTCAGTGATTGATGTCCACATCCCACAAATAGATTTTAAAGATCCTCTGGATTTAAGGACTGGAATTTCAGTTCCAGCATATTTTCGAAAGGGTTTATTACAATTTTAGGAACGTAGGAAATAGGAGCAGGAGTAGGCCATTCGGCCCATCGAGCCTGTTCTGCCATTCAAACATATCATGGCTGATCATCTACCTCTGCTCAATTTTTCCCCACTATCCCCATATCCCTTGATGTCATTAGTACTCAGAAATCTATCGATTTCTGTCTTGAACATGCTCAATGATCGAGCTTCCACAGCCTGCTGGGTAGAGAATTCCAAAGATTCACCACCCTCTGAGTAAAGAAATTCCTCCTCATCTCAGTCTTAGATGGCCTGCCCCTTATTTTGTGACTGTGTCCCCTGGTTTTATACTCACCTGCTAGAGGAAACATCCTATCCACATCTACCTTGTCTTGTCATGTAAGAATTTTGTAACTTTCAATGAGATCAGCTCTTATTCTTTGAAACTCTAGAGAAAACAGGCCCAGTTTCTGCAATCTCTCCTCATAAGACAACCCCACCATTCCAGGGATTAGCCTGGTGAACCTCTGTTGCACTCCCTCTATGGCAAGTATATCCTTCCTTAGATAAGGAGACCAACACTGTACACAATACTCCAGATACGGTCTCGCCAAGGCTCTGTACCATTGCAGCAAGACTTCTTTACTCCTGTACTCAAAACCACTTGCAATGAAGGCCAAAGTACCATTTGCCTTCCTAATTGCTTGCTGTACCTGCATACTAGCTTTTAGTGACTTATGAACAAGGACACCAAGGTCCCTTTGGGCATCAACTCTTTCCAATCTCTCACCATGTAAGAAATACTCTGCCTTCCTGTTTTGTTGATTCCATTTCTTCTCACTTTGTGTCTTATGTAAGAGAATAGAATAGAGAACGGTTAGAGGAGATCTCATAGAGAAGTTTAAAATTATGAAGGGTTTTGATAAGGTAAACTGGAAGTCAGTAACTAGAGGGCACAAATTTAAAGAAATCTGAGAAAAACGGGAGATGCAGGGGTGGGGGGAGGTTGCTGGGTTGTAGAATGTGTCTGTTCTGGACTTATTGATATTCACATTATGTTGATGATACTAAACTACCTGGCATATAACAAATAATAGGGAGATAAATAATGCTCAAAAATATCTTCACCGAGTCAAGGGGCTAAGGAACAGTACATGGATTTTAATATAGGCATCTACATGTAAGCTAATGATTATTGTAACAGGAACCAGCAAACATAAGTGATGAAGGATACAAATAGAAAACTACTTGCAATTTTTGATACCTTTAAAAGTACATTGGATGTGCGAAAATTGGCATGTGATGGCTTGATACTGAGACTGGGTGAAACAGGTGGAAATTATTGTTCTATTTCTGAACAGTGATACTTTTCAACTTGACAAGCATCAAAAATGGCAAAAAGACTTATTACCACCCTCTCTGTGAAGCAGACTCATAATCTAAGCCTTTAAATAACCTTACAATATTAGTTCGCGCAACATGCAGCACAATCATATGACATTCCATCGTTTGCCCATTCTAATGGAGCTGTCAACCCTCTTCTGAAAAAAAAGCTGCTTAATGCCATTGTTAGAATAGCAAGATGATGCCACACAAATGTATTTTGAGTTTACATTCTAATATCACAAATAGTAATTTCTAGGTCAGAGTTCAGGGGTCACATGGTTTCTGTTAATATCCAACATGGTAAGTAGGTTGAAAGCAAGTACAGACACTTTTACTAAATGGAAATTGGGAACTGACACTTTCAATAATATAATTAGGTGACCAAAGGAGCCACAATTTACTATGTTTGGAATTACTGAATCCTTGATCAGAGTTCTATTCAAAAAGCCCACAATAAACATTAGAAAGAACACTGAAAATGAAACACAACACGCGCGGAATATTTTAGACATGTTGATGGTAAAAACTGGAGGTTTTCGGAACAAATCTGTAAGTAGAGCAGACTTCGCTGCTTCTCTGTAAAATATCATCTGTATTTTTGAAAGGGAGATTGGAGAATTTGTGGGCACATAGTCATGAATGAGTTACAGTCAGTCACGTGAGTCGGCAGAACATATATTACAAGGAGCGATGGTGTTTCATTTATCAAAGTGGCTCTAATATGTCTTTCTGAAACATTTGTTTTCCTAATATTTTTAATCAATTTTAAGGGCATTAAAAAAGAGAAATGGTCACGCATTGATCAATGACCATAGGGTCATTTTGGTCTCAGGAAGTCATTTGGACCAACAGCTATCCAATCAATTCCACTCCCCTGTTCTTTCCCCATAGCCTGGCAGTTTTACCTCTCCAGGTATTTATTCAATTCATTAGATGTCACTCAGCCGTGGTGATACATTTCCAAATGTGTACATATTACTGTTATTACTCCAGTTTCTAGCCCATGTAAGTGTGTCAGAATGAACCCCACCTTGTGCCATTCACAGTGTTGGAGTAAATGAAGGAAATACAGTTTTCTTTAAAAAATTCGAATTAACTTCCCCTTTGCGATGAAAGACACTAAGGTCGGTGGAGTTGTGGATAGTGCCGAAGGATGTTGTAGGGTACAGAGGGACATAGATAGGCTGCAGAGCTGGGCTGAGAGATGGCAAATGGAGTTTAATGCGGAAAAGTGCGAGGTGATTCACTTTGGAAGGAGTAACAGGAATGCAGAGTACTGGGCTAATGGGAAGATTCTTGGTAGTGTAGATGAACAGAGAGATCTTGATGTCCAGGTACATAAATCCCTGAAGGTTGCAACCCAGGTTAATAGGGCTGTTAAGAAGGCATATGGTGTGTTAGCTTTTATTAGTAGGGGGATTGAGTTTCGGAGCCACGAGGTCATGCTGCAGCTGTACAAAACTCTGGTGAGACCGCACCTGGAGTATTGCGTGCAGTTCTGGTCACCGCATTATAGGAAGGATGTGGAAGCTTTGGAAAGGGTGCAGAGGAGATTTACTAGGATGTTGCCTGGTATGGAGGGAAGGTCTTACGAGGAAAGGCTGAGGGACTTGAGGTTGTTTTCGTTGGAGAGAAGGAGGAGGAGAGGTGACTTAATAGAGACATATAAGATAATCAGAGGGTTAGATAGGGTGGATAGTGAGAGTCTTTTTCCTCGGATGGGGATGGCAAACACGAGGGGACATAGCTTTAAGTTGAGGGGTGATAGATATAGGACAGATGTCAGAGGTAGTTTCTTTACTCAGAGAGTAGTAGGGGCGTGGAACGCCCTGCCTGCAGCAGTAGTAGACTCGCCAACTTTAAGGGCATTTAAGTGGTCATTGGATAGACATATGGATGAAAATGGAATAGTGTAGGTCAGATGGTTTCACAGGTCGGCGCAACATCGAGGGCTGAAGGGCCTGCACTGCGCTGTAATGTTCTACTGTTCTAATTCTAATTCTAATTCTAATGTGTTTACCATGTCTTTGTGATGACATTAATTCTTTGAGCTAGCATCATTCTTGATTGTTTGCTAGTATTACAGTTAGGTGCTTCTTTCTGCCTAGGATACAGGCCTCTTTCTAGACAACCCAGCTTTTGTCAAGTTGGACAAGATGGGTGCGTTTTCAGTCTGTTTTGAGAGACTTGCTAAGTGTTTGCCGATAATAGAAGTTTCCCAGGGTAATTGGAGTTGTGGGAAGATGTCTCAGTGACCATCGGGTTGTTGTTTAAAGCAAACTAGCTGGATGAGACATAAAGGAACCTAAAGAGGAAGGTGTTACTTAAAAAGGCAATTACTGCCTAACAAGAGATTTGAACTGTCTTCTATTGCCTTTGATTTAACGGTACCTTGTATGGAGAACTCACTAGTACAAAGAACCTGTAGCACAGAGCTCTTTTACACTTCAGAAGGTATGCATTAAACATGTCTTAAATCCAAATGATATCGTGCAATAGAATCTCAGCTAATGCTGGCTAATATTTAAATAGAACTGACAAGCACATATCTTCTAAAGTGTTAGATCTTATTTTTTTAATCCTGGTTTTTAAACAGCTCCGCAATTTTGGTAGCAAATGAAAGAGAGGAATTTAATTTAAATTATAATTTGAAAGTTTTCACTTCTGATAATGTCTATTTACATTCTAATTATTATGGCATGAAAAGGTAGCTAGGGATTTTGGAAAGGCTTTGTTTTGGTTCTCAAAAGGTATTTATTTATACAACAAGAGGATCGCGTATTATCCAAGTGCTTTTACACATGTGCCCTTTGCTTCTGTCTAACAACTTATGATAATTTTGTTTTATATTTCTGAGATCACAGGATCTTTCAAAAAGTTGCCACAATGTGTAAAACCATTTTCTTTTTGGGTGGGAGAGGGAGAGCAGTTTCTATCATATTTCCCTGCAAAGAAGATTAACAACTACAACAGATTGTTACAAATAAAATCTTGTGTAAGGATCCTGTTTTGGAGAAGTGCGCTGAATAAAATGCTGGATGGGTAGCTGAAGACTGTAAACAAAAATAATCAAAAATGCTTGTTTTGGCTTCCTAGTTGCAGTCTAGTCTTTCTTTCTGCTTGCAGACTGTTCCCAGTTTTGACAGTGGAGGGACAATGTTAAGAACTAATCTTAAAGTCCAATTGCTTTTCTAGAGGCCACACACAAGAAACTCCTGGCTGCTGTTTCTCTGCAACTTAAATTAATATCACAATGAATTGCTGATAAAGTTATTGAATATCTCAAAGAATGTTTATTTCTGAACAACATTCATTAAATAGAAATGGAAACATCCAAATCTTTTATACCAGAGCACTTTTTCTCGGTTAGAAAAGCAAAGAGCAGCTTGTGAAACTTATAGAATTGTGAATCCTCTATCTCCAGCTCAGTCATCAGAGTTCCCGCACTGAGAAGCTGCTTCTTCATGTATCACAGCCTTCAGCTAAAAAGCCTCTGTTAACATAAGCGTGCTGTACATCATTTTAGAGACTAAAAGAAACAACAGATGCCAAACGTGGATGTTTTAATTATATTGCACTCTCTTAAAATGGGATACCACATCATTGAGAAAAATCCCTTTTTTTCCATGTGTTTGCATAATATTATGTTGTAAAGAGCTGCTTTCTTGGCACCAGCGGTGAGGTAGCCAGCTGTTTAAACCTTTCTGTTCAGAATGAAATTGGCTTGAGATTCTTGCAGGTGTTTGGAGGCGGATTGTGCCGATAAGGCTAATTAAACATAAACTTATAAGATACAGCAATGTTTTGGTAATTCATAAGGTGACTCTGGTTCATTAATGTCCTACAGGGAACGAAATCTACCGTCCTTACCCAGTCTGGCCGATATGTGACTCCAGGGTCACAGCAATGTAGTTGACTCTTGACTGCTCTCTGAAATGGCCTACCAAGCCAGTCTGTCCTACCAAACTTCGACCACAAATTATAATAAGAATAAAATGGGATGGACCAGCCAGCATCAGATTCGGACATGACACAGGCACAGCTAGCCCCGCCACCCCTGCAAAGTTCTCCTCGCTAACATCTGAGGACCTGTGCCAAAATTGGAGAGCTATCCCATAGACTAGTTAAACAACAGCCTGACATAGTTATACTCACTGAATCATACCTTTCAGCCAATGTCCCAGACTTCTGACTCACCATCCATGGGTATGTCCTGTCCCACTCGCAGGACAGACCCACCAAAGGTGGCGGCACAGTGGTGCACAGTCAGGAGGGAGTGGTCCTGGGAGTCCTCAACATTGACTTTAGACCTCATGAAGTCTCCCGGCATCAGGTCAAACACCGGAAAGGAAACCGCCTGCTTATTACCACCTAACACCCTCATTCAGCTGATGAATTTGTACTCCTCTATGCTGAACACTACTTGAAAAATGCACTGAGGGCACAGAGTGTACTGCAGGTGGAGAACGTCCATTACCAAGAATGGCTCGGTAGCACCACTACTAACCAAGCTGGCTGAGTCCTGAAGGACATAGCTACCATACTGGGCTTGTGGCAGGTGGTCAGAGAACCAACATGAGGGAAAACCTACTTGACTTTGTCCTCATCAATCTAGCTGTCATCTGTTCATGACAGTATTTGTAGGAGTGACCACCGCACAGTCCTTGTGGAGACAAATTCCGTCTTCACACCCTCAATCTACCATTACCATCACACCTCTGGACCAACTCTGGTTTAATGAGGAGTATAGGACAGCATGCCAGGAGGAGCATCAGGCATACTTAAAAATGAAGTGCCACTCTAGTGAACCTATAACACAGCCGACACACGCATGCTAAATAGTGGAAGCAATGTAATATAGACAAAGCTAAGCAATCCCACAACCAGCAGATCATATCAAAACTCTACAGTCTGGCCACAACCAGTTGTGAATGGTGGTGGGCAATTAAACAACTAATGGGAGGAGGAGACTCTATGACCATCCTGATCCTCAATAATTCTGCAACACTGGCATCTACCTGACAATGTACAAAATTGCCCAAGTATGTCCTATCCACAAAAAGCAGGACAAATCAAATCCAGCCAATTACTGCCCCATCAGCCTACTCTCAATCATCAGCAAAGTTATGGAAGGGGTTGGTAATAGTGCTATCAAGTGATACTTACTCACCAATCACCTGCTCAATCATGGCCCACTAGGACATGGACAGAAGAGCTGAATTCCAGAAGTGAGTTGAGAGTGACTGCCCTTGACATCAAGGCAGCATTTGACCAATTGTGGCATTAAGGAACCCTGATAAAGTTGAAGTCAGTGGGAATTGGGGAAAGGGGGGGTGGGGTGGTGTGGTTGCACTGTGGAGCTCTCCACTGACTGGAGTATATCTAGCACAAAGGGAGATGGCTGTGGTCGTTGCAGGCCAATCAACTCAGTCTCAGGGCATCACTGCAGAAGTTACTCAGGGTAGTGTCTTAGGCCCAAGCATCTTCAACTACTTTATTAATAACCTTCCCTCTAACATTAGGTCAGAAGTGAGGATGTTCACTGATGATTGCACAATGTTCTGTTCCATTCGCAACTCCTTAGATAATGAAACAGCCATGCCAGCATACAGCAAGACCTGGACAACATTCAGGCTTGGTCTGCTCCATGAAAGTAACATTAGTACCGCAGAAGTGAAAAGCAATGATCATCTCCAATAAGACAGAGTCCAACCACCTTCCCTTGACATGCAATGGCATTAAATCCTCCACCATCAACATCCTGGGGGTCACCATTGACCAGAAACTGAACTGGAGCAGCCACGTAAATACTGTGGCTCCAAGAGCAAGTCAGAAGCTGGGAATTTTGCAGTGAGTAACTCACTTCCTGTCTCCCCAATGCCTGTCCACCATCTACAAGTCACAAGTCAGGAGTGTGATGGAATACCCTCCACTTTCCTGGATGAGTGCTGTTCCAACAACACTCAAAAAGTTCAACGCCATCCAGGACAAAGCAGTCCACTTGATTGCCACCATCCACCAACTTGAACATTCACTCCTGTCACCACCAGTTCACTATGGCTGCAGTATATGTCTACAAGGTGCGCTGGGCTTCTTCTGGCCTTCTGGCCAAGGCTTCTTCATCAGCACCTTTCAAACCCATGACCTCTACCACCTGGAAGGACGAGGGCAGCAAATGCATGGGAGCACCACCATCTGCAGGTTCCCCACCAAGCCACACACCATCCTGACTTGGAACTATAATATAGGGTCAAAATCCTGGCTCTCCCTCCCTAACATCAATGTGAGACTATCTTCATCACACGGACTGCAGCCGTTCAGGAAGGTGGCTCACCACCACCATCACAAGGGCAAATAAGATTGAGCAATAAAAATGCTTGCCTCACCAGTGTTGCCCATATCCCGCAAACAAAGAAATAATGGGCTGAATTTTACCGGCCCCTCGACGCCACAGGTCATGGCGCGGGGGCCGGTAAAATGCTGCCTCGACCCGCAACGTCGAGAAGGACCTGCCGCATATTACCAGTGGCGGCGGGACCTCTGAGCGGCACCTACCGCCCCCCCACTGCCGGCTGAAGGTGGGCCCTTCATCAGCATATGTAAATGAACACATAAAATATTTAAATCAACTTACCTGCAGGTGGCGGCCGTCCCACTCTGATATTACAGCCGCTGCTCATGCTCCGCGTGCTTTTGGAACTCCGCATGGAGTTCCCGGTGAGAAACTGGTGGGGAGGTGGGAGTAATAAAATTTTCAGGGCGGAAGGGGTGGAGGAGCGGGAAAATCGATCTTTATTGTATGCGGGGATGGTGGGAAGTGGTCGAAAGGCAAAATATTGAAGGTTGGGGGGGAAAGTTCGGGTATGTGAACAACCAACTGATGGTCATTTCATTGCCTGGATTGACCATTGGGAGGGTTGGGGAAGGGCCTCCATCACTTATCTTTCAATGTATTAAAAATGTTTTATTTTATACCCTTTAAAAATTAAACTTATTTGTGCGGGCTGAAAGCCCTTTGAAAATGGTGCCGGACGCCGTTACCAGGGACACAGAGGCCGCCCCCTCTACGTCATCCGGGCGGCCACTCCGCTCCCTCAATTTAAATGAGCCCCCGCACATAATATAAAATTCAGCCCCATGACTCAGTTAGCACAGATAAGTTGGATATCATGATAACTAAAAGAGTGGTAGGCAATGAAATACGATAAATATTGGTATATAATTTCTTTCTGCATTACTAATTTACATTAGTAACAATAAAACAAGTTCTGTTATTCTCCACCTTTAAACGATGCAATGGAAAATTGATCCATGAGTTCACTGTCAGTGTAGCTTTGAAAATGAATTCAAACTGATTTCAGAACTCCAGAGTAACCAGATCATCATCCACCATTTGCATGACCAAACACATCTTCCCTTCCCCTCGCTATCCACTTTCTGGAGGGACTGTTCCATTTGTAACATACTGATTTACTAAAGCGCCATCAGTGACTTTTCCCCTGGCCCTGCCCTTGCAAACTCAAGCGATGCAACGCATTCATTCACTTTCCCCCACCATTGTGTACTGGCAAAATAAAACACTCCTTCCAAGACAGTGCAATTCTTATGAGCTGTCTTCAGTCTAATACGCTGCATCCAATCTTCACTGTCTTGTCTATTCCACAAGGCAGAGACCAAATGGAGATGATGGACCACTAGAACATAGAACATAGAACAGTACAGCACAGTACAGGCCCTTCGGCCCACGATGTTGTGCTGAACCTTTAACCTACTCGAAGATCAAACTAACTACCTACCCTTCATTCGACTATCATCCATGTACCGATCCAAGAGTCGCTTAAATGTCCCTAATGTATCTGCTTCTACTACCACCGCTGGCAGCGCATTCCACGCACCCACCACTCTCTGTGTAAAGAACCTACCTCTGACATCTCCCCGAAACCTTCCTCCAATCACCTTAAAATTATGCCCCCTGGTGATAGCCCTTTCCACTCTGGGAAAAAGTCTCTGGCTATCCACTCTATCTATGCCTCTCATCATCTTGTACCCCTCTATCAAGTCACCTCTCATCCTTCTTCGTTCCAATGAGAAAAGCCCTAGCTCTCTCAATCTTTCTTTGTAAGACATGCCCTCCAGTCCAGGCAGCATCCTGGTAAATCTCCTTTACACCCTCTCTAAAGCTTCCACATCCTTCCTATAATGAGGCGACCAGAACTGAACACAATATTCCAAGTGTGGTCGAACCAGGGCCTTATAGAGCTGCAGCTTAACCTCGTGGCTCTTAAACTCAATCCCCCTGTTAATGAAAGCCAACACACCATACGCCTTCTTAACAACCCTATCAACTTGGGTGGCAACTTTGAGCGATCTATGGACATGGATCCCAAGATCCCTTTGTTCCTCCACACTACCAAGACACTGTGTCGAAATGCTCCATTCTGTCCACAAGTGCCACCACGAGCTGCCTGTTGCTCGCCACTTGAACTCTCCATTCCACTCTGATGTTGCCACCTTTGGCTTCTTACAATGTTCCGACGAATCTCAACACAAACTTCAAAAACAGTTTCTTATCTTTCTCCTGGATACTCTGTGGTCCTCTGGTCTGAATATTGACCCTCGCTACTTTCTTTACAACAGGGGGCACTATAGAAGTGTGTGGATTTATTGATGTCCGGGGCGAGGGATCGCGCGTTGACACTTGGGATGGGGATCATTTATTACAACACAGCGTTGGGAGAGAGTGGGATATCTCCTCCTTTGGTGTCAGTCATTTCACTTTCGAGAACTGGCAGACCCACTGGCTAAGATTTACCACCTTGACTCTCCTGATGCAGACTGGGGATACATATTGCAGGGGTTCAGAACCACCAGCCTGTGGCATTTATGACCTCTAAAATTGGTGGTCGGGGGTGGGGGAAGGTCGTTTCCTGAGGGGCGTGAGAATTTCCTGATTGCGTTTCCAATGTGCGCTTGGTAGAGAATCCCAGCAACTGGTATGTCAGTATATTCCCAGTTTTTCATTGAAGAAGCCTCTCACTGCCTGAGGTACTGGCATTTTTCTTTGTTTCTCTAATGTGTTTAATTTCTTTAATGCTCGTTACTATTGTCTGACTGATACGTCACCTACCAGTCATTCCACTGATATTTTCTCTCTTGTGTTTGTCCATTTGTTTGTTTCTCTACCTCCCCCCCTTTTTAATGATTCCATTAAAATGTCCATTCATCTTTTGCTTTTCAGTTCTGAAGAAGGTCTCAGCTTGAAGTGTTGACCCATCTGTTCTCTCCTCAGATTCTCTGTCTTTCCAGTATTTTCTGTTTCTGTTTCAAACTACACTCTGGCTGTTACTATGGCATCACATCATAAAGTCTGTAAATGTGAGGTTCACTTTGTTTTTTTTTGTTGCTGGTCACTTTTGAATTCTTGGTGGAATTTTTTTTTGTGCTGCATTTGTTTGCCATACACTTCAGTTCATTCAGCACTGCTCTGCTTAGGTGTAAAACCACAGCATGACAAACCAGCTGCAGGTTTTTTTTTGCGCTGTTTTATTCAAGCCCAAACACAAGTTTGAACTTGTGAGGAGCACAATCTAATTTCCACTACAGACATTTGGGCAACACTTTTCTTCTTGGGCAAACACTTTACTGAAGGTATTTGGGCCTTCAGTAGTACACATCGAAGACCTGCAGCTGCCATTGTATCCACAGTATCTCTTCTTATGAAGGCGTGGCTTTGGTCAGGAGAGAGGCAGTTTCCCTCTCAAGCTACAGTTCCCCAATTTGCCCTCAATAAATGGTATCATTGTTGGGTGAGAGCTGGTGTGATTGTCTGAGAAGTGAAAAACCCATGGAAAGAAAGCTCCTTTCTCCAGTAATCTTGTTAAAAGTTAGAAGTATTCGAACATTTCTGACACCCAACGTCTTTGCTTGTTCTGACAACACTTCGACTTTAAAATACTCTTCCTTGTTTTCAAATCTCTCCGTGGCCTCGCCCCACCCCGTCTCTGTAACCTCCTCCAGCCCCACAACACTCCAAAATCTCTGCACTCATCCAATTCTGGCTCTTTGCACATCACTGATTTTCAGTGCACTACAGCTGTGACTTATCTTGCCACTACCTCTCTCGACTCCTCCACTGTTGCTACATTATCATACTGCTTATCCAACATCCAGTACTGGATGAGAGAAAACTCCTCCAATTAAATATTGGGAAGACTGAAACCATTGTTTTCAGTCCTGCTCCAAACTCCGTTCCCTAGCCACCGATTCCATCCCTCGCCCTGGCAACAGTCTGAGATTAAACCAGTCTATTTCAACCTTGGCGTCATGTTTGACCCCGAGATGAGCTTCTGATTACATATTTGCGGCATCACTAAGACCGCCTAGTTCCACCTCTGTAACATCTCCCAACTTCGCCCCCATCTCAGCTCCTATGCTGCTGAAACCCTCATTAATGCCTTCGTTACCTCTAGACTTGACTATTCCAATGCACTCCCGGCTGGTCTCCCACATTCAACCAACTGTAAACTTGCGCGGTCATCCAAAACTCTGCTGCCTGTGTCTTAACTCACACCAATTCCCATTCAACCATTTCCATTCGCTTACTAACCTACATTGACTCCCGGTCAAGCAACGTCTTGATTTGAAAAATCTCATCCTTGTTTTCAAATACCTTCATGGCCTTTCCCCTCCCTATCTCTGTATTCTCCTCCAGCCCTTCAACCCTCCAAGATACCTGAGCTCATCTAATTCTGGCCTCTTGATTGTCCCCAATTTTAATTGCTCCACCATTGGTGACCATGCCTTTAGTTTCCTAAGCCCTAAGCTCTGGAATTCCCTCTCTAAACCTCTCTGTCTCTCTACCTCTCTTTCTGTCTTTAAGGCACTCCTTAAAGCCTATCTCTTTGACCAAACGTTTGGTTTTCTCTCCTAATGCCTGCACATAAGGACGGCACAGTGGTGCAGTGGCTAGCACTGCAGCCTCACAGCTCCAGCGACCCGGGTTCGATTCTGGGTACTGCCTGTGTGGAGTTTGCAAGTTCTCTCTATGACTGTGTGGGTTTCCGCTGGGTGATCCAGTTTCCTCCCACAGCCAAAGACTTGCAGGGTGATAGGTAAATTGGCCATTGTAAATTGCCCCTAGTGTAGGTAGGTGGTAGGAGAATTGTGGGGATGTGGTAGGGAATATGGGATTAATGTAGGATTAGTAGAAAATGGGTGGTTGATGTTGGCACAGACTCAGTGGGCCAAAGGGCCTGTTTCAGTGCTGTATCTCTAAATCAATAATTTAAGCTGGCACTTTAATGCAGAACCTATGGAGTGCTGCACTGTTAAAGATGAGGCCTTAGATGTCGATTCAGTAGGAAGCAAAAGATTCCACTCCATTATTTAATAAAGAGTAGGGAGTTCTCCTCATGTCTTTGCCAACACTCATCCCTCAGCCAATACTGTCATGATTGTATGTGTGGGCTTGAGTATTAGAGAATATATGGTACTTGGAAGGGAAACTGAAAGTATCTTTGTGCTTTGGGGAAAACACCTGACCTGGGGGTTGTTGTAAGGTCAGATAAGCTTATGCCGCTGTCGTGAAAACAGAACTCTACAGAAGTCTTCAATAAATCTTTGTTAAAATAAAAGCTGTGATTTCAAGTGATTCATTTCAGCCTGAGATGTGACAAATATCACCAGAAACTAATAATCAGCACTGTTCAAATTTTAAGATTGTGTTCCCTCTGCACCTGTTACCAAAGGGAAGAGCCATTCCCTTCCTACTTTATAGTTCCTTCATTATTTTAAGCACCGAACTGTCCTCATCATCAGGGAATGGAACCCAAGTTGACCAACTATCTCTACGTTAACAAAATCCCTTCACCGCAGGTATCATCTTGGTGAATCATCACTAACTTTCTTCAAATCTAAAATATCCTAACTAAGGTGGATTACTCAAAATGTAGCACAATGTTTGAGATTAGGACCAACACTCAGAAGCATTTCTTTACTCTTGTATCCCCCATGTAATAAAACCCAATACCCTGATGAAGGGTCACTGACCTGAAACGTTAACTCTGCTTCTCTCTCCACAGATGCTGCCAGATCTGTTCAGTATTTCCAGCGTTTCTTGTTTTTATTTCAGATTTCCAGCATCCACAGTATTTTGCTTTTATTATATGCCATTAGTCATTCTTGGATTCAAAGTGTATACCCTCCTAGCTTGTTGTGATAATCCACATCTTCTGCTGTTATGCCTTCTTGCTTTTTCTATGCTCTGCACTGAGTGTGAAGAAGGGAGTTTGGTAAGTGAGTGAATTTTAAGGGTTAATCTCTCAAGACTTGTTTTTGTTTTGTTTACATCTAGCAATTAATTGAAATTTCTATTTCAGTGAAGAGGTTTCTTGCAGTTTTAAACAGGGGTATACGAACACTCTGAGAATAACTGTAGCTAGTTAATTAGGTAATAGCTTAAACTGGTTTCTGAGCTGTAGCAGAGCTCTAGCAGAGCTGACATAGCATTGTTTTCAGAGTATAAATTCAGGGGACTCAGTGCTGCTTGTCTGCATTGAGTGCTGCTGGAGGACACAGAGCAATAAGGGAGTTTGGTAATTGAGGGAGTTCAGTAAGAAGGGGAACATAAACTAAGAAGAAAATAAATTTGTGTGCACAGAGTGTAAAGTGGGAGTTTGGTGCGTGAGGGAAGGGGTCCTTTCTTTCTTTCTTCTACCTTTTTTCAGCCTCCAGTAGCTGCCTCTCTCTTCAGCACAGGGGAAGAAACTGATTGGTGAGTAACTGGTAAGTTATTTTACTTCTCATGGTAATAAAAAGTTCTTAAAGTTACGATATGGCAGGTCAGCTTGGCCAAGTGGAATGTACATCCTGTGGTATGTGAGAAGTCATGGACGCACCATGTGTCCTAGATGAACATATCTGCAGGAATTGTTACCAGCTGCAGAAGCTTGAGCTCCGGCTTTTGGAACTTGAATGGCCGCTGAAGTCACTGTTGTGCATCCGCGAGGCAGAGGACTATGTGGATAGCACATTTAGGGAGGTGGTCACACCGCAGGTTAGGAGCATGCAGGCAGAGAGGGAATGGGTGACTGCCAGGCAGTCTAAGGCAGGAGTCCCCTGAGTCTATCTTGCTTGCTAATCGGTTTTCCATTTTGGATACCACCGGTAAGAGTGATGGTTCCTCGGGGAAGTGCAGTCAGAGCAAAGTCCATGGCTGAGCTGCACAGGAGTGGAGGAAGAAGAGAGGAAGAGCAATACTGATAGGGGATTCGATAGTCAGGGGATCAGACAGGCGTTTCTGTGGCAGTAAACGTAACTCCAGGATGGTGTGTTGCCTCCCTGGTGCCAGGATCAAGGATGTCACGGAGCGGCTGCAGGACATCCTTCTGGGGGAGGGTGAACAGCCAGAGGTTGTGGTCCACGTTGGTACCAATAACATAGGTAGGAAGAGGGATGAGGTCCTGAAGGCAGATTTTAGGGAGTTAAGAAGGAAATTAAAAAGCAGGACCTCCAAAGCAGCAATCTCAGGATTACTCCCAGTGCCACGTGCTAGTGAGCATAGGAATAGGAGGATTGATCGATTGAACACCTGGCTGGAGAATTGGTGTAGGAGGGAGGGCATCAGTTTTCTGAGGCATTGGGACTGGTTCTGGGGCAGGTGGGACCTGTACAACATGGACAGGCTACACCTTAACGGGACTGGAACTAATATCCTTGCAGGGAGATTTGCTAGTGCTGTTGGGGAGGGTTTAAACTAGCTTGTCAGGGAGATGTGAACCTGAGGGGTAGCTCAAATTGGAAGGAAGTAAAGCTGGTAACTGGAGGTAGAAAAGTAGCAAGTGACATTAGAAGGCAGGCGAAACAAAGGCGAGCATCGACTAGGCTTAGAATGCAGAATGTCAAAAAGACAGGTTAAGGGCACTCTACCTGAATGCATGCAGCATTCGCAACAAGGTAGATGATTTAAAGGCCCAAATAGAGGTAAATGGGTTGATCTAATTGCCATAACGGAAACGTGGCTACAAGGTGACCAAGATTGGGAACTGAATATTCAAGGATATTCAACATTTAGGAAGGACAGGCAAAAAGTAAAAGGAGGTGGTGTTGCACTGGTAATAAGGATGGGATCAGTACATTAGTAAGGGAGGATCTCAGATCAGAAAAACAAAATGTGGAATCTGTTTGGGTGGAGCTAAGAAACTGCAAGGGGCAGCAAACATTGGTAGTGGTTGTTTATAGGCCACCAGATAGTAGTGGTAGTGTGGAGCATGGTATTAATCAGGAGATTCGAGAAGCATGTGGCATGGGTAATACAGTAATCATGGGTGACTTCAATCTGCATATAGACTGGGTAAATCTAAGGAGCAGTAATGCCGTGGAGGGTGATTTTCTGGAGTGCGTGAGGGATGGTTTTCTAGAGCAGTATATTGAGGAACTGACTATTTTAGATCTAGTATTATGTAATGAGAAAGGGCTAATTAACAATCTTGTTGTAAAAGAACCTTTAGGGATGAGTGACCATAATATGATAGAATTTTACATTATGTTTGAAAGTGAGGTAGTTCAATCTGAAACCAGGGTGTTAAATTTGATCAAAGGAAATTATGAAGCTATGGAGGGCAAATTAGCTGAGGTGGATTGGGAAAATACATTAAAAGGTATGACAGTACATAGGCATTGGAAAGCCTTTAAAGAAATATTACATAGTTTACAGCAACTATACATTCCTTCAAGGCACAAAAACCCCAAAAGTAAAGGTAGTCAATTGTGGATAACAAAGTAAGTTAAGGATTGTATAAGATTAAAAGAAAAGGCCTATAAAGTTAGCAAAAATAGCAGTAAACCCAAGGATTGGGAGGATTTTAGAACACAGCAAAGGAGGACGAAGAAATTGATAAAGAAAGGGAGAATAGAATATGAATATAAGCTGTCAAAAATATAAAAATGGACTGTAAAAGCTCTACAGGTACATAAAAAGGAAATGTTTGGCTCAGACAAATGTGGGTCCATTACAGGCAGAGTCAGGAGAATTTATAATGGGGAATAGAGAAATGGCAGAGAAGCTAAATGATTACTTTGTGTCTGTCTTCACTGAGGAATATACAAGAAATCTCCCAGAATTAGAGATCCAGGGGATTAGGAGGAATGAGGAATTGAAGGAAATTAATATTAGTAAGAAGGTTGTATTGGAGAAATTAATGGGACTGAAGGTTGCTCAATCCCCAGGACCTGATGTTCTACATCCGAGAGTGTTGAAAGAGGTAGCTATGGAGATAATGGGTGCATGAGTGATTATCTTCCAAAATTCTATAGATTCTGGAGCGGTTCCTGCAGATTGGAAGGTCGCAAATGTCACCCCACTATTTAAGAGGGGAGGGTGAGAGAAAACAGGGAATGACAGACCAGTTAGCCTTACATCAGTCATTGGGAAAATGTTAGAATCTATTCTAAAGGATGTGATAAATGGACACTTGGATAATAATGATCTGATTGGGTATAGTCAACATTGATTTATGAATGGGAAATCATGTTTGATGAACCTGTTGGAGGTTTCTGAGGATGTTACTACCAGAATTGATAAAGGGGAGTTGGTGGACGTGGTATACTTGGATTTTCAGAAGCCTTTTGATTAAGTCCCCCACAGGAGATTGGTTGGCAAAATTAAAGCACATGGGATAGGAGGTAATATAGTGGCATAGATTAAGGATTGGTTAACAGGCAGAAAGCAGAAATTAGGAATAAACGGGTCATTCTCATGTTGGCAGGCTGTGATTAGGGGGGTACCACAGGGATCAGTGCTTGGGCCCCAGCTGTTCACAATATACATCAATGATTTGGATGTGGGTACCAACTGTAGTATTTCCAAGTTCGCGGATGACACAAAACTAGGTGGGAATGTGTTGTGAGGAAGATGCAAAGTGGTTTCAAGGGCATTTGGACAGACTTAGTGAGTGGGCAAGAATGTGGCAGATGGAATATAATGTGGAAAAATGTGAGGTTATCCACTTTGGTAGGAGGAAGAGATGTGCAGAATAGTTCTTAAATAGTAAGAGATTAGAAAGTGTGGATGTACAAAGGGACCTGGGTGTCCTTGT
The DNA here is from genome assembly GCF_036365525.1 of Heterodontus francisci. Classification (NCBI taxonomy): domain Eukaryota; kingdom Metazoa; phylum Chordata; class Chondrichthyes; order Heterodontiformes; family Heterodontidae; genus Heterodontus; species Heterodontus francisci. Next base: position 197,068,715 of record NC_090372.1, read on the forward strand.
CAATAAGTCACTGAAAGCTAACATGCAGGTGCAGCAACAATTAGGAAGGCTAATGGTATGTTAGCCTTTATCGCAAGAGGATTTGAGTACAGGAGTAGTCTTGATTGAATTTTATAGGACCTTGGTCTGACCCCACTTGGAGTACTGTGTGCAATTTTGGTCCCCTTACCTTAGGAAGGATATTATTGCCATAGAGGAAGTGCAACGAAGATTCACCAGACTTGTTCCCAGAATGGTGGGACTGTCCTATGTAGAGAGATTGGGGAAACCGAGCCTGTATTCTCTAGAGTTTCGAAGAATGAGAGGTGATCTCATTGAAACCTACAAAATACTTAAAGGGAAAGAGGGAGTAGATGCTGCTGAGAAGTTTTCCCTGTCTGGGAAGACTAGAACAAGGGGACACAATTTCAAAATAAGGGGGAGGCCATGTAGGACCGAGATGAGGAGAAATTTCTTTACTCGGAGGGTTGTGAATCTTTGGAATTCTCTACCCCAGAGGGCTGTGGAAGCTCAGCCATTGAGTATGTTTAAAGCAGAGATTGACAGATTTCTAAATACAAATGACATAAGGGGATATGGGGATAATGCAGGAAAAAGGCATTGAAGTGGATGATTAGCCATGATCATATTGAATGGCAGGGCGGGTTGAATGGCCTATTCCTGTTCCCATGTTTACAATGTTCTCCCGCCTTCTTCCTAGTTCTTTTTTGCTTAGCATCATGTGCAAGCTTGGATATAGTTCTCCCTATTCACAAATCCAGGTCATTTCTATATAGAATGAATAGCTGGTGCATCACCACAGATCCTGAGGGTACCAAATGTTACTCTCTGCCTCCTAACCAGTTTCCTATCCAGACCACATGGTTGCCTCCAGTTTCATGCACTTCAATTTTTGCCAGCTCTTATGTGGAATCTTAACAAATGGCTTCCAAAAAATATAGGAATATATCATTTATTGCTTCTCTAACCATTACCTCAATGACCTGTCATTGAACTCTATTGCATTAGTTAGATATGATCCATATTTCCTTAATCAACTCAAGAGTTAACCAAACAATTTTAGGGAAACAGCTACTGCAAGTATTTAAGCAGCCTCTTTAGTAATGAGTTATACCAAAATATGGACCTGAAGTTGGTGAAGACCTGTTGGGATATAGCTTGCATGGGGTTGGGGGGGGTGTGGGGGGTGCTGGTGGGGGAGTCCTCAATCTATAATTGTAACTTTGATGATAGTCAATGGAAATGAAAATTGGGAGAGAGATATAAAAGGTGACTGGTTCTTTGGGCAGCACAGTGGCGCAATGGTTAGCACCGCAGCCTCACAGCTCCAGCGACCCGGGTTCAATTCTGGGTACTGCCTGTGTGGAGTTTGCAAGTTCTCCCTGTGTCTGCGTGGGTTTTCGCCAGGTGCTCCGGTTTCCTCCCACCACCAAAGACTTGCAGGTTGATAGGTAAATTGGCTATTATAAATTGCCCCTAGTATAGGTAGGTGGTAGCGGAATATAGGGACAGGTGGGGATGTGGTAGGAATATGGGATTAGTGCAGGATTAGTATAAATGAGTGGTTGATGGTCAGCACAGACGGTGGGCCGAAGGGCCTGTTTCAGTGCTGTATCTCTAAATAAATAAATATCACCCACTTTCCACCATCGGCCAAAGTCAGAATGATCTCTTTAGTTTCTTACTTTCCAAGAAATAAGTAGCCTTCTTATTCCATTGAGCAAAATGAACCAACTCATACTTCGCTATATTGATCTTAATTTGCCATTTATCCGCTCACTGTGCATGCATACTTGTGTCCTCCACTATTGTTAGCTATATACCCAATTTGATATCATCTGTACATTTCAACACCCTGCCTCCAATTTCTGAATCCAAATCATTTCTTTCTACAATGAACGGCATGGATCCCTGCAGAGCAACACTTCCCAATTTCTGCCCATCCGAGAAACTTCCATCAACTCCTACTTCATTTCTGGCCATCTTTAAATCCATCCTGCTGCTTGGCCCTTGACCATACATACCCTAACCTTTGAAACAAGTTTCTCATGCCACCTTATTCAAGACTTTCTGAAAGTCTATGTATAACACAACCACTGCATTGGCCTTTTATACTCTTTCTGTTTCTTCTTCAAAGTTGGCTGATTTTTTATGAAACGGTTATTGCTTCTTCAGCAGTGATTGCAAGTCCTTACCTTAACCACTGTAATATGCTCATCAAAAAATGTCACACGATTAGAATTACAAAATAAATTGGAGTGGTATGGTGCTTCTGAGTAGGAGGCAGTAAGTATTAAGAAGCCTGAGTAATAAAAGACTTATTAGGTCAAAAAATGTTCAATTCAAATTGAACCTTGAACAGCTAAGTTTAGCCAACAGCACGAATTAATCTAATTGCATCCGAGTTGCATACGATGCTGACAGCTCAAGAGCCACCAATTGGAATGTGGATCTAAACCACTCACATACCACTCACCCTATCATCCTTGAGATCCAAGAAGACAGTGGAGGGAGCAAAGATGATGTCAACTTTCCGTAGAGTTCATTAAAACTGGCCCGACAATACATCATTGCAGCTCAGGTGGCATGAAGAGGAAAACAGCATGGGACAAAATTGTTACAGAGCTTAATGTTTGTGGAGGAACAGGTTTGATGTGCTGGATGGGCTTTTTTTTATCATTTCATGCTTTGTATTTTTACAAGAGAAATGACAACTCAAAACATGTACTTGAGAAGTGTGTAAATGCAAGTAAGGAATGGATAAGGCTCAGTGTGTGTGCTGTTGAATTACAAACAATGTGATGTAACTAACTAGCTCAAGACTGCTTCTATCAAAGGTTCCCTGCAAGGAATACCCTTGTACAAAGCTTTAATTAAAAAGGACACTCTAGAAAAAAGATAATGATTGGAGGAGCGCCAATGGTAAAGCATTGCCAAATATTAAAGCTAATTCTCAAGTGAAACACTTGCAAAATTAATGGCAAAGATCACCCTGCTGGTGAGAGAGTCACAAAGCCATTCACCATACAGGAGGTTGCTACATCTTTGCACCAGATGTGAAAACTGCTGTCTTGGATTCTGGAAGGCATATTCCTTAAAACAAAAGAATTATGACAAAGAATATTACTTAAGTAAAATTCTGACACAAGCACTAGATGTGTTTTATATATTTATACATCTCTTTGATAAAACAACATTCTAATAATATTTATTTGACGATGCTATGAAATGCCATGATGCTAAGTCTCTGGTCTTTTAAATTGTAAAATGAAACTGAAAGAAGCCAACTTTTTCCTATTAACTGGTATGTATAATAAGTCTATTGATGCCAATTTTGTTTCTTTTCTTTGTAGCCACAGATGTGAGGTACAGGGAGAAAATATCGTGCTCATTATATCATTCATGATAATTATTTTACTCCACCACATCCATTCTTCTATCCATCAGTATTATTGCTTAATTCCAATAAACGGAAGATCATAAAAAATGGAGCATCACCTCTGTTCCTTCCTAATTCTTCCTTTGCAGCATACGCCAGTTTGATCTTTGCCCCCCTGAGAAAGCCTCCATCATGCAAAGAGCTCAACCAGGTGGTTTCTTTGCTTAGCCGCTACTAGATCGTCAGCAGGAGGGTTTTGATAGGGCATTCAATTGTCTTCAGATTTAAGTTATAATGTTTTTATCATTCGTTCATGGGATGTGAGCATTGCCCATCCCTAATTGCTTTTGAGAAGGTGATGGTGAGCTGCCTTCTTGAACTGCTGCAGTCCATGTATTGTAGATACACCTACACTGCTTTTAGGGAGGGAGTTCCAGGATTTTGACCCAGTGATAGTGAAGCAACCACAGTATTCCCAGTCAGGATGGTGTATGACTTGGAGGGAAACTTGCAGATAGTGGTGTTCCTCTGCTCCATTCCACATTGGCTTCAAACTCTAAAGTTGATTATGCTAATGTGGCCTCTAAAACCTCAGTATGTGATATTCCTTGGACCTATTTATTCTGAGATTTAATTAAGTGTGGAAATTTTAAATAAGGTCTTATGGCTCTGATTCTTTAAAAACATGACCTGCCAGGTTGACAGATATTTCTGCAGCATCCTGCCTACATCAGCATGAAATCCATCACTTAATTCAAGCAGAATCTCAAAGTATGTAATAACATTCTGCAGAAACAATAAGCCACAAAGATCCGAGTAACCGTTCGGAGAGTATACCCTAGGAGGTCCCAAATATAGTCCAGGCACTTAAAATGCAATTTCAGTACAAATCTGAGGAACTAATGACTCGCACTATATTCAGATTTATCACATTGAAACAATTTCTTTTCACACTATATACAATAAAATCATAAATACATTCCTCAGAAGCATGTTTGTGTCTTTGTGGCTCATAGCCATGAGTCTTCAGGTTTTGTTATAGTTTGAGACTATAATCACCATTACCTTAAATAAGCAAATAACATTAAACACCACAGCAAAAACAAAAAGAATATCATCCCGGATTAAAACTCAACCCCTCATCGGGCCTGTAGCAAGTTCACAGGCATCAAGTTAGAGAGGGTGCAGAGGCGATTCATAAGAATGGTACCAAAACTGACAGATTATAATTATCAGGAAAGACTGAACAACTGGGGCTCTTTTCTCCAGAAAAGAGAAGGCTGAGGGGAGACCTGACAGATATCTTTGAAATAATAAAAGGATTTGATAGAGCAGACATGGAGAAAATATTTCCACTGTGAGGGGAGAGCAAAACTAGAAGCCATAAAAAGAAGATAGGCATTAATAAATCCAATAGGGAATTCAGGAGAAACGTCTTTACCCAAAGAGTGATAAGAATGTGGAATGTACTACCACAGGGAGCAGTTGAGGCAAATAGCAGAGGTGCATTTATCAGTGTTAGATATGAACATGAGAGAGAAAGGAATAGATGGGTATGCTGATGGGATTAGATGAAGAGGGCTGAAGAGGGGTGTAAGGAACATAAATGCCAGCTTCAACCAGTGGGACCGAATGGGATGTTTCTGTGCTGTAGGCTCCATGTAACTGCTGTCCCTATCAGCAATGTGGGAATACCTTCACCATGTGGACTGCAACAATTCAAGAAGGCTGCTCACCACCACCTTCTCATGGGCAATAAAATGCTGGCCACACTAGCAATACCTACACCCTATGAATGAATAAAAATTGTTAGCTCCCTATATATAGAAAAAGTAAGAAAATCACAAGGAGCCATGGTATGATCAAGGGTAATTTTTAAAATTCATTCATGGGATGTGGGCGTTGCTGGCCAGGCCAGCATTTATTGCCCATCCCTAATTGCCCTTGAGAAGATGGTGGTGAGCTGCATTGTAAATGCATAAGAAGGAGGTCCCATGACAAATGACGTGTGCAGCTACAAAAGGCAACAATTTGTTTAAGGAAAGATGCAGTCGTTACCTGTGAAATGACACAAAGGACTCAACATTTTGTGCAGTGCTCATTGTAGGAGTTTGAGATTAACCATCACAGCCATTCACAAACAACAATTATTATAAGTTTGCTGGTTCATAATGCTAGTGTAATGATTCAGATTTTACAGCATTGGTACATTGCCAAATAAATCGGCTCTGTTGATATTTTTAACCCACCAGTTGACAGGGTTTCCCATTATGCTGAAATTTGAGAAATGCCATTAAACCTGCCCAAAGTAATTTTAGATCAAGATGACCATTTTCTATTTAGTGGTCAACGGCATTTATAAATTACTGGCAAATTACTGGTTGTGAAATTACTGACCAGGAGGGAAGAATTAATCTGGCCATTGAGTAGCAAAATTGTAAGCATGTTGTTGGTGTGTTCACTATAGTGTCACTGCACATGGCATTCACAGCAATCACTCCCCTCCCAATGTCCTGCAAAATCAAGAAAGTCAACATGAAGCCAATCTCTTTCTCGAGGAATGTCTCCATTTTCTTTTTGTCTTCTATCCGGCAGAGCTTTTTGGCAAGAAATGGAATTCAGCCATTGCGAAGAATTCTAATATTTGGGATTATTGTGTTTCATATCGGGTTGTGAAATTAATTAATCCAGGTGACATCTGGCCTCAACAAGGCCAGGGAAAAATCCTATTCCAACCCGCTAATTGATGCACTCATAGGGAACAACTGGAACAGAGATTCAGCACCGATGCAAAGAATGCTTATTAAGACTGCACGCAGTTCTTGAAAACAGGTACATGGGTTCATTGTGCCAGTATAAAATTTGCTAGTAGCACCACTGGTGCAAAAGCTAAACCATAAAGACTTAAATAAAAAGTATTAGACAATGTTTAATTTGCTTTTCTTTGCATGCATGATATTTCACGCAAGGGGAGAGCCTCCTACATTATATATTTCTGGATTGTACTAAAGCCAGACTGGTTAAATTCTGGTGGACTTCTTTTCAGATCAAGCCTCCTCCTTTAGAGTCATAGAGTCATTTACGGCATAGAAGGAGGCCATTCGGCCCATTGAGTCCATGCCAGCTCTCCACAGAGCAATTCAGTCATTGCCACTCCCCCACTTGATCCCCGTAGCTCTGCAAGTTTATTTCCTTCAAGTTCCCATCCAATTTCCTTTTGAAATCAGTGACTGTCTCTGCTTCCACCACCTTCATGGGCAGCGATTTCCAGGTTATTACCCCCCTGCATCTCTTGCCCAAAACCTTCAATCTGTGTCCCCTAGTCCTTGCATCATCAGTTAATGGGAAGTTTTTCCTTGCCTATCCTATCTAAGCCTTTCATAATATTGTATGTACACTTCTATCAAATCTCCCCTCAATCTCCTTTGCTTCAAAGAGAACAAACTCAGCTTTTCCAACCTAGCCTTGTAACTAAAATCCCTAGCCCTGAAACCATTCTGGCCAATCTCTTCTGCACACTCTCAAGGACCCTCACATCTTTCCTAAAGTGTGGTGGCCAGAACTGGTCACAATACTGTAGTTGGGGCCTAACCAGAGCTTTATAAAGGTTCAGCATAACGTCCCTGCTTTTATACACTATGTCTCGAGTTATGAAGCCCAAGATCCCATATACTTTGCTAACCACTCTTTCAGTATGTCCTGCCACCTTCAAGGATCGATGCACATACACCCCCAGGTCCCTCTGTTCCTGAACATTCTTGAGAATTATGCCATTAAGTCTATATTGTCTCATGCTATCATTTCTGCCAAAATGCATCATTCACACTTGTCAGTATTAAATTCCATCTGCCACTTGTCTGCCCATTCTACTAACCTTTCTATATCCTGTTGCAGGCAGTTTGTATCATCCTCACTGTCACACCTCCAAGTTTGGTATCATTGGCAAATTTTGAAATTCTACTCTGTATTCCAAGATTCAAGTTATTTATATATAGCAAAAAAAATGCAGTTGTCCAAGCACCGACCCTTTGGAGAATACCACTGTCTACAATCCTCCAATCTGAAAAACAACCATTTACCACGACTCGCTGTTTTCTGTCCGTGAGGCAATTTTTTATCCAACTGGACACTGACCCTCCTATTCCATGAGCCTCAATTTTGTTAACCAACCTTTTATGTGGTACTTTATCAAACGCCTTCTTAAAATCCATATAGACAACATTGACTGCATTCCTTTCATCAACCTTCTCTCTGTTACTTTATCAAAAAATTCCATTAGATTAGTCAAATATGATCTGCCTTTTACAAATCCATGCTGGCTATTCTTAATGAGCTCAAATCTCTCCAAGTGCCTGTTGATTTTTTTTCCCTGATTATTGTTTCTAAAATTTTACCCACCACTGATGTTAAACTAACTGGCCTGTAGTTGCTAGGATGGTTCTTACTCCCTTTCTTGAATAAGGGTGTCACATTTCCCACTCTCTAATCCTCTACCATCTCCTCCATATCCAGGGAAGGTTGAAAAATTATGGCAAGCCCTTCTGCTGTCTCTATCCCCACTTTCTTTAGCAAACTAGGATGCAAGCCATTTGGACCAGGTGACTTATCTACACTAAGCATGGCCAGCCTTTCCAGTACCTCCTCCCTACAAAGTACTCATTAAATATTCCAACCTTGCCCTGTGCCACTAAGCATATATTACCCTCTTTGTCCCTCATAGGTCCTTCTCCACCTCTTACTACCTGCTTACTATTTACATGCTGGTAGAAGATTTTTGGGTTCCCTTTTATGTTGACTGCCATTCTATTCTCATATTCTCACTTGGCCTGTCTTATTTTCCATTTCGCCTCCTCTCTCAACTTCTTGCATTTGGCTTGAAGAATTCACTTGGCATGCATCATACACCCTCTTTTTTGTTTCATTGTAATCTATATCTCCTTCGTCAACCAAGGAGCCCTGTTTTTGGTTCCCCTAATCTTTCACCCTTGTTGGAATGTACCTAGCCTGTACCCGAAGCATCTCTTCCTGAAAGATCACCCATTGTTCTGTGACAGTGTCAGTCTTTGGTTCCATTTTATCCTGGTTAAATCCCTCTCATCACATTGAAATTAGTCCTCTTCCAATCTAGCTGTTCGACCTTATATCGTTTTTCGGTATTACGAGTCTAAACCTTATGATACGATGATCACTCTTACCCATGTGCTCCCCCACAGACACTTAGTCCATTTGGCCCACCTCATTTCCCAGCACTAGATCCAGCAATGCCTCCTTTCTAGTTGGGCCGAGAACATACTGATCAAGGAAGTTCTCCTAGTAATTAGTTTTAAAATACCAATATGCAATTGTTTTTGTGGAATTATTGCATATCAGAAGAAATCAATATTGCCACCCGTTAAATAATCAGTAATGCTTTTAATCTTGCGTGCAAGTCTGTAAACCTTACTTTGAACTTTGAGATATTGCAGATATGAGTGAAAAGAAGCCCTGTGAACTGCCACTGACCAAGAGACTAAAATTAACTGTTGAGTCTTGAAGCCAGAACAAGCTCACAATCAGCTTGAATTATGGTCCTATTCCCAAGCCCTCTCTTGCCAGATACACAAAACACCCATGTTTATGTTTGCTGCCACTGTTTGTAAGAGATGAATTTTACTCTGGGCTTTGTTTGCTTATGCGAGGCTTTGGACTTATGTAAAAATTGGCACCTAAGTATGAAATAGTTTCTTGCACAGTAATGGCCTGAGGTTTTTTTTGTAGAAAGGTTAGGTTCTTAAAATTCTACTTTAATTGTTTCTTCCATAATCCCAGGCAAATGAATGTTTTTTTTTATTGCCGTCATGGGCTGGGTATTCATACTTAAAAAAACCCCCCAAGTATGGTGTTAAGCTGTTGGATGTTTTAACAAGACATTTTTTCAGGAACGCTGAGTTACTGTAGCTCTCAGTCTTTGCATTCTCTAGTCAGCCGATACTGCACAAAGTCTTTTATTAGCTGTTGGTGTTTTAGAGACCTGTTGCTGGAGATTACAATAGCTGAGGACAACATCGATAGCCTGAATGCAAAGCATAAGGAATCGTTTCTTTATCCATTATTTTCTAAGTACCGCCTCAGTGTTAGGAGTGATGGTTGGTTCTTGAAGTGTTGCTGCTTTTCTTTTCTCAAGGTAGTATTCAAACAGCCAAGCTGGGCCTCAGCAAACTCACTCCTTTGACCTTTCAACTCACTGTCCATCTTTGCCAGGGTTGACACAAAAAGAATCGGAATTCCAAGAAGAATTCCTTTTATGTGTTAGCCTGTGAAGCATCTTTTTTAATTTAAACTCCTGCATGTACCCTTCATCTGAAGGCCTGAGACAAATCTGACGGCCGTGTTTAAACTCAGCAATCCACTTAATTTCAGGATTTCCAATTTTTTTTTTAACCAGTGTTTACCCATAAGATTGGGCCTGTCCTTTTCTGCCTGTTTGTTTTGGATTTAACCTCCTTGTTTGAGTTCCCTGCCTTCCTTCTATACAGACTGTGAGAAATGAGGTTTGAAAGTCTCAAAAGATTCTTTCTCTCAATCAGTTGAAACTTTTACAGCTACCCAGCCAACTTGTCCCATGCCCAGCATTTGCTTTTTAATGTGTCAAGCTCAATGTGGTGAGTTGTTTTTTAATGGGTGCTATTTCTTAGCATTTGCCTGATGCCCTGTAGTTTTTGGCAAATATTAAGAACGGTGAACTACTTTATATTTTAATGTTGTTTGAACTCACACAGAGGAAAATCTCTCTCACTTGCTTTATCAAACTGTTCTTAGTTTGTAATGATAGCTTGTCACAGAGGAAAATGCTCAACCTCAGTAATAGTCACCAGATCCGTAATCACATGAAATGCATTACAGATAAGTAGGTAGGAAACAAATATCAGCAAATCCATTAGTCATTGGTCCAGGAGAACAACAGAGAGGCAGGAAAATATTTGATAAAGCTCATTATTGTCCATTTGAGCACCCCCCCCCCCCATTCCCCATCTCCCTCAGGATGGTAGTGCCCCAGAATAGGAGGGGAATGATTTACCCCCTTGTTCCTGTGTTCCCCAGGCCTTCTCCTACACAGCCAAACTGTACACCTGAGCCAGGCAGTAGGCCCATTTAATATGCAAATTGGGTATTTCTGACTGGGGCATGGCATACGGGGCATCCAGTTGACTCCCTGTAGTAATCCCATGATGACAAGCGATTTCACGAGGTTGGTTTATAAAGAGGGAATGGTATCATTGGGTATCTTTTAAAAGTAAAAGTTACTGAGAATTAGGGGGGAGAAATCAGTCATCAGCGCAAAATGATGGCCTGATTCTCTTTTCCATTGAGGTCCTGTGGGCTGTATATTTGGCAGCTGCTAGCTTTCACTTGTTTTGCGCTACTGCCAAAAATCAATTTCACCCCCTATGTGTTTTGATTTATTTCTATCTATCTGAACCATGATTCTAAAATGTTTTTGTTGACAGCCTGAGTACACCAGGATGATACTGGCCTAAAAGGGGCGTTTTTGTTCATTGGATGTGGGTGCCACTGGCAAGGCCAGCATTTACTGCCCACCCAAATTGACCTTGGTGAGCTGCTGCCTAGAATACTGCTATGTAGCTTGCTGGACCATTTCAGAGGGCTGTGGGTCTAAAGTATCATATAGGCCAGACTGAGCAAGGACAGTAGATTTCTTTCTCACATAAATGAATCAGCTGGGCTTTTAATGACAACATGGTAGCTTCTTAGTCACCATTGACACAAAGGGCTTTTTACACTAGATTTAACTAATCAACTTATGAATTGAATAAGGCTACCTTAAATGGTATTTGAACTGATAGCTCCCAATCACTAACCTAGTAACAGGATAATTATGCTACCATACCACCAAAGGAATATACAGACAGGCTGCAGAGACTAAGCTTATATTCCCATGAGTATTGGCGATTAAGGGGTGATCTAATGGACGCATTTAAGATGATTAAAGGATTGATAGGGTAGCTGGAGAGAAACTATCTCCTTTGGTGGGGGAGCTCAGAACGGGGTGGGGGGGGTGCAGGGTGGTATAACCTTAAAATTTGAGCTAGGCAGTTCGAGAGTGATGTCAGAAAGCACTTCAAAGAGTAGTGAAAATCTGAAACTCTCTGCTCCACAAAGCTGTTAAGGCTAGGACCACTGAAAATGTCAAAACTGAGATCGATAGTTATTTATTAGGCAAGGGTATTAAGAGTTATGGAACCAAGGCAGGTAGAAGGAGATAAGATGTGGATCAGCCATGATCTAAATGGCAGAAGAGGCGTGAGGGGCTGAATGATCTACTCCTGTTCCTCTCTTCCTATGCATGTTGATGGTATCATGGAGGATCTGGCCAGGATGTGCTAGTCACTCTCAGAAAATCATGGAGCTTAATTAATATCAGTAGACATCATCATTACGTCATGCATGAATAAAAAAGTCAACTGCTAATCAAAACCAAAGGAACATGGATGCTTGTATCACAGTAAAAATGGAGCAGTGGTCACATGACCCCTCCTGTATTGGAAATCAACAAACATATCTGCAGAGCTGCACCTCGTTAACCTCGTCTGAAATAGCTCTGGGGAGAACACCTTTGAAATCAAAATGAGCACTATTGCATATTAATAAATCTTATCGACGTGAATGAACTAACAAAGAATGCTGAAGACAGACGGACTCACAGCCCAAACCCAAATGAGTGCTTGTGAAGTAGAACCATATTGACAGAATGGTCCCCCTTCAGACATCAATTGATAGCTATGGTTATTTAATCCTGGCCCATTGTGTGGTCACACCAGGGGAGAGGGCTATGTATCTCCTTAGAGAAACACTAATGTGATGGATTTTTATCTTAAAAAGGTAGCGCTCTGGAGAAAGAGGGGAGATCAAGCCAACACCTTCAGAAAGCAGTCCAGCCGGAGGCTGTGCAAGAGATCCAGCCAAGGAAGAAGAATCCTGCTGAATAATAACTGAACAACCACAACAGCAGAGACATCACAAAGTGACTTTAAGACTCCCTATCTGCGAAGGTAACAACATCCACACCTACAGCTTTTTGCTGAGTTGTAACCACTAGAACTCTACACTTCAATGAGTTCAAGACTAAAAACACCCAGGTCTGCACCTTTAAAAGAGACTGTCCTCCTGAGAAGATTCAATAGGTTTACTGTAAACCACGAATGCTACCTCAGTTAGAATTTTAAACAACCTACCCTTTTCTCTATTCTAAGTGAGGTAAGTGTTCGTGGTTTACAGAAAACCTGTTGAATCTTCTCAGGAGGACAGTGCCATCACCAGCGCCATTTTTAAAGGGCTTTAAGCCCTTATCGTTACTTTAAATTTTTAAACGGGCAACAATGTTAAATTTTTAGAAACAATAATAAATATGTGGATGGCCCTTCCCCAACCCCCCAATGGTCATTTCAATGCCTGAAATGACCAACACATTCCTCTTCCCCTACCTGAACTTTACCCCCTAAACTTATAATATTTGGCCTATAACCCCTTCCCACCATCCCCACATCCAATAAAAAATTGTTTTCCCCGCTCCTCCACCCCTCCCCACCAGGTTCTCGCCTTGAAACTCCATGCGGAGTTCCGAAGATGCGTGAAGGCGAAACGGAGGTCGTAAAATCGGCGTGGGAAGGCAGGTAAGTTCATTTGAATATAATTACTGTCAATTTAAATATGCAGATGCAGGGCCTGCCGCTAGGCAGCGGTGGGGTGGGTGGGGGGGGGGGGGGGGGCCACACTGAGGTCCGCCCACCGCTGGTAATATGCGGCGGCCCCTAGTCGACGTCGTGGGTTGAGGCGGGCCTCTCCCTACAACATTTTACCGGCTCCCACGCCGCGACTGTCAGGGTGTAGGCGCCGGTAAAATTCAGCCCACAGAGTGCATGCTCAAATAAGAAACAACATAACTTGTATTTATATAGGGCCTTTCACAGCTTCAGGATGCCCCAAAGTGCTTTACAGCCAATGAAGTACTTTTGAAGTCTAGTCACTGTTGTAATGTAGGAAACGTGGCAGCCAATTTGCACACAGCAAAGTCCCACCAACAGTATTGTAATACTGACCAGATAATCTGTATTGGTCGAAGGCATAATATTGGCCAAGACATCAGGAAGAACTCTCCTGCTCTTTTTCAAATTCATCTTCTTTGGCCTCCTTGTCTCGAGAGACAATGGGTAAGCGCCTAGAGGTGGTCAGTAGTTTGTGGAGCAGCACCTGGAGCGGCTATAAAGGCCAATTCTAGAGAGACAGACTCTTCCATAGGTGCTGCAGATAAAATTGGTTGTCGGGGCTGTTACACAGTTGGCTCTCTCCTTACACTTCTGTCTCTTTTCCTGCCAACTGCTAAGTCTCTTCGACTCGCCTCTCTTTAGCCCCGCCTTTATAGCTGTCCGCCAGCTCTGGCAATTGCTGGCAACTGACTCCCACGACTTGTGATCAATGTCGCAGAACTTCATGTCGCGTTTGCAGATGTCTTTAAAGCAGAGACATGGATGGCCGATGGGTCTGATAGTGACGAGCTCACTGTACAATGTGTCCTTGGGGATCCTGCCATCTTCCATGCAGCTCACATGGCCAAGCCATCTCAAGCACCGGGGGCTCAGTAGGGCGTATATGCTGGGGATGTTGGCCGCCTCGAGGACTTCTGCGTTGGAGATACGGTCCTGCCACCTGATGCCAAGGATTTTCCGGAGACAGCGAAGATGGAATGAGTTAAGATGTCGCTCTTCGCTGACATACGTTGTCCAGGCCTCGCTGCCATAGAGCAAGGTACTGAGGAAACAGGCTTGAAACACTCAGACTTTTGTGTTCCGTGTCAGTACGCCATTTTCCCACACCCTCTTGGCCAGTCTGAACATAGCAGCAGACGCCTTTCCCATGTGCTTGTTGATTTCTGCATCGAAAGACAGGTTACTTGTGATAGTTGAACCTAGGTAGGTGAACTCTTGAACCACTTCCAGCGCGTGGTCGCCAATATTGATGGACGGAGCATTTCTGACGTCCTGTCCCATGATGTTCGTTTACTTGAGGATGATGGTTAGGCCAAATTTGTTACAGGCAGCCACATTCCTGTCGATGAGTCTCTGCAGACACTCTTCAGTGTGAGATGTTAATGCAGCATCGTCAGCAAAGAGGAGTTCCCTGATGGGGACTTGCTGTATTTTGGTCTTCGCTCTAAGTAGGGCAAGGTTGAACAACCTGCCACCTGATCTTGTGTGGAGGAAAATTCCTTCTTATGAAGACTTGAACACATGTGAGAGCAGCAGGGAGAAGATCCCAAACAATGTAGGTGCGAGAACACAGCCCTGTTTCACGACACTCCGGATAGGAAAGGGATCTGATGAGGCACTGCTATGCTGAATCGTGCCTTTCATATTGTCATGGAATGAGGTGATGATACTTAGTAGCTTTGGTGGACATCCGATCTTTGCTAGTAGTCTGAAGAGACCATGTCTGCTGACGAGGTCAAAGACTTTGGTGAGATCTATCAAGTCAACGTAGAGGGGCATCTGTTGTTCGCAGCATTTCTCCTGTGGCTGGCGAAGGGAGAACAGCATGTCAATGGTGGAATAAAAACAAGAAATGCTGGAATCACTCAGCAGGTCTGGCAGCATCTGTGGAAAGAGAAGCAGAGTTAACGTTTCGGGTCAGTGACCCTTCATCGGAACTGACAAATATTAGAAAAGTCACAGGTTATAAGCAAGTGAGGTGGGGGTGGGGCAAGAGATAACAAAGGAGGTCTAGATTGGACCAGGCCACATAGCTGACCAAAAGGTCACGGAGCAAAGGCAAACAATATGTTAATGGTGTGTTGAAAGACAAAGCATTAGTACAGATTAGCTGTTAATACACTGAATATTGAACAGCAGCAAGTGCAAACCTGAAAAAAAAGCGTGGGTAAGCAAACTGAACAAACAAAGATGAAATGAAATAATTGCAAAAAAAAGATTGTAAAAAATGTAAAAAAGAATGTTAAAAAAAGGAAGAAAAAATAAATAAAAATGAAAGTAAAATGGGGGGCTGTCATGCTCTGAAATTATTGAACTCAATGTTCAGTCCGGCAGGCAGTAGTGTGCCTAATCGGTAAATGAGATGCTGTTCCTCGAGCTTGCGTTGATGTTCACTGGAACACTGCAGCAATCCCAGGACAGAGATGTGAGCATGAGAGCAGGGGGGAGTGTTGAAATGGCAAGCAACCGGAAGCTCAGGGTCCTGCTTGCGGACTGAGCGGAGATGTTCCGCAAAGCGGTCACCCAGTCTGCGAACAGATTTCAGATTTCCAGCATCCGCAGTATTTTGCTTTTCTTTTAATGTCAATGATGGATCTCTCTGCTCGAAAGCCGTACTGTGCCTCAGGGTAGACACGCTCAGCCAGCTTCTGGAGTCTGTTTAAAATGACTCGAGCGAAGACTTTCCCCACTATGCTGAGCAGGGAGATTCCACGGTAGTTGTTGCAGTCACCGCAGTCACCCTTGTTCTTATAGAGGGTGATAATATTGGCATCGCGCATGTCCTGTGGTACTGCTCCCACATCCCAGCACAGTCAAAGCAGTTCATGGAGTTCTGAGAGTATAGCAGACTCTTGATTATTTCAGGGGTAATGCCGTCCTTTCCAGGGACTTTTCCACTGGCTACAGAATCGATGGTATTACTGAGTTCCAATTTTGTTGGCTGTTCGTCCAGCTCATCCATGACTGGCAGAGACTGGGCTGCATTGGGGGCTGTATCAGTGACATCATTTTCCCTGCAGTACGGTTCTAGGTAGTGCTCCACCCAGCGGTCCATTTGCTTGCATTAATCAGTGATTGATTTAGACTTGAGGGGGGCGATCTTCTTGATGGTTGGCCCAAAAGCTCTCTTAATGCCATCATACATTCCTCTGATGTTTCCGGTGTGGGAGGCCAGCTGAATACGACTGCATAGGTGTTGCCAATAGTCATTTGCACAGCGCCTGGCTGTTCTTTGCGCGGTGCTTCTGGCGGCTTTAAGTGCTAAGGATGTTAACTTGCTGGGGGCTTTCTTGTAGTTCAACAGTGTAATGCGCTTAGCGGCTATGACAGGTTCTATCTCTTCAGAGTGAGATTGAAACCAGTCTGCATTCTGCTTCTCATGTTTGCCAAAGGTGGTCATTGCTGAGTCATAGATAGCATCTCTGATGTGGGCCCACTTGGTCTCTGCATCCCCTGCGGGAGTGTTTTGAAGGGCTTTTTCAAATGAATTAGAAACGTTTGTGACAGCTGTGGAAAGGAAATTCTGTTAGTGTTGATGCGCGGGTGGCCCTTCTGCTTGGAGTGATGTAGCTTCTTTGGTTTGAGTCTAATTTTGCTGCACACCAGGGAGTGGTCGGTGTCGCAGTCCGCACTGTGGAAGCAGCGTGTGATTTGAACACTGTTTATCGAGGCTCGCCTTGTGACGACGAGGTTCAGCTGGTGCCAACGACGTGATCTTGGGTGTTTCCATGAAACCTGGTGACAGGGTTTAGTTTGAAAGAACGAGTTGGTGCTGCAGAGGTTGTGATAGGTACACAACTCCAGCAGTCTCTGTCCATTCTCAATCATCCTTCCAATGCCATAGCGCCCGAGGCAGGAGGGCCATGAGTCATGGTTGGCCCCAACCCTGGCGTTAAAGTCCCCCATTAGGAACAAATGTTCGGTGTTAGGAATGCTACTAATAATATAACGTAGTTCCTCGTAGAACTGGTCTTTAACTTCAGGTGGGGAGCAGAGTGTTGGAGTATAGATGCTGAGTAAGTGTATTGGACCAGAGGCGGTGAGCAGTCGGATGGACAGTATGCGTTCCGAGTCATTTGTAGGTGGCTGTATCAAGTTGAGGAGAGTTTCTGATGGCGAAGCCCACTCCATGCTGTCTTGCTTCAGGGTCTTTTACATCCATCTGAAGGGCAGACGGAGCCCATTAGCAGTTTAACATCCCATTCACAAGATAGCACCTCTAACACTGCAGCTAGAGTATCAGCCTAGGTTTTGTGCTAATCTCTGGAATGGACCTTCACCTACAACCTTCTGACTCAGAGCCAAGGCTTTGCGAAACCAATAGAAAAAATACAAATGCTGCATATTTGAAATAGAGGCAGAAAATACTGGCAGTTCAATGACAGCTGTGCCAGGATTTAAATGGAGAGAAAATGGGTTAAATGTTTATTATGGGAATCATTTCATCAAAGCTGATGAAAAGTTCCCATCCAAAATGTTAAACAGTCTTTTATTTTACAATTTCTGATGAACATACTCTGTATTTCCAGCATTTTATCTAATAAAATGTGAAGCTGACTGCAGTTATTAACTGCAATAACAGCTTTTGACCTCAAAATAATACTTACTGAATTCAAGTTAAAACTGTGTTAAAAAAACATGGTGAATTTGAACCCTACCCGCTCAGCGGGCACTGAATGGGTCAGCAATTAAAATCCATTGAGTGACTTACCCTGCAATGTATTGCCAGTTTTACTGCTGTGGGTGCTGCTGCAATTTTCTTGCTGCTGGGATCGGCTGCTCTATTTTATTCCTGATGTGTTCACCCCTTTCCTTTATAATGTGCAGATTCATGAATATTATTTTGCCCCACAACCTTTCCACTTCTCCAAACAGTGAGTGACTTATAAGTAGCAAGATTAGCACTGGAAATTCACCTCTTGAATGTTGGTTAGGCCTGATGAACCAAATCAGTTAGACCTCCCACCGACATCATCAGCTAGTTCGAAAGGATACCCTTGCCCACTACTTGCTCATTAAGCGCTGGAGATAAAAAAAAATTGACTCTGATGCATTTTAAGCAATATCAAATTCAAAGATCTAATCTATATCAAACTACAACTGCAACATCTTTGTCATTTGCAGAACTTATAGCCATAATCTTTAAAATCCCTTTGAAAAAGTTCTTCATTGGCTTCATTGTGAAGAAGTGGAACAATTCAAATTCGGTATTGCTGAAAATGGAGACATGTTGTTGAAGCTTTTTGTCTTGCACTCATCAGGACAATCTGCAAGAACACCAATGTAAGGGAAAACAATGACTTTATACTGTAAGAGAAGAGAGTGCTGATTGGTTTGCAAGTGAACTCTGATTGGTAGAGGCATTGCCACGGAGAATGCACCAGTTTACGGTGACTAACTGTTAACTGCCAAGTTTTGTTTGAAATTTAAACCAAGCAGCTTGACTCTGATTGGTCAAGGCATTGCCCTGAGGCTGTCACTTATTTTGTTTAGCCGAAACAGGTGCAATATGTGTACATGTTCTTTCTGTCTGCAAAGAACAGGGCCCTGTGTATTAATATATGTAGCTTCCAGTATGCGCAAATGCACCAGACTGCAAGCCCGACTGACAATCTTAAATTGGTTGTCAGCATAATTCTTAGCACACTGAGGATTATTTAGCAACTGCTGTCCAATCGTGGAATCACACCTAATGTTGGACACTGTGTTTTGAGTTTTGCAAGCATGGGCTGGTTGGGTACAGTTTGTACCTTGCCTGTTGTGAACAGCGGAAGGGACATGTTGTTTGATACAATCTGCCAGTGTTTGGGACATATGACCTATCTACCTAACATCACACTGGCATTGAAATTCATATATCACATTACTCATTTGTGTGATAGGCTGGATGTCTTTTTGGCTTGACGGCAACATCCTGTTCATGGCGAACGCCACATGTGTTGCTACTGCATAGTAGCAGCGTGAAACAGCTAGCTTCACCTGTTGCTCAAATCTTGTCAGATTGAAAGGAGTGAACTGTTAAACCGAAGGCAAAAGTTGTTTAACAAGATAAATGTATTTATTTATTTGACAAAGTTTAATAAAATTGTACCATTTGTGTCAACTTTTGAGGATTCGGGTAATAGAGAGGTTCTCTTATAGAAATATTGATCAGGATTATGAAAGGGTTTGATAGTGTAGAGGTAGAGAAGATGTTTCCCCTTGCAGGCGAGAACAGAACGAGGGCCCATAAATGTAAGATAGTCACTAATAAATCAATGGTGAAATCAGGAGAAAACAGAATGCACTCAAGGGGAAGCTAGATAAGCAGATGTGTCAGAAAATAATAGAACGATATGTTGATGGGGTTAAGAACATAAGAACATAAATAGGAATCAGAGTAAGTCATATCGCCCATTGATCCTGCTCCACCATTCAATAAGTTCATGGTGGAACTTCAACCTCAACTCCATTTTCCTACCTGATCCCCATATCTCTGATTACCTTAGTACCCAAAAATCTATTGATCCAAGTTTTGAATATACTCACTAACTGAGCATCCACAGACCTCTGGGGTAGAGAATTCCAAAGATTCAGAGCCTTCTCAGTGAAGAAATTATACTTATCTCAGTCCGAAATGGTTAACCCCTTATCCTGAGGCTAAGATCCCCAGTTCTAGACCATCTAGCCAAGCTAAACAACCTCTCAGTATCTGTCCTTTCAAACCCTCTAAGAATTTTATACATTTCAATGAGATCACCTCTCATTCTTCTAAAGTCCAGAGAATAAAGGCCCAATCTATTTAATCATTCCTCAAAGGACAATCCCTCCATCCCAGGAATTAATTTGGTGAAATAAAAACAAAAAGTGCTGGAAATACTCAGCTGGTCTGGCAACATCTATGGAGAGAGAGAAAATGTCAATGTTTCAGGTCGCGACCTTTCATCAGAATTTAACCAGTCTATATGACTTTGGAACCTCTGCGACCTCCACACAGCTTATTTTCCCACCTCGCTTGGTATCCTCAGCAAATTTGGATATACTACACTCGGTCACCCTCATCTAAGTCATTGATGTCGATTGTAAATAGATGAGGTCCAAGCACTGATCCTTGCAGCACTGACCTTGCCATCCTGAAAATGACCTGTTTATTCCTACTCTGTTTTCTGTCCAATACCCAATCCTCAGTGCATATTACCCCCAATCCCCTGAACCCCAATTTTATGTAACAACCACAAATGCGGCACATTATTGAATGCTTTCTGAAAATCTAGATATATTACATCTCCTGGTTTTTCCCTTACCTACCTTGCTAGTTACACCCTCAAAAAACTCAAACAGATTTGTAAAACATGATTTCCCTTTCATAAAACTGTGTTGACTCTGCTTAATCATATTATAATTTTTCAAGTGCTCTGTTACCACTTCCTTAATAATGGATTCTCACATTTACCCTGCTACTGATGTCAGCCTAACTGGCCTGTTAGGAGGAGGCTCGTGAACCTGTTGGGCTGAATGGCCTGTTTCTGCGCTGTAAATACTTTGAAAAGGAATGGCTTTAAACTTCAGAAAATGGAATGTCATTTTGTGGCAACAAACAAGTATCAGCCAATCATTATAAATCGAAAAGCATGAAGCTTTAATGTGTCGAAAGCAGCGAATAAGCATGTAGAAATGTCATAAAGTTAAATAATCCCGTTGTGCAGTGTGCAACTCTTGGGAACAGAACCTCTATCATCTACAAAGAAAAAGCTGATGTAGTGATGTGGCTCCAGCAATTGCCAATAAGCACAGGAATGGAGCAATGCAAACACATTTTTGGTGGGGTAGGGCATCATCCTAACAAGCTGAGACTTGAAGCTTGGCTATACTTGACAGACAGGGTCAAAGCTGTGTCTCCCAGTCAGGGGACCTGGTCAGAGTTTCAGCTGAAACTGCAACATTTAAAGAAAGAGAACGAGGTGTAGAATAAATATTACTGTAAAGTAGCAGCACATTAAAGAAATTGAAAAAAAATATGGGCAAAAACTATTCTGCAGATGCAGGGCAGAACGGTAGCAAATAAGGTATTAGATGTAAAAATACAAGGGTTACGGAAAGCATATGAGAGGCATCATGCTCAGAAAGAGGATGAACTGTTTCAGCTCAGTGTCCCAATCCCCACAATTTTTTATGATTAATAAGTCTAGAATTGCATTTAGATACCACCTTTCATGACCTCAGGACATTCCAAAATGCTTTACATCCAATGAAGTACTTTATGAAGTGATAGGATACTGTGTGATACAGGTGATCGACCAAACACCCATAAGTACCTCATTTCATACCAGGAAGCAATGTTTGAGTTTTGAAGGGCTTGAGATTGTGAAACAGATGCCAAAACTTCTTGTCAGTACCGTATTGTTGCATCGGGGCAGTTGTAGCACCTGTAAAGCTATGGGGCAGAATTTTATGCGGACATCAGGAACAGGAATGGAGGCAAGGAGTGCAGTAAATCAGGATTGCGATTTTATGGATGGCAGCAAACATGAAGGGCAGAGAGCAGATACTGACAAGGCAGGCAGGCAATTAAAGTAGTTAAGAGGCCTGTTGACAGGGTTTTTATTCTTATTTTAAATTTTATTAATGGCGTTCTGGAACCACAGGGCTTCAGAGCCTTAGAGCCTTGCCTGGTTGAAGGAGGTGACAAGGAGGCAGGAGCTTATTGCTGATTGGAAAGGGAGGCCATTGGGAGAGGCAGCATCAACTGCCAGGAAGGGTGGGAAAGGGAAGGTATCATCTGAGGAGTTGGGGGGGGGGCGGGGGGGGTGGTGTGGTAAAGGTGCTAGCACTGTGGGGGTGCCATACCAGGGGGCAATGGGCAAGTGCCACCTTATCAAAGGTGACAAGTTGGGGAAAGGAGAGGGGGGGGGGAAACCTTTTTTTAAAATTCTTACGTGGGATGTGGACGTCACTGGCAGGCCAGCATTTGTTGCCCATCCCGAGTTGCGCTTGAACTGAGTGGCTTGCTAGGCCATTTCAGAGGGCAGTTAAGAGTCAACCACGTTACTGTGGATCTGGAGTCACATGTAGGCCAGACCAGGTAAGTACAGCAGATTTCTTCCCCGAAAGGCCAATAGTGAACCAGATGGGTTTTTAACGGCAATTAATGACAGTTTCATGGCACCATTACTGAGACTGGCTTTCAATTCCAGGTTTTTTTAATTAATTAATTGCATCTATTAACTAATTGAATCTAAATTCCACCAGCTGCCGTGGTGGGATTTGAACCTGTGTCCCCAGGGTATTAGCCTGGGCAGTGGAGGTCTTGAACTCAGGGAAAGGCCACCTATCATGGGCCTCATTCTTCCAAGTTTCAGGAACCCTAGTGAAGAGGAGGTGCAGCAGAGCGGGAGAGAGATCCAGGCACTGGCAACAGTACCGCAAAGACTGTTAGCCCACAAGGGGGTCAGCATCGGCCTCTAGATGGTACAGAAGAGCATAGAGGGGAAAACCAGCTGCCTCCTCTGCATAGATGAAGTACCCTCAAGAGAAAGTCTACCGGCCAAGACTCAACAACCTACAGATTTTCGTGAGGCAGTGCCAATGAAGACTCTGCCTCTCCATGGAGGCCATCACTGACCTATGCACTATGATGCAGGATGTGCTGAGTGTCAGGTGACTTGGTGGAAATCCAATGCCAGTGGTGCTGAAGGTAACCAGGGCACTGAACCGCCACGCCTCTGGATCATTCTAGGGATCTACTGGGGACATGTGTGGGATCTCATAGCCAGCAGCCCATCGGTGCATCAAGAAGATCACCAATGCCCTTTTCAGGAAGGCCGGTGACTATGTGCAATTCCACGTGGATCCCAACTCTCAAGCTGAGAGGGCCATCGGGTTCAGAGCCATTGCTGGATTCCCCCAGGTGCAGGGTGTCATCGACTGTATGCATGTGGCCATCAAGGCCCCTGGACACCAGCCTTCATCAACAAGAAGGGCTTCCACTCCATCAATGTACAATTTATCTGTGACCACTGTAATGCAGACCCCCATCTGCCAAGAATGAGGCATATTAAATTTGTCGTATGAACATTGATTTTAAACTGTTGCTGGAGTGAAGAAATGACTTGTTTGAAGATCACCAGACACTGGGCTGGAAGGATATTTGCATACTAAGAGACGCTGCTTGTGGAGACAAAGGACTATTCCCTGCTCCAATTACTCCAAATGGATTTTGATCACCAGACATTGAAGGTGTAAGGAAGTGCATTCCAGGCTCTGCTAAAATGATACAATCCACAGAGCCAGGACTGGTTAAACCAGCTGGTCACATGACTAACTGGCTGGTCCAGGTTTTTTTGAACTAACCGCAGGACAGTTTGAATTCAGAAGGCAGTGTGCAACTGAAGTTGGAACAAGGAAGCCTCTCTCTCTCTCTCTCTCTCGCTTTCTCCCAAGCCACCGGACCCACGGAAGACACGGAAACCTCAAGAGAGAAAAGTTTCCTACATCGGAACATGTTGAAGCGTGAACTGGGGCCCAATGAATTGTAAGACTTACTGGTAATCAAAGATTTCACAATGAACTTAAAAGACTGTAACTACTAGATATTGCCTCAAACTTTTCCCCTTTATTCCTTCCACTTTTTCTCTCTATCTGCGTGTGTGTTTACTATGTATGCATGCTAGCGTGGTCGTGTCACATATTCGAAGTCGTTAATCGGATTAGACTTTAAGATTAATAAACTTCTACCTTTCTTGTTTAAATCTAAGGAAACCTGTTTGATTTCTTTGCCTTACAATTGGAGCAGTGAATAAGAATTCACTAAATACATGGTGTTTTCAAATTAAACCCTGTTACGGTTAAACTAGGCAAAGGCTGAGAGGGAACCCCCTAGACCCCTTCTCACCTGGTCGTAACACCACCATAAACGGATCTCGCAGGTCTGTGCACACTTTCCGGGAAGGTGCCAAGATGCCTACATTTTAAGGCAGTCCCAGATGCCAGAGCTTTTCTGGCCTCCCACATGCCTTCAGGGATGGATCCTTGGAGACAAGGGCTACCCACTGAGGATATGGCTACTGATGCCTGTGAGGAACCCTCGCACAGCTGCAGAGGAGAGGTACAACATATGCCAATGTGAGCAACCATTAAGCAGATCATTGGTCTACTCAAGATGAGATTCAGGTGCCTAGATCAGTCTGGTGGAGCCCTTCAGTATGCCCCGGTGAGGGTCTCACATATTGTGCTGGTCTGCTATACATTGTACAACCTGGCGCTACAGAGGGGGGATGCAATAAACAATGAGGATAGTGAGAAGCGTGCTGCCTCCTTGGATGATGAGGATGTGGAAGAGGAAGCTGGCCAAGCAGTGCCAGGTGAAGGACCCCAGGGAAAGCAGGAGAGTGGCCATGAGATAAGTGTAAGGAAGTATCGTGGTGCCCTTATCCATTCGCATTTCCTTTGATCCGTACTGCCAGTTGTAGCTTGACCAATAAAGATATACCTTTATTCAGCCCTGTTGTCAGCTTCCTTCCTTCAGGAAATATTTGCTCAATGCCAAGATATGCAGTGCTCAGCTGGCAAGGCTCCAGACTTGACCCCTCGCAGCATGATCCCTCATCTTGAGTCCCTTGACAGAGGCAGGGTTGAAATGAAGTGCCAAAGGCTATAATAAAAGGAAGTAGATCTTGTGCGATAGAAAATAATCTTTATTACCCCTGATACCAAAAGCGACCCTTTCTATTTACATTACACATCCACCCATGAATCCCCCGTGCTTCAGGGTGCTCTTTTTTTGTTGCGTACCCTCCTACGCAGCACTCTCCCTGCGCAGTCAGCTGAAGTGGAGACAGGCTGCTGACTTTGCTGTCCCTTGCCTAGGGATGACGTTGGCGGTCATCCTCTGGATGCCTTAGGCCTGGAGGGCCCTGGCATGCTGAACTCCTCTTGCACAGAAGCAGTACCACCCTTTGCTGTCAGAGATGAAGAGGATCACGTGTCACTGGCAGAGGGGCAGAGGTAATGCTGTCTGCCAGGAGCGCCCTGAGAGGAGCATCCAACTGCTCCTCCTCCTATGCACGGCAGACCTCTGCCTCCCTGCTGACCTGAGAAGGTAGAGGACCTGGTAGTGACTCCAGGTCCCCCGTCTACCTCTCACCTTGCCACTGCTGCCTTGAGCTTATGGTCAAGACGAGGGTATGCAGGTCTGCATTAATATCCTGCAGACACTGAGTGCTCTGCAGGATGTGGTTTTCCAGGAGTGCCACCAATACTCAGTGGAAGATGCCAATCATGCACCAGTCAGTGTCAGCACAGCACTCAAGGCCTGGATGGATCCTTCTATCATCCGCGCTTGGGTGTGCATAGCCTCTGGCATCTCTGTCAGACGTTGCCTGACCTATCGCTATGTGACCTGCATGAGAGAACAAATTCTGTCAGCTGCACGGACGCGTCCGTGCTGTGTCCACCAGGTTGTGTGCCCAAATATAATGTGAGCGCATTCCCACCGACGTGGGAGTATCTGCACTGGTGGAGGATGTGGGGGCATGAGGTGGCCTTGCACTCTCTGAGGCTCTGTCCTCCCCCTCAGAGGTCGCAGCCTCTCTCACAGTCTTGGAGGCTCTTTGTGGATGTTCTATGTGACCTGTATGAGAGAACAGAGACATTGAAGGGTCAAGGGCCTCCCCTCCCAACATAGCAAACACCCATATGTTGGAGATCTTTGTAGGCACTGGATGCCTCATGAGTAGCATGGCTCAATCACTGTTGATGCACCCTAGTGCCCCATGACGACCTTACTCGCTGTCTTGGGATGGTGTCCCTGTCTCTTCGTCCACAAAGCACCATCTGGCCTGCGGCCCTGCCAGCTCCATGGCCTCCTCTTCCACATAAAGAATTGGCAGTCCACCACCGGTCTTGGCCTGCTTCCTGTGATTGTGTGTTATCTTCTCCTGCAGACACAAGGATGAATGTTGTTGGCCTCCCAGCGGGGACAAGCCCAAGACATATGCTGGTGGTAGTCCTTATATTACTGATGAGGGCACACAGATGCCTCCTGCATTCGGCCCCTTTCCAGTGACTTTGTGAGAGCCTTCAATGACAAAAGGCTGCCTTTCAGCGCCATTTCGCCATGTCTCGGGCAGCTTGTCCGTATGCCCTGACCCTTTGCCCACTTCTGGCTGGGCACTTCCCCTCGACCCAATGCACCCTCCTCCTCTGACAAATGCAAGGTCCAAGAGCTGAAGGCTGTGTGAGGTACTCACTTTTGCTGCCCAGATGAGGCCATTGAGCTGCTTGTGGCAGTGAATCCAGGTCGTTGGTGTGACCCCTCGGCTGTTGATTGTAAGATCTCACATTGTAGATCTGCTATTGTAAATTTCTGGAAGAAATACACAGCCCTACGTTCTGGATTGCTCCTGTAAACTGAAACTTTATTATTCACTCCCTCTAGCGGCACACTGCGCATGCTACAACAAGCACGTACAGTGGCTTCAAATGAACAATATACCATATATCAAATGAACAATAAATGAACAATACACTACACTGACCTCCTCCACTATTTGCAGCTGCGTTTGCTTAGTCAGGTGCCCAGCTGTCTTCTTAGGGAAGAGTATCTCCCACCATTCCCTGGAAGCCTGTAACAGAACCTGGAGGCAGGCATCCCTCCAAGTGTGGGGCCACCCACTGCCTTCTTTCTGCCATCGTTCTGCAGCCTTTCTCCCCTGAAGTAATCCTTATACATGTAAATGAAATATTGAAGCACGGCTGGCAGCCCTTTAAATATGGCGGCAGCATCTGCCAGGGCATCAGCTGATGCCGGCATCCCCACCTCCACCCCTGCCACAGTCCACTGTATTGGACGGCCCGGGAACCTCATTCAACTTAATTGGTCAGCCACCACGTGATCGCGTGCAGCCCGCCACTCATGGCCCCAATGGAAGCCGCTCATCTTCTGGTCCCGACGTTGGGAACTGCGGCTTCCGATTAAAATCCAGTCCATGGTGTTTCTGGTACCAGACCCCTGTAATGTCCAGCTCGGAGGCCTGAATCCTACTCCTTGTCCAATGAGCACTGCACATTCTATGCAGTATTGAAGCATTATGCACGCAAGCAGCCTGCCTGGTGCCCTGGTCCGAGTGGAACTCAAACTGAGCATCAGTCAGCAGCCTGTTGGTGTGTACGTATTGATTGGATAGCATTATGGATGACTCCTTCCATCATTTATACTAATCCTTCTGTCACTGTGCTGGTTGATTGGGAGTGGACTGATAGGGTTACACGTCTTTCATAACAAAATTAAAAACTAGCTTTTTTGCTTCATACAGTCACTAACAGCTTTAAAAAAAAAATGTTCAGTGTAAGTAATTCAAAGAGGTGAAATACCTTTTCATTTATGCAAGCTTTATTGTTTTATAGGAGACTACATTTTTAATTTGAGTTCAATGCCTGAAATGTCAGGAGTGCATTAAGTATTGTTATGCATCATTTTTAATGTTGTATAATGTTCTAATATTTGTTTTTTCTAATTGTGTGTGGCATGTGGGTGACACAGACAAGGCCGTATCTTTTGGCCATCCTTATTTGCCCTGAGAAGGTGGCAGGAGGGTTTCTTGAACTGGTGCAGTCCTAATGTTGATGGTGCTCCCACAATGATGATAAGTCAGAATTTCCAGGATATTGACTCAGTACCTATGAAGGAACAGCAATGTAGGTCCAAGTGACAGGGGGAGAAGATGAGAGTCCCCCAATTGCCAAAGACATTTGCCACATTAGAAGACTACAAATATACAGCATCAAATAGCCTTGTGTTGGCAAAGTATTTGGGGCTTTAACTTGCCATGTTGTTGTTATACTACAGTTATAATGGAAATAATGCATAGAGCAAGAAAAAACATGAGCACACCTGTGCATGTAGAAGGGTGAACATTTGGCACAGTTTGTTGCATTCCGTTCTCTGATCATGTGTCATGTTTATAGCGAAAAGTACCAAAGAAGATACTCTATTAAGATTGTAACATATTTGCACACTTACTGCAACATAGGACAAAACATTTCTTCTGCACCATCTCTCAAGTACAAGCCACAGATGTGACTGCACTTATGCCAGATATTCATCTGATCATTATCACAATTGTTACAGACAGGTGGGAGATGGTGTGGGTGACTTCCAATCTTCACCTCTCTACTGACCGCAGATAGTATTTTTAAAAAAAGTGTTTTAGCCTCTGAGTGTTTTAAGGGTCAAATAAACAGACAAACAACAGGTTTTCTCATTGGCTTAAAAAGAAAGATAACTATTTATTAAACAATTCAGGGAGGCAGTGGCGTAGTGGTAATGTCACTGGACTAGTAATCCAGAGACCCAGGCTAAAGCCATGGGGACATGGGTTTGAATCCCACCACGGCTGATGGTGAAATTTGAATTCAACTAATTTTTAAAAAGTCTGGAATTAAAAAGCTGGTCTAATGGTGAGCATGATTGTTGTAAAAATCCATCTGGTTCACTAATGCCCTTCAGGGAAGGAAATCTGCCGTCCTTACCTGGTCTGACCTACATTTGACTCCAGACCCACAGCAATGTAGTGGACTCTTAAATGTCATCTGAAATGGCCTAGCAAGCCACTCAGTTTCTCAAGGGTAATTAGGGATGGGCAATAAATGTTGGCCTTGCCGGCGATGCCCACATCCTTAAACGACTAATAAAAAAAAACAAAAATGTTTGCAACCTCACCCACTCACACAGGCACACACATGAGAAAAGATAGAGATTAAACAATAGCATGCATTTAAATCCGCTTGTTGTAAAAAGAGGTCACTTTGAAACCATCTTTGTTTTCCGGGAGGAATTTTTAACCGTGTTTCAGGCCTGATGTTCCTTTTCTTGGAGCATTACAAACTCCTTTGTTTAAGACTCAGTAAAAGTCAATGGATAATCTTGTTAAAAATTTCTCAGATGGGGGGTTTTCAAAGTCACCTTTGAAGTCTTTGTCTCAGTGGTTTAATGTTGCTACAGGCAGGGTCCTCTTCTTGGCTGGAATGGATACTCTGTTGCTGTCTTTCTCCCTCTCTCACAGTCTTTCAGAGAAGTCTCTTTTTCTAAGAAAAAGCCTTATCAGGTTTGGTTTCAGTCAGGTGACAGTGGATGATCTCCCCAGATGTGTTCATACAATGTCTTTAAATGTTACACAATGGGGTTTGAATGTGGCTTATCTCGATGAAGTGTGTTATGTCCGACCTATTACCTTGGCTTTGAATCCAGAGTTTCCCTGTCTATGAAGGTCACTGACCTGAAACGTTAACCCTGCTTCTCTCTCCACAGATGCTGCCAGACCTGCTCAGCATTTCCAGCATTTCTTGTTTTTATTTCAGATTTCCAGCATCTGCAATATTTTGCTTTTATTACATAATCAGCACTTATTTGTTTCCTTGCATGTTATTAAATAGTGGTCTGGCTAGTGTAGGGAGTCCAACTCCCATACAACTGATGTCTTGGAGCAAGGGTTATCTGCCCTGACGTCTGCCATACAATCAAATACTACAGCATCTATCAGTGCTACTCCCTCAAGTGTAAATGAGCAGATCAGTGGCAGATGACATTCAGTAGGGACAATACAAGCAGCTACATACTGGAAGAAAAATGGATGCCATAAGTATACAATGAATTATGTACATATAGCTAAAATGGAAGTTGAAAAGAATTGGGATGTCAGTAAATATAGCACTTAACTGTCGAATCCTGTGAAGCATCAATAAACAAAGCAAATAGAATGCTTAATTAGATTGTTAGGTGAGCTGAGTGTAAGTTGGAAGATATACGTATAAAAAGCCTTGGGATTCTCCTGAATCCTGTTTGTCAATGACTTTTCATGACCCCTTTTAGCCCTCCTGACTCCTTGCTTAAGTTCCTTCCTACTTTCTTTATATTCCTCAAGGGCTTCACCTATTCCCAGCCTTCTAGCCCTTACGAATGCTTTCTTTTTCTTTTTGACGGCTCACAATATCCCTCATTATCCAAGGTACCCGAGACGGGCGGCACAGTGGCACAGTGGTTAGCACCGCCGCCTCACAGCTCCAGCGACCCGGGTTCAATTCTGGGCACTGCCTGTGTGGAGTTTGCAAGTTCTCCCTGTGTCTGCGTGGGTTTCCTCCGGGTGCTCCGGTTTCCTCCCACAAGCCAAAAGACTTGCAGGTTGGTAGGTAAATTGGCCATTATAAATTGCCCCTAGTATAGGTAGGTGGTAGGGAAATATAGGGACAGGTGGGGATGTGGTAGGAATATGGGATTAGTGTAGGATTAGTATAAATGGGTGGTTAATGGTCGGCACAGACTCGGTGGGCCGAAGGGCCTGTTTCAGTGCTGTATCTCTAAACTAAACATATCATGGTGAAACTGTACAATGCCCTAGCCAGTTCCATGCTCATTACCTGATTCACACATGGTCACAAAGACATAAGGAAAAAATGGAGATGGCACAGAGAATAACCACAAGGATGATCCCTGGAAGCTGTGAGGAAAGATTGGAGACTCTGAGATCCCTTACCATGCAAGGATCCCTGTACAATCAGGAGGGTGGACGAGACTGGGCCAGTAGTTGCTTTGCGAAGTCAGGAGGATCCTGCCTGCTCCTTCCTCAGGACTGAGGACTGAGATGAGGAGAAATTTCTTCACTCAGAGTGGTGAGCCTGTGGAATTCGCTACCACAGAAAGCAGTTGAAGCCAAAACATTGTATGTTTTCAAGAAGGAGTTAGATATAGCTCTTGGGTCTAAAGGCATCAAAGGGTATGGGGCAAAAGCGGGAACAGGCTACTGAGTTGGATGATCAGCCATGATCATAATGAATGGCGGAGCAATCTCGAAGGGCCGAATGGCCTACTCCTGCTCCTATGTTCTATGTTTCCACTCCACAAAAAACAAAATTGAGCCAAACTCTAGCCTCTTAACCTTCTGTGTTTCAATGAAAAGTTCCCGAGTTGCTCCAGTCCCTCCTTTTAACTGAAGCTTTTCCTCCTTGATATCACCTTAGAGAATCTTAATTCCTCTTCAGGATCATATGACTTTGCATAAACCATTAGACTAAATAGGCCACTCATATCCTGTACAATTATTACACCACTCATCATTGTACAAATTTCCCCAGAAGAGCCAGACTTCCAAAAACCAGAAATATATGTCAATTGAATCCATAAAACTGGTTTCTTTTTTTAGACCGGTACTGTTTCATGGCTGTCATGAAATGGTGACATTTTAAGTCTTAGCAACATCATGAAAACTTTGCAAGTAATTTATGTTCTTCTCAATGACATTTTCTCTGAAACTAATTGGTTCAAAATCAAATGGTTTAAAAAAGGAGATAGTTAGTGTACTTTTTGACATTACTTATTACTGTTTCAACATAAAGATACATATGCGACTAAGATGTCACAAAATGAATGTTTTGCCGTTTTGAATAAAGCTAAATTGAGCTGGCCTAATTAGTACAGACCGAGCTTTTCAAATTAGCAATTGACAAAAGAGAGGGGGAGAAACCTTTTCATGTTATTGCAGGAATGCTACAATTGGAACGCAAAAATGAAAGGAAAAGGACCAGTAACTTGCACAGCTAATCTTTGTTCAGGGCATCGGGAAGATTTTTTTCCCTCTTTTTAACTATGGTTTTTGTTGTGTATAGAAGTGTCATTAAAACTTGAACTATTTCTTTGTTCTTTACATGTGAAAAAAACAGCTACTTCCCCTTTGGTCCCCAAGCTCGCTACTATGCATTCATACAGAAGACTATGTTCAAGTGAAGTCACTTGTTTTTCTTTCTTTGTATATCTACCTAAAAGCACTAAATGAACTGTGGGTTCTTTTTTCCTTTCACGCAGGCACAGTCTTACCTTTCCCAAGAAATTCCATGTCAAAGACGACTAATTCTTTAAAATGTTGTCTTTAGGATCAAACCTCGTCTGCATTGTGCTTTGGGCCGAGAGTATTTTACACTAATGTTGACAAAAGATTCTTAGTATTAGTTTTTTCACAATATGGCATAAATTAGTTGAATTCCCACAGGTGGGTTTTTTGAACTGACATATCTTACATATTTAGTCCTGGGGTAATGTTTACAAAAGGCACCGTGTTTTGCTTGCTTCATACAACGTTCTAGATTATTGAGTACATGGACAAACACTTCACAGTGCCAGAGACTAATGCCAAGAACACTATGATTGTTCCCTTTACAATTTCTTTCAGATGTATTGTTCCAGGTAGTGCAAAAGCTGTGTTGCACCTGGGCCCTGGCGAAAGATTGAAGTTAAGCAGAGCAGAAGTGGCAGTGCCCTATTGCCATATCCACAAGACAAACTTTCAGATTTCTGAAATACTGGTGCTTATTAACCCCTTCGAAATATAGGTTTTTTTTTAACCCTTTTTTCAGGTTACTGTGCCTACTCCTATTCTTGAGCTATCGCATTAGGTAAAGTTGACTTACTAATGTTATCAGCATAATTTCTGTCAAAAAAATTGATATAGCATCAAACAGCACAGGTCGCCATTCAGCCCATCGTGCCTGTGCCATCTCTTTCAAAGAGCTATCCAATTAGCACCACTCCCCTATTCTTTCCCCATAGCCCTGCAATTTTTTTTCCTTTTTAGGTACATATACTATTTCCTTTTAAAAGTTACTATTGAATCTGCTTCCACCTCCCTTTCTGGCAGTGCATTCCAGATTATAACAACTCATGGCATAAATAATTTTCTTCTCATCCCTCCTCTGCTTCTTTTGCCAATTACCTTAAAGCTTTGTCCTCTGGTTACTGACCTCTTGTCAGCTGAAAGATTTTCTCCTTATTCACTCTTTCAAAACTCTTCATAATCTTGAACACCTCTGTTAAATCTCCCCTTAAGCTCTAAGGAGAACAAACACAGCTTCGCTAGTCTATCCACATGACAGAAGTCCCACATCCTTGGTACCATTCTAGTAAATGAAGCAGAAGCTGACAAAATATCAGTAGAAGCGGAGATGATAGAGGTAATGAATGAGGTTATAATTAATAGGCAGGATGTACTGGAAAGGCTGGCTATGCTTAAAGTGGATAAGTCACCTAGTCTGGATGGCTTGTATCCCAGGTTGCTAAAGGAAGCAGGGGTGGAGATAGTGGAAGGGCTTGCCATAATCTTCCAATCTTCCCTAGATACAGAGGAGGTGTCCCAGGATTGGAAAGTGACAAATGTGACACCCTTATTCAAGAAAAAGTGTTGAGTCATGCCTAGTAACTACAGGCTGGTCAGTTTAACATCAGTGGTGAGTAAGGTTTCAGAAAAAATAATAAGGGAAAAAAATCATCAGGCACTTGGAGAGGTTTGAGTTAATTAAGGAGAGTCAGCATGGATTAGTAAAAGGCAGATTGTGCTTGTCTAATCTAATTGAATTTTTTGATGAAGTAGCAGAGAACGTTGACGATGGAAGTGCAATGGATGTTGTCTCTATGGTTTTAAGAAAGTGTTTGACAAAGTACCACATAAAAGGCTGGTTACCAAAATCGAGGCTCAAGGAATAGGAGGGTCAGTGTCAGCTTGCATAAAAATTTGGCTTAAGGACAGAAAACAGCAAGTCATGGTAAATGGTTATTTTTCAGTTGTTATGATCTGGAATGCACTGCCTGAAAGGGAGGTGGAAGCAGATTCAATGGATGGGAGACAAGGGTGTTCCCAAGGTTCAGCACTAGGAGCACGGATTTTTTTGCATATTAGAATACAGAGTAAAATTTCAATTTTGTGAATGATACCAAACTTGGAAGTGTGGCAGACGGTGCGGATGATATCAATTGACTACAACAGGACATAGATAGACTACCAGAATGGGCAAACAAGTGGCAGATGCAATTTAATACAGAGAAGTGTGAGGTGATGCATTTTGGCAGAAGGGATAGGGAGTGGCAATATAGACTTAGTGGCACAGTTCTAAAGAGTGTGCAGGGACAGAGGGACCTGGGGGTTCATGTGCATTGATCTTTGAAGCTAGTAGGACATATTGAGAGAGTAGTTAGCAAACCATATGGGATCTTGGACTTCATAGATAGAGGTATTGAGTACAAAAGCAGGGAACTTATGTTGAACCTTTATAAATCTCTAGTTAAGCCACAATTAGTGTATTGTGTCAAGTTCTGGTCACCACACTTTAGGAAGGATGTGACGGTCTTTGTGACGGTGCAGAGGAAATTTACCAGAATGGTTCCAGGGATAATGGATTTTAGCTACAAGATTAAGTTGGAGAAGCTGGGTTGTTCTCTTTGGAACAAAGGAGTTTCAGGGGAGATTTGATAGAGGTGTACAAGATTCTGACAGGATTTGATAAGGTAGACAAAGAAAAGCTGTTCCCATTAACTGATGGTACAAGGACTAGGGGTCATAAGGAGACAGATTGAAGGTATTAGGAAACGGATGCAGGAGGGATGTGAGAAATAACTTTTTTAAACAGCGAATGGTAATGACTGGGAACTTGCTGCCTATGAGGGTGGTGGAAGAGGAGACGATGAATGATTTCAAAAGGAAATTAGATGGGCGCTTGAGGGAAATAAACCTGCTGGGCTACAGGGATAGCGCGGGGGTACGGAACTGACTGGATTGCTCTACAGGGAGACGGCATGGACTTGATGAACCCGAAAGGCCTCCTTCTGTGCCGTAATGACTCTATGGGCTGAATTTTCTTCTCCTGCACGGGCTGTATGGTATGCAGGGTGGGCTGCCCACCACCCCCGCCCAAAGCATGTGGCAGGGGCAGCCTCAGCAATGCTGTCAACGGCATCAGCTGCCTTTGCACAGGCACTGGTGTCATTTTTAAAGATCTGCCAAACCTGCCACAAAAACTGCAGAGTTGAACTGCATACCCCGCACCCCCACTGCACTACAAATAAATTCTCGCTCTGTTCCCCCCAGCACAAAACACTTAAATTGCTGAGTTGACATTTTCCACTCCCCAGCTGCACAAAGTACAGAGGTCACCCCTTCACTCACTCCCACTAAAACTAACACTAAAACTGCGGAGTTGCCCCCCCCCCCCCTCACCCAGCTACACTAAAAATGCTCTGATTCCCCCCTTCCCGACCTCAGTGGCGCCAGCTTTCCCTGGATGGGGATGTGAAGGCGCGCGAGAGCCGCCTGTCACATGGAAGATCCCGGACAGCTGGTGAGATCGCAGGGAATTGCAGGTAAATGCATTCATGAGGTTTATTTAAATATTTGAAGTGGGGTCCTGTCGCTGAGCGGTGGGGGGGCCGCCACGGAACCTCACTGCCACCAGGAAGATCGGGCCTGACAATCCCGGCGTCAGGCTCCGTGGCAGGCTGCTGCTGCTGTGACCGTCTAGTCCCACACCCCCCCTCCCCAACCCCCACCCTGCCCCTGAGCCTGACCTCGTGAGCTGAACAAAATTCAGCCCTATGACTCTATGACTCTATAAATATCCACTGCACCTTCTCCAGGGCATCATATTCTGTATTTTAAAAACGTACACCATTTTCAATGATTTCATTGCCTGTGGTAGAAAGAAATTAGAAAATTTATTTAAATTATCCAAATGTGAAGTAAGATCTGAGTCAATTTTCTAAGCAAAATAAGACAATTAACTGTGCAATTCACTAAAAGTCATGATTTAATGATATTTAAATAAAAGATCATTGAACTCCTCCGATGGCTCAGTGATAATTGCGCCATGATTTGCTACACAGCTCAGGAGGATCCCAGGTCTGGTCCTCGGTCTGTACTGAGTCAGCCAAGGCAACGGTGGTAGCTTTATAATTAGCCTCAGCACACCTTGCTGGGGAAGAAGAAACAGTGCTCCTCCTCTTGATCATTAGCTAGTGACCTCCGTTCAAAATGTGCTTTGGTTGAGGACAGGAATGGATTAGGTTGTGATGCCTCCCATAGTCAAATAGATGCCAACACTTCCTGGAAGAGTGCACACATGAAGAATGGATACTTGGGTAATGTACCAGAGGGCTGCCTGTGTCCGTGGAACCATTTCCTACATTAAAACAGAGACTACATTACAATAAGTACTTTGTTGGCCTTGAAGTACTTGAGGTCGTAAAAGGCATAATGTAAATACCAAGTTGTCTCTTTTTCTTACCCAGCATGAATCACTTCCTTCAGGAGAGGATGGTAGGAGAGAAAACGTGTAAGTGCTTGGTTCTTCAGCATAAACTCTAATTGAGCGATGGGCCAGGTAACTGGGTTAGCACATTATCTTTCCTCTGTCCACAAAGGTTATATACAAGCATCGCAGAGGGTGCAGAGAAAAGATAAAACTGATCTACAATGTAAAAGGAATGAGTTGAGGTGCGAGATTAAAGAAGCTCAAACTGGAGAGTCTGGAAAGGTTAAGGGAGTTCCTCATGAGGCACATAAATGGTAAATGATATAGATACCTGGAATAATACATCAAATTAAACCTGAAAAGCAGGACCAGAGATGTACACTTAAAATAGTGGAAAAGCAAATTTAGGAAGAATTTCTTTACACAAAGCGTAATGTCATGTATTTATACTTTTCTTTTGAAAGGGGAGACAGTGTAATGTCATTAGCATAATATACAAATATATTAGAGGTAATAAATAACCAGTTACGCTGGCTAGTAGAGACAAAAACTTTTAGTGCATTCCAAATTCAGCTAGATATACATCGGGTCTGGTGGCACTGAATGAAGCAAAAATAAAGGCATCGATTTTAACCATACCAGTCCAGCATAAACTGGTGCAAAAACAAGAAATGCTGGAGTCACTCAGCAGGTCTGGCAGCATCTGTGGAAAGAGAAGCAGAGTTAACGTTTTGGGTCAGTGACCCTTCTTCGGAACTGGTGGGCAGGTTAAAGCAAAGGGGTTACTTAACCTTTTCTGACTTTCCCAGTTTTAACCTGCAGGGCTCTGCAATCAGATGAAGCACCCAGCTAAAGCTGTGACTCTTGCATTTGAATTCCGCCCAAATTAATGGTATGAAAGTTTCCTCTGCCAGCTGTAAGGCTCCTACAAGGAAACTAATTTAGGCAAATTTCATAGAAAATGTCATGACGAGAGGTCATTGACCTGAAACGTTAACTCTATTTCTCTCTCCTCAGATGCTGCCTGACCTGCTGAGTATTTTCAGCATTTTCTCTTTTTATTTCAGATTTCCAGCATCCATGATATTTTTTGTTTTATTCCCTTAGACAAATTCCAATCTAGTCAGCAGTGTGTAGGAGCTCCCTGATGAAAAAAAAACACCTAACCAAACACAAATTGGCAAGCTCACTCAAAGAAAATGCATATGGAACAATAGAAAATGTCCATTCTGGGAGTAGGATATTCTCGAAGTTGGAATTGCAGTACATTGTGGCAGCAGATAGATAATGCTTCAAATTGCATTGGTCATGTTACATCCTACTCAATAGCATATACACAAATTGGAATCAATCTGGTTTATTGTGTCTGAGCCAAACCCTTTTCTAGTGTAATGCAAATCGAATCCCACTGCCTTTCACACTCCTAGTCCATATCTTCCCCAGCTTCAAATATTTATCCAATATTCCCGAAGAAGTTACAATGTTCTCTGCCTCAAATAGTCCTTGAGTCAGAGCATTCCTTGTTATGCCAGCACTCCACATAAAGATATTTCTTCTAACCTCTCTCTTTACTCTCTTAGTGACAATTTTAAATTGATGACTAATTGTCACTGAGTCCCCAACAGAGGAAATAGCCTTTCTCTATTCAGCCTATCAAAATCTCTATGGGATCGTCTGGAAGAATGGGAACTAATTAAGGAGAGCCGCATGGATTCAGACAGTGTACCATCTACAAGATACACTGCAACAACTCACCAAGGCTCCTTTGACAGCACCTTCCAAATCTGTGATCTTAACACCTAGAAGGAAAAGGGTAACAAACGCATGGGAATACCACAATCAGCAAGTTCCCCTCCAAGTCACACACCATCCTGACTTGGAACTATATCTCTGTTCCTTCACTGTCGCTGGGTCAAAATCCTGGAACTCCCTCCCTAGCAGCACTGTGGATGTAGCTACACCACATTGACTGCAACGGTTCAAGAAGGTGGCTCACCACCACCTTCTTAATAAATGGACAATAAATGCTGGCTTTGCCAGCAACCCTCACATCCTATGAACAGATAAAAAGTTTGACCAATTTACTACACATTTTTGAGGAGCAGGTTACAGATCTGGTCTATGGGTGTGAGGCTGTGGAGGTTATCTAGCTCCATATCAGAAAAACAATTAACACTGTTCCACATAACAAACTGACTCACATGATGAATGCCCATAGGATCGATAATATAATGGAATTGGAGCACAGCTGAAAAGTAGACAGAAACAAGTAATGGTGTGTAGAGAGGTAATAGAGTGTAAACCGGTTATTAGTGGAGCTCACATAGGGGTTTCTGTTTACAAATGTCTGGCAGAATAGAATATTGCAATGAGAAGAGTTGGGGTACCGGAGAGATGAAAGTCAATGGGCCACATGACTAATTCTCATCCTTAATTCTTTTGTGATCTTTTTATTAACTCTGGACTTAAGCTTGAATCCAATGCAAATTAATGAGCAGAAGTTTGCTCTCTTTGTTGGCTATTATTGGCTGGTTGGACCATTGCATTTATTCTGCCCAAAACATTCTGCCAGGGATTTCCTCAGAGCAACTCCCACTCCACCAATGTAATGTCAGCCAAAATACAGCAGCAACCTCCCCTCATTCAAGCAGAAAAGGGGAGCAGCTCTGAAGAAATTCCTGACCTATTTATCATTGTTCTCCTCAGGAATTAGCTCATGAGAAAATATTCATCTCTGTGTTTTGCTGTACCACATAGTCACTGGACTTAGCTGTGGCTCAGCAATAACAGTCTCACCTCAACATTTGAAGATTTTTTTAGGTTCAAATCCCACTCCAGGAGACTTAAGAATAAAATCTAGGTTGATGCTTCCTGTAGTCCTTCTCAGGTGGATGCAAAATATTCCATGGTGTTATTTTAAAGAAGAACAAGGGAATTCTCGCTGGTGTCCTGGCCGATATTTATCCCTCAAGCAGTGTCATTAAAAACAAAAGTCATTATCACATTGTTGTTTGTGTGAGCTTGCTGTGTGAACATTGGCTGCCATGTTTCAACATTATAAGAGTGACTCCCCCTCAAAAGTAATTAATTGGCTGTAAAGCACATTGGGAGGTCATGAAAGGTGCAACATAAAGGCAAGTTTTTCTTTAATATATATTCTAAAGCAAAGTTCTGAGTGAACCTACCGTCGCGGCATTAACTGCAGAAATATTAATATGCAGAGATGCCCACATGAACAACAGAAATACAATTTCACGAGATTATATATGTAACAGAAATATTAAGTACTGCGAGTTATCCACTGTCCATAGTAGGCTGCAAATCTGTCATCCCATCACTGAGCTTTAAAACCATCCTGCAAAGACGTTAAAATACTCCAGGAATTAGCAACTTTGATCCATCTGTTTTACCATAATGAAACACGAAATTGTTCCAAAAAGGCAAAATATATCAATTTTAGTGAGGAAAAAATGTCAGGAAACACAAAGACCAGGTTTTGTCCTGCTCTGGTAGAGCAGATGAGGCATTTCTAAAGGGAAAGGTTCACCGTTAAGGCATTAACGAAGGCCACTGAACTGCATACATCCTCTAATTAAGCAGCTATTTTGTATCTGAGATCAGAGTTTGTGTACTGCTCTCACTTAAAACTTGTGACCCGGTTAAACAAGTTTCAGGAGTCTTACTATGGAAACCTATGAAAACGGTCTCCTGGTAAATAAATGCATTGAGCTGACATTGATAGATGGAGGAGGACTAACAAGGTCTGTCATTGTCATTTGCATAGCTGGTGGCTGGGTTAAAAAGGAGAGACCATGGCACAATCTATATTCAAATCGTACAGCTGGTAAAATGAATTTGGTAAAAAATAATCCAAAAAGAGAATAACCAGATCCCTGTAAACTAAAAATAGTTATTAGTACATCATCAATACCTGGTGTTTCAGGAAAAAAAAAGACATTATTATGTCTGGCAGTCTAAAGAACTCCACAAAAGATTAAAAAGTCACACTTTGATCTCACATAAAGCAACATATTTTAGTTCAGATAAAGAAACAAAAGTTGCATGGGCCTGCCCCACTAATAATAGGTCATCTTTAATCCTGCACCTTTAAAAACATTTACGGTGTAATATTTGGATGTTTGGAGGATATTTTACCAGTTTGAAGAGAAACAGCACTAGTTTTGAAAATGCAGCTGAGAGTCAATCTGTGTCGCTGTTTAAAAACGACCTCTTATATGTTTTGAATGTAAATGGCACTATGGAACAGGAAAGATATGCTTTCACCACAGACATATTATTAAATATCCTCTCAGTTGAAAACTCAATTTAAAAGAAATGCTGGGGATCAGTGATTAAAATAAATAACAATACAAAATGCTCAAATTATACAGCAGCTGGATTAGCATCTGATAAAGAACACATTAGGTATCAGCCATGGGTCAGAAGATAGCAAGACATCTTATCTCTAAGTATGAAGGTTGTGGGTTTGAAACCTGCATATGAATTCTAGGCTGACAGTCCAGTGTCATATGAAGAGAGTGTGATACTCTCAGGGTGTCAACTCTTGGGTGGAGACATTAAACAAAGGTTCTGTCTGCCCTCTCAGGTGGACATAAAACATCCCATTGTGTGTCCTGGCAAATATTTATCCCTCACCCAACATCACAAAGAAACAGTTTATCTGGTCATTATCACATTGCTGTTTGAGAGACCTTGCTGTGGGCAGATTGGCTGGCATGTTTCCTACATTGCAACAGTAATTATGATGAAAGGTCACTGACCTGAAACGTTAACTTTGCTTCTCTCTCCACAGATGCTGGATAGATTTTTGTTGTCAATCATTAAAGAAAAGCATTTTGGGAGTTGTGGGCACAATGCATGCCGACAGGTGTAGCTTGTTACCTTGTTGAAGCTCTTCAGCAGAGAATAGGATCTCTGGGAGTCCCTGCAATGTCAAAAAAAAAATGCTTCTCAGCCATGGAAAGGCCTCAAAGGCCTCACATTGCTGAAGACATTTTGAAACCAGAAAAGTTTTTGCATAGGTGCAATTCCTTTGCTTGTGAATTTTTTTGTTTTACGTCGCATAATTTACTTCCAGGAGCAGGGGCTCAGTGGGTTTAACATCCGCCGCTTACGAGAAAATGTTAACGAGGTCCCAAACCTAAAAGTTGTTGGTGCCTCCCGTCAGCAGCCTTGAGTGGGCACTGCTAGTGCATTGCTCCCGTTTGCCCAAACCAAAAGTCTTCCACGGCTTTGTATAAAAATGTCAAAATCACATAAAACATCGATTTTTTATGAAGTAATTTTTGACAGAAACAATTATGTGTGCAATTTATCTATTTATTTAAATTTGTGTTTATTAAAGCAATACGTGTTTCTTTACTGTCACAAGACTGACTCCTCCCATTCTCATTTTTTGCTCTTTATTGTTAAACCTGATCAACAATTGAAGACATTACCATTTAGCCAGCACCCCCTAAATACGAACATATGAATTAGGAGCAGGAGTAGGCCACTCAGCCCTTCAAGCCTGCTTCGCCATTCAATAAGTTCATGGCTGAACTGATTACTCCACATTTCCACCTACCCCCGATAACCTTCCACCCCCTTGCTTATCAAGAATCTATCTACCTCTGTCTTAAAAATATTCAAAGACTCTGCTTCCAC
The DNA here is from genome assembly GCF_036365525.1 of Heterodontus francisci. Taxonomy (NCBI): domain Eukaryota; kingdom Metazoa; phylum Chordata; class Chondrichthyes; order Heterodontiformes; family Heterodontidae; genus Heterodontus; species Heterodontus francisci. The sequence continues at coordinate 197,110,565 of NC_090372.1, forward strand.
TGCCTTTTGAGGAAGAGAGTTCCAAAGACTCACAACCCTCTGAAAGAAAAAAAGTTCTCATCTCTGTCTTAAATGGGTGGCCCCTTATTTTTAAACAGTGACCCCTAGTTCTAGATTCTCCCACAAGGGGAAACATCCTTTCCACATCCACCCTGTCAAGACCCCTCAGGATCTTATATGTTTCAATCAAGTCACCTCTTACTCTTCTAAATTCCAGCAGATACAAGCCTAGCCTGTCCAATCTTTCCTCATAAGACAGCCCGCCCATTTCAAGTATTAGTCTAGTAAACCTTTTCTGTACTGCCTCCAACGCATTTACATCCTTCCTTAAATAATGAGACCAGAACTGTACACAGTACTCCAGATGTGGTCTCACCAATGCCCTATTTTGCCCTACTATTGTATTCAATTCCCCTCGCGATAAACAATAACATTCTATTAGCTTTCCTAATTATGTGCTGTATCTGCATACTCACCTTTTGCAATTCATGCACTAGAACACCCAGATCCCTCTGCATCTCAGAGCTCTGCAATCTCTCACCATTTAGATAATATGTTTCTTTTTTATTCTTCCTGCCAAAGTGGACAATTTCACACTTTCCCAACATTATACTCATTTTGCCCACTCACTTAACCTATCCCTTTGTAGCCTCCTTATGTCCTCTTCACAACTTACTTTCCTACCTATCTTTGTGTCATCAGCAAATTTAGCAACCATACCTTCGGTCCCTTCATCTAAGACATTTATATAAATTGTAAAAAGTTGAGGCCCCAGCACAGATCCCTGTGGCACACCACTCATTACATCTTGCCAACCAGATAATGACCCATTTATGCCTACTCTCTGTTTCCTGTTAGCTAGCCAATCTTCTATCCATGCCAATATCGTACACCCTACACCATGCGCTTTTATTTTCTGCAATAACCTTTGATGTGGCACCTTATCAAATGCCTTCTGGAACCTTCCGGTTCCCCTTTACCTACAGCACATGTAATTCCCTCTAAGAACGCCAATAATTGGTTAAACATGATTTCCCTTTCACAAAACCATGTTGACTCTGCCTGATTTAACGTCTTTAATAATAGCTTCTAACATTTTCCCTAAGACAGATGTTAAGCTAACTGGCCTGTAGTTTCTTGCTTTCTGTCTCCCTCCCTTATTGAATAAAGGAGTTACCTTCACTATTTTCCAATTTAACAAAACCTTCCCCGAATCTAAGGAATTTTGGAAAATTAAAACTAACGCATCAACTATCTCACTAGCTACTTCTTTTAACACCCTCGGAAGAAGTCCATCAGGACCTGGGGACTTGTCAGCCCACAGCTCCAACAATTTGTTCAGTACCACTTCCTTGGTGATTGTATTTCTTGATTCTTGACTTCCTTCCTCCCTTCCATTTCCTGACTTACAGCTAATACTGGGATGTCACTTGTATCCTCAATAGTGAAGACCAATGCAAAATATCTGTTCAATCCATCTGCCATCTTCGTTTTCTTTATGTTTGATACTATCTTTAACTGTTTTAGTTAACCACGGATGGGGGGGGTTCCACCCTTGGATTTTTTCTTTCTCGTTGAAATTCATCTATTTTGTGTATTCGGAAATATTGAAATATCCCCTTAAATGTCTGCCACTGCATCTCTATTGACCTATCCCTTAACCTGATTTGTCAGTTCACTTTAGCTCGCTCGGCTTTCATGCCCTCATAATTGCCCTTATTTAAGTTTAAAATACTATTCTTGGACCCACTCTTCCCTCCCTCAAACTGAATGTAAAATTCAATCATATTATGATTGTTGCTACCGAGGGGTGCCTTAACTATGAGGTCATTAATTAATCCTATCTCGTTGCACAATACCAGGTCTAGTATAGCCTGCTCTCTGGTTGGCTCCAGAACATATTGTTCCAAGAAATTATCCTGAAAACATTCTATGTACTCCTCTATATCTCGGTATCACAGCTGAGGACAAAACTTAGTGGGGAAACCAAATAATGACTGAAGAGGTGCTCTAAAAATGTTTTGAGCAGTTTCATTACATACCAACATATAAAAGGTAGGCATCAGGCCCATCAAACTTCCTCGTCATTCATTAATGGGGCAGCCAAGTACACCTTTAACCATCTCCTAACAATGACATTGCTCAGAAGAGGTGAAAACCAAAAGAAAAAAAACGCTGTGCTCAAGGAAAATCTCTGAGAGAACCCTCTTCAAATCTATAAGGCAAGGCTCCAAGAGGATGTGGTAGCTCAATGCTCCTCATATTTGCAGTTAACTCATAATTTATTCTCTGTAACTGGGAACGTCCTCTTCACTCATGAACGTTTATAGTACAACCGCCAATTCTTTGCCATTGCAGGTTTCGATAGTCTGATCCAGGAGGTGATGACTGTTCATTGGCTCAATTTCCATTTTTGTAAAATAAATTGTAGCCTTGGCTGATTACTCATGTAAGATTGGCTGTTTTCATAAATTCAGCTTAGTTTTCCATTGTAAACACCATATTTGTGTCCAACTGGCGTATTGCCTACCCTTTATCCCTTTACGGTTATGATTTGTTACTATTTTAAAATAGGAAATTTCAGCCAATCAGGTGTCAGAATATTGCAAAATTTGCATACAGCAACATATAACATCCAAGTATGATACCTGTACTGAGCCAGTCAAAAGTCATGCTATATAAGACTGACTGATGCCAGATACACTTGTATAAGTTACTTCAATTTACCCAGATAGAAAATGCAAACATAAATAAATACTTTATAAAACAGAGCAGAATTTCTTCCAGTGATAATTTTACTGAAATATATGTGAGATAAAAATCAAACAGAAAATATTTTTTTTACTTATGCTGACTTTTTCACCAAAGTTGATGAGGAATTTTGCCTGCTATAATTCTGTGCTGGAATAACATTACATTAAACAAAATGGACTTGTATTACAGTACCTAATGCTGAATACTTACATAGAATTTACTGCAGAAACAGGTCATTTGACCTAACTGGTTTATGTCATTGTTTATGTTCCACACAAGCCTTCTCCCGCCCTACTATATCTAAACCTATGAACACATTGTTCTAAAATACTAATGATTAGGCTCAAGGCGGAGGATACTTCAGTATATTTGAAGTCTCCTCTCTAACTGTAGCATTAAGTTACAAACACATGAGAAAGCACAGGCAAAGATTAAATAGTCCATCCAGTCAACAGGGTGTTATCCACAGGCACCATCAATCCTCGGCCCCCTTATAGACTTCAAGTGGGTAATAATGATATCATTTCTAACAGACATTGGCATTTCAACCAATTAGAACTCTAGAACTATACAGCACAGAAAGAGACTATTCCATCTTTGTTAGAGTAATCTAAAGCTAATCCCAATGTCCTGTTCTCTCCTAATAGTCCTGTAGTTTCTCTATATCAAACGTTTATACACTTTTCCATTAAAAGATGTGATGGTCCACCTCAATTATTCCCTCGAACCCCTCATCACTGACTCTCCAACCAGAGGAACTGACCTTTCCCAGTTCACCTCTCAAAAACTCTTCATACTTCTAAAAACTTCCATTAAATCTCCTCTTAGCCTTCTCTCCTCCAATTGAAATGGTCCCAATATCTTAAGCCTCTCATTACTATCGTTTTCCCTATGCTAATTGTGATCAGCATTTTAACTGAGGGCAGACAGGATTATATATAGGGGTCTTAATTGAGTTTTTCTCTTTAACTTTATGCTGAAACTTCTTGCAGGATGTTTTGTCTCATCATATTAAGTCTTCTTTTGCTCCCTTGTTGAATTAAGCCTGCAGCCTCAGCATTTAATGAGCACAGGGGCTTTTTTATTGCCTTATACACTCCAGACAAGCGGAAGCTATCACTTTAAGTAATACAATCTCCACAAGCATGATCAAATCTAATAGAGATTAGTCAGAACTAGCCCTCCTTGTGAAAGGGGGCAATCCATCAAATACAAAGATCATCAGCACAAGAACTATTACTTCAGGTATCTGATTGGAGCCATTTTTCATATGTGCATATATGAACACACTTATGCACACATCATAATGTAGATATAGAACTGAAAGAAGTCTGTTGGTAACCTTTAACCGTATACCAAACAAAGCACTGTAGCAAACAAGATGGAACTATTCTGGCTGCATAAGTTAAACAGTGAAGCGATAAGACCTTTGGAATACAAGCTTTAACTTGATAATAGTTAGAGGCAGAACTGAACACCTATAATCCACTAACCATAAAATGGCTGAAGTAATACTCATATAAATCGACTTGTATAAATCCTGACTAATGATGATATGGTTAAATCACTCAGCACCAGCTCAGAATACTTGGCTTTAATTTTAGATCAGTCAAGGGGGCATTATAGTCAATAGCAGCTGTCTCAATCCTCTTTCTGCTAGTGGCTAAATCAGTGTATTACATAAATCCACTTAACTGCTTCCAAGCTATTTCACCTAAACCACTGCTTTTTGAAAAATGATGCATGCTATTTGCTTCCATTCCCTGCTAATTTCATGCTTATGTGTTTAATGGGGGCAGACTGCTTCTGTATAAATGTCTCTCTCTTTCTCCTTACTTGAAATGTGGAGATAATTATGATGCAGGGATCACATAGACAGATTTAATAAAATTGCTGAGTTTCAGTTTTAAAGGCAATAGTGCTGACTGACCTACATAGGCTACAGATTAACCCTTTCACCAAAGTGATGATATTCTGCTTATGCTATCGGTGGGGAAGCTATTGTATTGCCATGTGATATAAATATCATTCAAATATTACATAGAATTTACAGCATAGAAACAGGCCATTTAGCCCAACTGTTCTATACTGGTTTTTATACTCCTCCACTCTACTTTAGCTAACTGCATCAGCACATCCTTCAGTTCTTTCCTCCCTCATGTACTTATCTAGCTGCCCCTTAAATGCATCTATGCTATTTGCCTCAAATATTCCATGTGGTAGTGAGTTCCAAATTCTCACCACTCTGTGGATAACAATGTGTTTCCTGAATTCCTCATTGGAATTATTTGTGACTATCTTTTTTTTATGACCCTGAATTTTTGACTCCTCCACAAGTGGGAATTGATATGATCCACAGTGAAACCCGCTTGAATGGTACCAGAGACCATGGGCGTGAGATTGGGCTCAGTAGCTCCTGTTGTTTGGGCACTACAGGTGCCGTTTGGGGACCAAAATGGTGTCCAAGACGCAAGCAAACACTTCTGCTGTGAATCGCATTGGACGCCATGTTGGTGAAGATGTCAGTGCTTGTGCATCCGGAAGTATGCAGAGCAGGCAGCCCATGAAGTTATTCAGTGTGCAACACTGTTTTGATGCCTCCCTTAACTCGTATGGCTGAACATGCATTAAGCAGGAGGAAGGAGACCCCACTACTGTTATTTAATGGGATTATCATTTCAAGCTGCAAAAGCCTACAAAGGGAGGCAGTGCTAAGGGCTTTTTCGAGACTTCAATGCTTCTGCAGAAAGGAGTTCCTGCCAGACATGGGTTTACTAGTAGATGTTCTCCTTAGAATAGAAAAAAAGAAAGACTTGAATTTATATAGCACCTTTCACAACCACAGGATGCCCCAAAGCGCTTTACAACCAATGAAATACCTTTGAAGCGTAGCAACTGTAATATTGTAGGAAACGCAACAGCCAACTTGTGCACAGCAAGCTCCCACAAACAGAACTGTGACAATGATCAGATAATTTGTTTTTGTGTTGTTGATTGAGGGATAAATCTTGGCCAAGACACAGGGGATAATTCCTCTGCTCTTCTTCAAAATAGTACCATGGAATCTTTTATGTTCATCTGCGAGGGCAGACAGGGCCTCAGTTTAAAGTCTTATCCAAAAGGCGGCACCTCCGACAGTGCAGCACTGCTACCCGACCCGAACCCAACGGGATCCGACGACATGTGTCGGGTTCGGGTTGGGTTGGGCCCATCTAGCTGGGACGGCTTTCGGGCTCGGTTCGGGTCAGGTGGAGTAGTGGCGGGTTCGGGTCGGATCGGCCTCGGGGAAAAATCGGAGGGACTCAGGCCGGGTCGGGCTTGGGTCCACTGTGGTTCGGTCGGGTTCGGGTCGAGTTCTTTTTCCCGACCTAAAGCAGGCCTCTATGCAGCACTCCCTCAGTACTGCATGGGAGTGTCAGCCTTGATTTTTGGTGCTCAAAACCTGGAGCTTTGTTTTTATTTGTTTCATGGGATGTGGGCATCTCTGGCAAGGCCAGCATTTGTTGCCCATCCCTAATTACTCTTGAGAAGGTGGTGGTGAGCCACTTTCTTGAACTTCTGCAGTCCATCTGGTGTGGGTATACCCATAGTGCTGTTAGGAAGGGAGTTCCAGGATTTTGATCCAGCGACAGTGAAGGAACAGCAATATATTTTCAAGTCAGGATGGTGTGTGGCCTAGAGGAAAATTGGAGATGGTGGTGTTCCCACGTGTTTGCTACCCATGTCCTTCTTGGTGGAAGAGGTTGCGGGTTTGGAAGGTGCTGTCGAAGGAGGCATGGTGAATTGCTGCAGTGCATCTTGTAGATGGTACACATTGCTGCCACTGTGAGTCAGTGGTGAAGGGAGTGAACGTTGAGGGTGGTGGATGGGGTGCCAATCAAGTGGCTGCTTTGTCCTGGATGGTGTTGAGCTTCCTGAGTGTTGTTGGAGCTGCACTCATCCAGGAAAGTGGAGAGTATTTCATCATATTCCTGATTTGTGCCTTGTAGATGGTGGAAAGGCTTTGCGGAGACAAGAGGTGAGTTACTCACCGTAGAATTACCAGCCTCTGACCTGCTCTTGTAGTACATTACTTATGTGGCTGCTGCAGTTCAGTTTCTGGTCAATGGTAACCCCCAGGATGTTGACAGTTGGAGATTCAGCGATGGTAATGCCATTGAATGCCAAGGGGCGAGATTCTCTCTTGTTGGAGATTGTCATTGCAACAAACTAGACAGCCTGTTTCTGTCTGGTTGTAAGTGGAGAACTATGAGTGAGATATCAGTAACCACAACACCAATTCCCCATTCAGCAACAGTCACACAATCTGTCCATTCCCTCTGTCACTGATCATCAAATTGTCATCTTAACCATAATGCAAAAATAAAATCCATCATACAATAAACATTCCAAACCAAATTTATGAACCAAAGCTATGCCATATTGTATACAAATGTAAATTAATCGCCCTTGTGTGTTCCCTTAATGCTTTTGCCTATTCTAGTGCTCCGACATAGTGCTACTCCAGTTGCTGCAGCATGGCTGGTGGAAGTCTGCTGAATTTCACTGAAGGAGGCTGCAAATGGCCTTGAAGGATGACCTTGAGAACCTTTGGGCCTAGAAGACCCAGGTTCAGACTGCACATTCTCAGCATCGGCGGCGGCAGTCTGGCTGACAGGGCACTAGCGGGGAGGAGGGCTGGGAGCATGAAAGCTGTCACCCTAAGAGAGGACAGCAGGGTCGTACTCCATGGAACCACCGCCACTGCCCCAGAGCATGCCCCAGCAATCCGAGCAATGTGCTGGTGGACAGGTTGCTGGACTGCTGTGACACCCTGCATGCCCCTTTGAACACTGCTATTCGAAGCCATGACAGCAGCAGTGTGAGCTTGCATGGTAGCAAGGTTCACTTGTATGGAAGCAGTGTGAGCTTGCACGACTTCAGTCTAAGCTTCCACTGAATGCAAGCTTTCTGGCAGGCCCCCCACTGCACCAAGCATTTCGTTGTGTATACCCATCAGTCTTCTTCTGGAAGTTGCCCCATTGAAGGTGTCATCTGAGTCCTATGCAGCAAAACTTGCTTACACACTCAGCCTCCAGTGAGCTTTCTCCCTGCCTTGATTGCAGGCCACTCATGTCCGGTGTCGCACGACATGCAGATTCCGCCTCTCTGCTATCTTCTAAATTATGCACAGGGTCAGTGTCTGAGCTGGTGGCTGCGAGTGTCAAATTGAGTGGGTGTGTATCTTTATCATCACAGTCTTCTTGGTGTTCCTCCATGCCTAGCCAGGTTTCAGTTCTTGGGTATCTGAAAGGACAAAGGTACAAGGGTAAGGTTGTGGTGAGGAGTGAGGCAGAAAAAGGTGCATGTTTACTACTTGTACGTCAGAAGAGAGTGTGGGTTGTGGAGGAAGTGGAATGTGAGAAGGATGATTAGGTATGAGGATACCATGATCCTCAATTGATTCGGCCTCACTGCTGCGACAACTACAGCATTTGCTGTTTCAACAATGGCCTGCACAGTCTCCTCCTGGTGGGTAGGACTTGCAGGTGTGCCTGTTCGCCTCTAGTTAGATCCTGGTTGGGCACCACCTTGCCCTGCAGGTGAGTCTGATATGGCTGTCATGGTTGAATAGCTAGCAGTGCGTGCAATCTGTGCAATGTGGGTGTGAGGCTTACAGCAGTGCTAAGGGTGCAGTGGAGCATATGAATATTAGGTATGAGTCCTATATGAGTCATAGAGATTGTTGGCAAGTGAGCAATGAGGGTGTGGTGAATTAAGGTGTGTCTAAGACTAATCGTGCAGTTGGTAGGATATTGCATTTGAAGATGCATTCTCTGACCTTGACTATTCATGTGAGGTCATTGAACTTCTTCCAGCACTGCATCCTAGTCCTCGGGGCTAAATACCTAGCATTGACCTCCATGGCTATCTGCCCATATTGCCCTTTGAGTGCGTGTCTGGAGGTCCTTCTGGCCACCTGTGGATACAGGACATCGCTCCTACTTTGCACATCCTGCACCAAAGCCTCCAGTGCAGTGTCCAAAATCCTTGGAGCCCTTTCTCTCCCATATTGTGCCATTCTTCACTGTTTTCCAGGGGACAGTCACTTACTGTGTGACTGACAGCACCTACTCCAGCCATACTGTGCCTCCCCTTTAAGAGGTGGAGGCTAGCTTTAAGAAGTTCTTGGCAGTTTTGATTTTGGGCCCCCTGCTGAAGTGGGCAGGCAATGAACAGCGTGGTTTGCGCTTGCTGCACGCAGCAATCATTCAAATGAGCAGGCAGCACAAAGCTGTTGTGCTGCCTGCATTTCAATTAACGGGTGAGTTAATATGTACATCATAATCCCTTCACTCATTTTCGGGGCTATCCAATTTAACCCCCTATGATCTTCAATACCCCGTGGACCAGTGGAGCCATATAATTGTCAAGTGCAAATGGAAAGATTTGGCTCTTGTGATTGTGCTTTCATTTCGCCAGTGTGGGAAGGGCGCACAAAAAAATCTGTGGAATGCCTCCTTGTACACGACAACATAAGAACTTAAGAAATAGGAGCAGGAGTAGGCCATACAGCCCCTCGAGCCTGCTCCGCCATTCAATAAGATCATGGCTGATAATGATCTTGTCCTCAACTCCACTTTTCTGCCCGTTCCCCATAACACTTGACTCCCCTGTTGTTCAAAAACCTGCCAATCTCAGTCTTGAATATATTCAATGACCCAGCCTCCACTGCTATCTTCAGCAGAGAATTCCAAAGATTCACAACCCTCTGAGAGGAGAAATTCCTCATCACCCTCTTAAGTGGGAGATGCATATTCTGAATTCTAGATTCCCCCACAAGGGGAACACATCCTCTCAGCATCAGCCCTGTCGAGCTCCCACAGAATCTTAAATGTTTCCTGAGGTCCCTAGCATCACAGATGCCAGCCTTCAGCCAATCCCATTCACTCCATGTGATATATCAAGAAATGGCTGAAGGCACTGGATACTGCAATGGCTATGGGCCCTGTCAACATTCCGGCAATAGTACGGAAGACATGTGCTCCAGAACTAGCCGTGCCCTTAGCCAACCTGTTCCAGTACAGCTACAACATTGGCATCTACCCAGCAATGTGGAAAATTGCCCAGGTATGTCCTGTACACAAAAAGCAGGACAAATCCAACCCAGCCAATTACCGCCCTATCAGTCTACTCTCGATCATCAGCAAAGTGATGAAAGGGGTCATCGACAGTGCTATCAAGCGGCACTTGCTCAGCAATAACCTGCTTAGTGACGTTCAATTTGGGTTCCGCCAGGGCCACTCAGCTCCTGACCTCATTATAGCCTTGGTGCAAACGTGGACAAAAGAGCTGAACTCCTGAGGTGAGGTGAGAGTGACTGCCCTTGACGTATTTGGCAGCATTTTTTTGAGTATAGCATCAAGGAGACCGAGCAAATCTGGAGTCAATGGGAATCATGGGGAAAACTATCTGTTGGTTGGAGTCATACCTTGCACAAAGGAAGATGGTTGTGGTTGTTGGAGGTCAATCATCGCAGTCCCAAGACAACACTGCAGGAGTTCCTCAGGGTAGTGTCCTAGGCCCAACCATCTTCAGCTGCTTCATCAATGACCTTCCTTCCATCATAAGGTCAGAAGTGGGGATGTTCGCTGATGACTGTACAATGTTCAGTGCCATTCGCAACTCCTCAGATACTGAAGCAGTCAGTGTAGAAATGCAGCAAGACCTGGACAATATCCAGGCTTGGGCTGATAAGTGGCAGTAACATTCGCGCCACACATGTGTCAGGGAATGACCATCTCCAACAAGGCAGAATCTAACCATCTCCCCTTGATGTTTAATGGCATGAAAATCGCTGAATCCACCACTATCAACATCCTGGGTGTTACCATTGACTAGAAACTGAACTGGACCAGCCACAAAAATGCTGTGGCTACAAAAGCAGGTCAGAGGCTGGGAATTCTGTGGTGAGTAACTCACCTCCTGTCTCCCCAATTCCTTTCCACCATCTACAAGGCATAAGTCAGGAGTGTGATGAAATACTCTCCACTTGCCTCGATGGGTGCAGGTCCAACAACACTTATGAAGCTCGACACCATCCAGGACAAAGCAGAGAGTTGATTGACACCCCATCCACCACCTTCAACATTCGCTCCCTCCACCACCGATGCACAGTGGCAACAGTGTGTACTATATACAAGATGCACCACAGCAACTCACCAAGGCTCCTTCGATAGCACCTTCCAAACCAGCGACCTCTACCACCTAGAAGGACAAGGGCAGCAGATGCATGGGAACACCACCACCTGCAAATTCCTCTCCAAGCCACACACCATCCTGACTTGCAACTATATCACCGTTCCTTCACAGTAACTGTGTCAAAATCCTGGAACTCCCTTCCTAATAGCACTGTTGGTGTACCTACACCCCAAAGACTGCAGCGGTTCAAGAAGGCAGCTCACCACCATCTTCTCAAGGGCAATTAGGGATGGGCAATAAATGCTGGCCTAGTCAGCGATGCCCACATCCCATGAGCAAATAAAAAAATAAGATCACCTCTCATTCTTCTAAACTCCAATGAGTTTCAGGCCAACCTGCTCAACCTTTCATCATAAGGCAACCCCTTCATCCCAGGAATCAGCTAGTGAACCTTCTCTGAATTGCTTTCAATACAGCTACATCACTTCTTAAATAAGGAGACCAAATCTGTATGCAGTACTCTAGGTGTGGTCTCACCAACATCCTGTACAGTTGTAGCAAGACTTTTATCCTCCATCTCCCTTGCAATAAAAGTTAACATTCCATTTGCCTTCCTAATTACTTGCTGTACCTGCATGCTAATTTTTTGTGTTTCCTGTATAAGGGTACCCAGATCCCTCTCTACCACAGCATTCTGCAGTCTCTCTCCATTTAAATAATATTCTGCTTTTCCATTCTTCTTACCAAAGTGGACAACCTCACACTTTCCCACATTATACACCATCTGCCAAATCTTTGCCCACTCACTTAACCTATTTTTTTCTCTTTGCAGCCTCTTGGGCTGAATTTTATGGCCCCCCTGAGATGAGTTCGGAGGCGGGGAGGCCCATAGAACTGCATAAGAGGCGGGGGCGGAGGGCCCGTTGCCTCCCCGTTGCAACACAATTTTGTCGGCAGCGGGATAGGCCGAAGATGGCCTTCCCACCCAGAGGCCAAGGCCGATAAGTGGCCTATTAATGGCCTTTTCCTACTGCTGCTGGGATTTAACCAGCGGGAGTGGGGGGGGGGGGGGGTCTCCGCCACGTGGGAAGGTGGCCCAGTAAAAGGAGCTGACCGCCGGGAAAACCTGCACCTCCCGGAACCACCCTCCCCCTGCACTAAACACCCACCACTCCCCTCCCCACCACCTTTGCTGGGGTCTACCGGTCTGGCCCCAGTGACCCCACTCACTTACCCTGGATCTGGGCTCCAGCGCTGGGCTTGGGTCCATGGCCTCTTTCAGTACCGGCAGTGGCCACTGCTCTCATCTTTAAAGGGACGGGGATCCCGGCACCTGGCTGCTAATTGTCCCGGCGCCAAAGAATTCCTGCGGGGTGGCTCCAGCTGGCCAAGGCGGGATTCCCCCCAACTTTTCATCACAGTGCCGGAAGCCCCACCATGGGCACAAAATTCAGCCCTTTATGTCCTCCTCACAACTTTCTTTCCTGCCTATCTTTGTTTTGTCAGCAAATTTGGGCACAATACACTGGGTTCCTTCATCTAAGTCATTAATATAGATTATAAATAGTTGCGGCCTCAGCACTGATCCCTGTGGCACTCCACTAGTTAGAGTTTGCCAACCTGAAAATGACCCATTTATCCCATCTCTCTGTTTCCTGCTAGTTAACCAGTCCTCTAACCGTGCTAATATATTACCGCCAACACCATCAGCTCTTATCTTGTGTAGTAACCCTTTCTGTGGCACCTTATTGAATGCCTTTCGGAAATCCAAATACACTATATCTACTGGTTCCCCTTCTAATAAATTTGCCAAAAACGATTTCCCTTTCATAAAACCATGTTGACTCTGCTTAATTGTATTATGATTTTCTAAATGTCCTGCTACTATTTTCTTAATAATGAATTCCAATATTTTCCCAATGACAGATGTTAGGATAACTCGCCTATAGTTTCCAATCTGCTGGGACCTTTCCAGAATCTAGCGAATTTTGGAAGATTACAACCAATGCATTCACTATCTCTGCAGCCACTTCTTTTTAGACCCTAGGATGTAGGAGATCAGGTCCGAGGGATCTTTCAACCTTTAGTCCCATTAGTTTCCCTAGTACTTTTTCTCTCATAATAATGATTGTTTTAAGTTCCTCCCTCCCTTTTGCCACCTGATAATATGGTAGCTGGTTACACTGACAGAGGATAGGACAAGGTTGCATGCCCACCTTCTCAGTCGAAAAATGATGCCCGTCAATGGGGGCCCTTGGAGGAGGGTTAATGGTCCTGGGTTTGATCAGTAAGAAGAGTTCAAATCCGTATAACGTCTTCATTCATCCTCATTGATCTTGTTACAATGATCAATTTATGCAACTGATTTTTTAGTTCTTTCTGTTTTTACACTGGTCAGACAAAATACTGCGACCATTAATGCAATTCAAAATCTGTTTTGAACATTTTCTTTTGAAATTTTAAGTAGGTAAGGTTTGCTAAAGTGTATTTTTTATGTTTAAAACTCAATTCAGGTTAGATGGAGCTTTGACATCAAATCACCATTGATGATTAACAGATTGTTTCACTGAGCATTGCCAATTCTCTAGTCACATCAGGGAAGTGCTTGCTCTTCTATTTCTAATAAACGCAGCAGAATGGTTTGCTCTTCTAACCATACTGCTCATTCCCTTTCCATCGTATTTCATGTAGTCTTCACGAGGAAAACAAAAGTACGATTCATTCTTTTTCTCCCCTCTTCTTCAGCAAAGAGAAGTGCTCTGAGGTGGTTTTAAAAGCACTTGCAGTATAGTTAAGAGAAAAAAAAATTGCTTTGTCTTTGTTCCCGTCAATCATTCGGAAGAAGAAGAAAATGCTACCCGATGTAATGATTATGTGTGAGCCAAAAAAAACCCCTCTGAATGTACGCAGGCCTTTCAGGGGTTTTCTTTCCCATGTCATGGGGTATTCAGCAAATTCAGGTTTGGAAAATTGCCTCAGTGCCAATTATCTCCCTGTGTGTGGAGAAATGAGTTTGGCATACTTCAGTCTCCCCTTCATTTTGCGCCTTTTTTTTCTTTCTTCTACTAGTCCCCAACTAGTGAGTAATGTGCTGTGTGTATAAAGGGAAGATCTTCAGAAAATATGTGAAGTGGCTGGAGTGGCTCTTGCAGTACCTGTGAAGAGGCCCCTTAAGGAAGCTTAGTGTACAATGGAATATTGCGGCTGCTGGCGGTTTATTTTGTCCACATGATTCATTTCACACGCACCCAGGCAGCTGAAGAATGGAGGATTAACACCAGATTTTAACCATATTAGCAAGAATGCTGAAAAAAAGTAATAAAGCACAACTGAATATATTTTATCCTTCACAGAACATGAAATCCATTTTTAAAAAATCAGCTATCAGAATATATACAAAGCCCCAAAGTAAAATAAATACAATTGCAGCATGCTAATTAAAAGTACATCTTTCCTCCCTTAAAAAAGCTAAATTCATTTTAAATTAGAAGTTGCCATGATATAATTCTTCCAAAATCCAATCTTTCATACTCTTTTTGCCAATAGGATCCTTCAGCAAAATAAAATCTGGGTAGATTTAAAAATAAACTTTGGTCCCTTAATTGCATCATGCAGCAGTTTAAAAATATCTCAACAGTGTAACAACATATAAAGCAGGGGCCGCTTTATGGAGTTAGCAATATGTAACAAATGAGATGACTGCCCAGATCAGCAGCAAGTTAAAATTCACTTCGATCACACCTAAAGAGAAACTGCCTATCTGAGATTCAACGGCGGTCTGAATTCTGACTACAGAAAGAATTTCCAAGTACAAAGCATTCATGTGGGATCTCCCTAGAAGCTTTTCTGTAACTAACTGACTGTCCATAATAAAAGGAAACGGACAAAAGGAGGTTCGCAAGGAGACTCTTTGTATGCCTTGTTTTTAGATACACACGTGTAATGATGTCTCTTATTCACAGTACACTCTGTATGTTCTTTACCACTTTATTTCTGACCATTTGCTTTACAAAACACATAGCAAAAAACTCTGGACAGGTCTATCTGTTATTGTGAATAACAAAAAAAAAACAAAGTAAAGAGATGTCTACACTAGTTTTGCGCCCAGATTCCCATAAAATCGGCTGAACCAACACAATAAGTCAGGGAATTGAAAACGTAGGGTGGGTGATCCCAAAACTACTGGCCAGTGTACACCTATGAAACTATTAAATAGTTTAGTATAATTTATTTTAGGCCATTTTCACTGATCATAAACCAGATTAATCACGGGCATTTTTGGTGATGAATCCAATTTCAGCTGTATTAATAAAACTCCAATAGGTTACCACCGTGTAACTGTCGCTGACAAGGGCATTTATTGCCCATCCCTAATTGCCTTTGAGAAGGTGGTGATGAGCCAGCTTTTTGAACCACTGCAATCTGTGTGATGTAGGTTCTTCCACAGTGTTGCTGGGGTGGGAGTACTAGGATTTTTACCCAGTGACAGTGAAGGAATGGCAATATAATTCCAAGTCTGGATGGTGTATGACTTGGAGGGGAACTTGCAGGTGGTGGTGTTCCCATGCTTCTGCTGCCCTTGTCCTTCTAGGTGGTAGAGTTTGCGGTTTTGGAAGGTGCTGTTGAAGGAGCCTTGGTGAGTTGCTGCAGTGTATCTCGTGGATGGTACACACTGCTGCCTCTATGTGCTGGCGGTGAAGGGAGTGAATGTTGAAGGTGGTGGATGGGGTACCAATCATGCTTTGTCCTGGATCCTGTCAAGCTTCTTGAATGGTGTTGGAGTTGTTCTTTTCCAGGCAAGTGGAAAGTATTCCATTGCACTCCTGACTTGTGCTTTGTACATGGTGGACAGACTTTGGGGAGTCAGGAGATGAGTTTCTCACCACAGAGTTCCCAACCTCTGACCTGCTGTTGTAGCCATTGTATTTATACGGCTGGTCTAGTTTAACTTCTAGTCAATGGTGACCCCTAGGATGTTGATGGGGATTCAACGTTTGTAATGCCGTTGAGCATCAAGGGGAGATGGTTTGATTCCCTCTTGTTGGAGATTGTCATTGCCTGGCACTTATGTGGCACAAATGTCACTTGCCACTTATCAGCCCAAGCCTGAATGTTGTCCAGTCCTTGCTGCATATGGACATAGACTGCTTCAGTATCTGAGGAGTCAGGAACGGTACTGAACATTGTGCAATCATCAGCAAACATCCCACTTCTGACCTTATGATGCTGGAAGATCATTGATGAAGCAGCTGAAGATGGTTGAGCCTAGGACACTACCCTGAGGAACTCCTGCACTGATGTCCTGGGGCTGAGATGACTGGCCTCCAACAACCACAACCATCTTCTTTTGTGCTATGCATGACTCCAGATGTGGAAAGTTTTCCCCTGATTCCCATTGACTTCAATTTTTTTAGGGCTCCTTGATGCAAAACTCAGTCAAATGCTGCCTGGGTAGTCACTCTCACCTCACCTCAGGGCACAGTTTAAAGTGGGCTGCCAATTTACTGTCTTCCGCCTTGCACTATCACCCAGAAACAAATTTCACTCCCCAAGTTCTTTTCCTGCAAAGTCATGTGAAAATGATGTATTGCTTTTCATGAATGTTAAAAGTACAGTTATGGAAATGTGTGGAATACTAAGCCAATATTTAATTGATAAACTACTTTTAAAAAAATCTTCAGATTTTGGTATTAAATTGTTCCAACTATCTTCAAAGAATATAGAAAAGGGGAGTTAAAGTAATAATATAGGAAAACATCACGGCCCAAAGAAAGTTAATTGTGGGCAATGGAAGTTCATCCCTCCAGTGCAAGTACTGTTCTTTAAATTTACTTGCAATTTACTTAAATTTATGCCCTTTCTTTCCTATTTTACTTTGAAGGAGCTTAGACCTTAAGCTTTAATCTTTCCTCATAGCTTATCCATCTTACACATACAATTTGTCTTGTAACTCTTCTTTCTAAAACCTACACACCATTTTTGTGATGTTAGAGACGATCTTCGTCTCAACCACATATCAGGTGGCCAGTAGTCAGGGTTTAACTTAAATCTGTTAGTTGCCAGCATAAAACATACCCTCATATTGGAGGGAAATCTGGTGGGGTGACTGTTACTTTAAGGCATCCTGAAGCACCTTATCGGGGACGTACGTTTTACACTGGTGGATAATGGACAGTTAGATCATGCAGCAGGCAAGATGACTTTAATCAAGGCCCATGGGTTTTCTGATGCAAGGGCAAGCTGTGGGACTTGGGGGCATAGTGGTAATGTCACTGAGCTAGTGTCCTATGTAAATGCCCTGGAGGCACAGGTTTAAATCCCACCATGGTAGTCAGTGGAGTTTAAATTCAATTAATTAATAAATTAAATTAGTTAATACAAATCTGGGATTGAAAGCTAATCTCAGTAATGGTGCCATGAGCTATTGTTGTAAAAATTCATCTGATTCAATAATGTCCTTTAGGGAAAGAAATCTGCCATCCTTACCTGGTTTGGCCTACATGTGACTCCAGACCCACAGCAATGTGGTTCACTCTTACCTGCCCTCAGAAATGGCCTAGTTATTTAAGGACAATTAGGGATGGGCAACAAATGCTGGCCTTGCTAGTGGTGCTAATGTCCCAGGAAAGAATTTTTCAAAATCTGATTGAACAACTGAGCAGCAAGAGTGTAATCTTTTTTTTACCTCTGGTGGGTGATGGCTTCCAAGACAAACTAGTCAGCAGGCAAGAAAAGAGGCTGTCAATGCCACCAGGACCTGGATGCAGTGCTGGAAAAATATAATGATCTGATGAGGACTGCCAAGGTAAGACTCCCCTCATGTTCTCTGCGCAGCTGTGAAAGATCCTATTTTAACCTCAGCACACAATCAACCTTTCCCTGTTTTCAATGGTTCTCTTCAAGCTAGCAGGGTACACATCACTGCACCTCCTTTCTGCTTCCACTTACACCCTCAAAATATGTTACTGCCTTCACGCACAACTTGTCCCTCTTGACTACATTTGCTGCTTCTCCCTGATTATGCCAAGCTGGCTCATGCATGTTAAAACTCTGAAACAGATCGTGTGTGAACCCACTCCTCTTCTTGGAGGAAGGGCTGGCACACAACCGGGAGGCAGACAGCAGAACAGGAGGAGGCTCTGTCACTCTACAGATCCTGACCAATGGAAGAGACTGCCATTCACATTTTTGGTAGAGAGAGAGAGGGAGGGAAAGCACAGCATTAGAGATGGCCAGGTTGGTGGTCAGGCAGAGCTGGGGTACTTGAGTGTCTTACCTTCCTTTACTCTTCCTATTTAACACTTAGTCCCATGCTCAGCATGTCAGGCTGTGGCTGCACTGCGCTGCCATTCATCTGCTACTGCTCAACCCTGTCTTTATATGTTAACCACTGACCTCTTTTTTAGGATGATTCAGGTATTGCAGTCGCAACAATTGAGGAGAAGAGCACTCCAGAAGACTCACCATTATTTGCTCTAATCCTTCCAAGTGAGGGAACAGAAGGCAGCACTGTGGTGTAGCATAGATAGTGAACTGGAGCGTTCTGTACTGTGTGACTCACTGAGCTCAAGCCAGTAGGAATAGCTCCAAGTGCAAAAGGACGGCCCAGGAATCAGCTCACTGGAGGCCAGCTCAAATTCTAGCTCAGCTAAAGAAGACATCAAGGTAGATTTCAGGGATCCAGCCTTTGAAAGAAAAATGCTTTCCATGCACCAGCAATTGATGAATGCAAAGGTATGGAAACCGAGAGCTCTCTCCCCCAAAAGACTGCTGAGGCTAGGTCAATTAAAAATTTTGAAACAAAATTTGATAGGTTTTTGCTCAGCAAAGGTATTAAGGGTTATGGAACCAAGGCAGATAGATGGAGTTAAGATACAGATCAGCCATCATCTTATTGTATAGTGGAACAGGCTCGAAAGGTTGAATGACCTACTCCTGCTCCTATGTTCCTATGGCTTGGCCTGCCTGCCAAGGAGCTTCTGCAACATGTAAGAGAGTGTGGAGGCATCCATTACCAACTTACATGGGACTCTGGCACATGGTGTCAACATTCAGCAGTCACCATGCAGCACACAATGCCATGCAGTCTGTGGGCCCAACCTCTCTTGGATAGATTCGGGAACCGAGTGGATAGTACTTCAATTGGCTCATGGATGTACTACTGTCTGCTCTCTGACAGCTGAGTGGGAGCGTTGCCCTGTAGTCTGGTATCAGGGGCAATTGTGCAATGGGGAATAGAACATTCTGTCATGTCTCTTGATGACAGTATATTTGAATGTTAAAGTCTCCTGAACAAAAGCCCGCCATGGTGCCAGCAAGCCAGTTAGTGCAGACTGCCTTGGTTGCCAAGTTGCCATGTCCTGCAGCCATGCCCTTTCAAGCTCAAGCTCCTAGAAATGTCCAACCACAGGCATCTCATCAGCACTTTACAAGCAGGGTTGGTTGGGTACAGTCTGTACCTTGCCCGTTGCGAACGGAGGAAGGGACATAAAAACAAGAAATGCTGGAAATACTCAGCAGGTGTGGCAGCATCTGTGGAAAGAGAAGCAGAGTTAATGTTTCAGGTCAGTGACCCTTCTTCAGAACACATGTTGTTTTATATGATCCGCCAGTCTTTGGGACATGTGACCTATCTACCTAGCATCACACTGGCATTGAAATTCATATATCACATTACTCATTTGTGTGATAGGCAGATGTCTTTTTGGCTTGGCGGCAGCATCCTGTTAGTGACGAACACCACATGTGTTGTTACTGCATAGTAGTAGCGTGAAACAGCTAGCTTCACCTGTTGCTCAAATTTTTGGGATACATTACCCTTGCAGATGGTTAAGGTACAGTTGAGGTGCATTCCTTGAGAGGGAACGGAGGTGCAACCAAAGCCAGAGCTCGCCTGGATGACAAAAGAGATAGACAGTAAAATTAAGCAGAAAAAGGGTGTACATGACAGATGTCAGGTTGATAAAACAAGTGAGAACCAGGCTGAATATAAAAAGTTCAGAGGGGAAGTGAAAAGGGAAAACTCCGAAAGGCAAAGAGAGAGTATGAGAAGAGACTGGCATCTAACATGAAAGGGAATCTAAAAGTCTGCTATAGGCATATAAATAGTAAAAGGGTTGTAAGAGGAGGGGTGGGCCAATTAGGAACCAAAAAAGGGATTACACATGGAGGCAGACAGTGTGGCTGAGGTACACCTGTCTTTATCAAGGAAGAAGATGCTGCCAAAGTCATAGTGAAAGAGGAACTAGTTGAAAACCAGAGGACACAGACTTAAGGTGTTTGAAAAGAAAACCCAACAGTGAGATGAGGAAAAGTTTTTTACACAGTGAGTGGTTACGATCTGAATGCACTGCTTGGCAGTGTGGTGGAGGCAGATTGAATCATGGCTTTCAAAAAAGAATTGGATAAGCAGCTGAAGGTAATAAAATTGTAGGGCTACAGGGAAAGGGTGGGGGAGTGGTTTGAGCTAAATTGCTCTTGCAGAGAGCTGGAATGGATTTGACAGGCTGAATGGCCTCCTTCTGTACTGTAATCATTCTATGGTTCTATTATGTCGAAGATCCTCCTCCAATGATCATTCCGTGTGTTGTCCCTGTTGCAGAGAAAATTATACCAAATATGCAAGCCAATATGATACAGGACAATATTTGTGGACTGTAATACAGGAAGCCACCCGACCTGTCCAGGCATTGGAACTTTTTTTGAGGACTCCACACATCAGCTCATTGAGGGCTCAAGTTGACCAGTAGATCCAATTGTGATGCAGTCTGGCCAGTCGAGCACAGGTGCCTGAGAGGTGTCATGGGGCAAATGTGCAGGAGATAGTCCTTGTTTCCAATTAGTCAGCTTCTCTTATTGTACAGGGGTAATGTGTGGGGAGATGGAGGATTCCTGCAATACAAATTTGTCACAGCAGCTACAACAAAAACTGGCAAAGACCTGAATAACATTCTGTTGGTGGTCACAACCAAGGATAGAGCTCTGGGATTCCCACAGGTTGCCAGATTTTAGTTTGGCAAGGGTATTAAGGGTTCTGAAACCAAGGTATATGGTTATGCGATATACAAATCAGCATGATCTAATTGAATGGAGAAATAGGCTCAAGGGACTGAATGACCTAATCCTGTGCCCATTGTTCCTACATCAGTTGCACATTAATGCAGTGGAAGTCCTTGCGATTAATGATGGAGGTGGGGTTATGTTGATGAACCTTAGGGTGATTTGGGCAGAGTCGAATAGGCCCTCGACTTAGGAGAATCCAGAAATTTGTGCAAACCTCAAAGTGCTACCTTGCAGCTTTCCAGGCGTCCATGGGGAAAGTAATGAAAGTGTTTTTTCCAGTTAATGTTGTGCTTGCTCTTACAGTTGGTTGCAGATTAGTTGCAGGGTGTGAATGGGGTAGAAAAGCAAAGGGATCTAGAAGCTCAGATACATAAATCACTAAAAGTAGAGATGCTGGCTAATAAGGACATTAAAATAGAAATAGCTCATTTTGAGAGGGATAGAATTGTGGACTAAGAGGTAAGTTACTTGGATAGATTGAAGAAATTAGGGCTGTTCTCCTTAGATAAGAGAAGGTTGAGAGGAGATTTTATAGAGGTATTCAAAGTCATGAGGAATCTAAATGGAGTAGATAGAAAGAAACTGTCCCCATTGGTGGAAAGGTTGAGAACCAGAGGACACGGATTTAAGGTGATTGGCAAAAGAACCAATGGCGACTTGAGGAAAAGTTTTTTACACAGAGAGTGGTTAGGAACTGGAATGCAGTGCCTGAGAGTGTGGAAGAGGCAGATTCAATCATGGCTTACAAGAGGGAATTAGATAAGCACCTAAAGAACAAAATTTGCAGGGCTACAGAGAAAAGGCTGGGGAGTGGGTCTAGCTGATTTGGTCTTGCATAGACACGACAGACCAAATGGCTGCCTTCTGTGCTGTAACCATTCTATGATTCTATGATAAGTAGAGAAGCTATCATAATCTTGTATACAACCTTGGTTAGACCACACTTGCTGAAGTGTGCACAGCTCTGGTCTCCATATGATAAAAATAATATAGAGGCATGAGGGAAGGTAAAAAGAGATTTACGAAGCTGAAACCAGAACTGAGGGGATATACATATCAGGAAGGATTGAACAATTCATTTCTCTGTAAAAGATATGGCTGAGGGTGAAGCTGTTAGAGGTCTTTAAGATTATGAGAGGTTTTCATAGGATAGACATAGAGAAGATGTTTCCAATTGTGGGGAAGACCAAAACTAAGGGCCACTAATATTAGATAGTTGCTAATAAATCCAATAGGAAATTCAAGAGAAACATCTTACCCAGAGAGTGGTGCGAATGTGGAACTCGCTACCACATGGAGTAGATGAGGCGAAAAGCATTGGTGCAGTTAAAGCTAGATAAACATGAGGGAAAAAGGAATATGCTGATAGGGTTAGAGGTAGAGGGGTGGGAGGACGTACATGGGGAGCACAGACACTGGCATAAACCAGTTAAATTAACTGGCCTGTTTCTGTACAGTATATTCCTTGCAATTCTATGTGAGACAACTCAGTAGCAGCCGACCTAGAGAAGCACAGTCTCCTTCTGCACTGCTCCTCAGTAAACTACAGGTTTGTTGTCCTGGGCCAACAAACTCTATTGGGTTGGTAAAGATTCTGTCCCTCCACCTGCAGCTCTGTTTCTTCCTTTCTCTTGCTGCTCCTGCTCCTCATAACAAAGTGGAATTCCCAGTGGGATCTTCATGAAGAAAATGTGAATGCAAGAAACTCTTATGATTGCAGAGCATTTGTCAGCAACTGTGAACAATGTCAGATTGTCAAAGTCCCCCAAAGTTTTCTATTTATGATTCACATTCATTCAGTCACTGTGCACAGCTTTACATTTCTCTCTGTCAGGTTTCATTTCCCATTTATCTGCCCAATTACATAAACAATCTAATTATTCTACAATTCCTTAGCTGCATTCCCTGCCCTCCTAGTTTAGTGTTGCCAGTGAAAGATTTTTTCCCATTCTTTCTTGGGATATGGGTGTCGCTAGCAAGAAAAACATTTGTTGCCCATCCCTAATTGCCCTTGTACTGAATGGCTTGCTAAGCCATTTCAGAGGGCAGTTAAGAGTCTACCACATTGCTGTGAGTCTGGAATTACATGTAGGCCAGACTAGGTAAGGATGGCAGATTTCCTTCCCTAAAGGGCATAACTGAACCAGATGGGTTTTTACAACAATTGATGATAGTTTCATTGAACAATTATTGAGACTAGCTTTCAATTACAGATTTTAATTAATTGCCAGGAGCAGCACCAGGCATACCTCAAAATGAGGTGTCAACCTGATGAAGCTACAACCCAGGACTACTTGCATGCCAAACTGCGTAAGCAGCATGCGATAGAGCTAAGTGATCCCATAACCAACGGATCATATCTAAGCTCTGCAGTCCTGCCACATCCAGTCGTGAATGGTGGTGGACAATTTAACCACTAACTGGAGGAGATGGCTCCACAAATGTCCCCAATCTCAATGATAGGGGATCCCAGCACATCAGTGCGAAAGATAAGACTGAAGCATTTGCAACAATCTTCAGCCAGAAGTGCCTCGGCCTCCTTCTGATGTTCCCAGCATCATTGATGCCAGTCTTCAACCAATTTGATTCACTCCGCTTGATATCAAGAAACAACTGAAGGCACTGGATACTGAAAAGGCTATGGGCCCTGACGACATTCTGGCAATAGTACTGAAGACCTGTGTTCCAGAACTTGCTGTGCCTCTAACCAAGCTATTCCAGTACAGCTACAACACTGGCATCTACCTGGCAATGTGGAAAATTGCCCAGGTATGTCCTGTACACTGTTACGACCAGGTGAGGCAGGGGTCTAGGGCTCCCCTGTGAGCCTTTTCCTGGTTTGGCCGTAACAGGGTTTAATTTTTAAAACACTGTGTTTTAACTTCCCTCTCAGTGAGTCCTTGCTCACTGCTCTCTAACTGTAACGGCAAAGAAATCAACCAGACAAGTTTTCTCAGATTTAACAAGAAAGGTGTAAGTTTATTAACCTTAAAACTCTAATTCAGTTAACTATTAAAAATATGCGATGTGACCACACTAGCATGCATACGCGATAAACACACATGCAAATAGTGACAGAGGAAGAGAAAGAATTAAAAGGGAAAGGTTGTGATGCAATAGCTGGAGTTCAGATACTGGCTTTGGGTTTCATGTAAAGTCTTTGATTAAAGTTAAGTCTTGGAGTTCTTGTTGGGTTCCAGTGCACACTTTCAAACTCGTTTCACTGGTCTTCTGTCTTGAGACTTGAGTTACTTCTTTGATTCCCTGGAACTTTGCTTGAGAGAGACAGAGAGACAGGGAGAGACCTTCTTTCTCTGTTGTCTTCAAATTGCAGTCTCTTCCCCAAACTGTGTGACACAGTTCAGAAACCCCCCAGGTTGCCAGCAGGTTAGTTATGTGACTAGCTCCTCATTTGGAACAACCTCTCCAGTGAGGTTTGTGGATTGCCCCCAAGCTTACTAGACACTCTCAGAGCGGGGTGGGGGGGGGGGGGGGGGGGGTGGCGGGGGAAGGGTTGGTGTGGAATGCTGGTTCTTACACATTCAATGTCTGTTGATCAAAAATCCATCTGGCTAATTGAATCAGGGAGGCACTCTTGTTGTCTTCTTCAGGCAACAGGTCTTTAGAATGCAAATGTGCAGCCATGTTTTCAGCCACTGTTGTGGTCTTTTTAAACAAGTTATTTCAAGTCCAGTAACAGGTCGAAAATAATGTTCCATGTGACAAAATTAATATGTCTCATTTTGGCAGGTGTGGTTTTCGTCACAACACAAAAAGCAGAACACGTCCAACCCAGCTAATTACCGCCCCATTAGTCTACTCTCGATCATCAGTAAAGTGATGGAAGGTGTCGTTGACAATGCTATCAAGCAGCACTCGCTTAACAATAACTTGCTCAGTGACGCTCAGTTTGGGATCTGTCACGGTCACGTAGCTCCTAAGTTACAGCCTTGGTTCAAATATGGACAAAAGAGCGAACTCAAGAGGTGAGGTGAGAGTGACTGCCAGCATTTGACCAAGCATGGCATCAAGGAGTCCTAGCAAAACTGGAGTCAATGGGAATCAGGGGAAAACTCTCCGGTGGTTGGAGTCATACCTAGCGCAAAGAAAGATGGTTGTGGTTGTTGGAGGTCAATCATCTGAGCTCCATGACATCACTGCAGGAGTTCCTCCGGATATTGTCCTCGGCCCAACCTCAGCTGCTTCATCAATGACCTTCCTTCAATCATTAGGTCAGAAGTGGGGATATTTGCTGATGATTGCACAATGCTGAGCACCATTTGTGACTCCTCAGATACTGAAGCAGTCCATGTAGAAATACAGAAAGACTTGGATAACATCTAGGTTTGGGCTGATACGTGGCAAGTAACATTTGCGCCACACACTTGCCAGGCAATGACCATCACCAACAAGACACAATCTAACCATCTCCCCTTGACATTCAATGGCATTACCATCGCTGAGTCCCCCACTATCAATATCCTGCGGGTTACCATTGACCAAAAACGAACTGCAGTACCATACAAGAGCGGGTAAGAGGCAAATATCCTGCGGCGAGTAACTCACCTCCTGACTCCCCAAAGCCTGTCCACCAACTACAAGGCACAAGTCAGGAGTGTGAAGGAATACTCTCCACTTCCCTGGATGGGTGCAACTCCAACAACAATCAAGAAGCTCGAAGACCATCCAGGACAAAGCAGACGGTTGATTGGCACCGCATCCACATTCACTTCCTCCACCACCACCACAGTGGCAGCAGTGTGTACCATCTACAAGATGCACTGAGGAAATGTACCAAGGCTCCTTAGACAGCACCTTCCAAACCCACGACCACTACCACCTAGAAGGACAAGGGCAGCAAATGCATGGGAACACCACCTCCAAGCCACACACCATCCTGGCTTGGAATTATATCACCGTTCCTTTACTGTCGCTGGGTCAAAGTCCTGGAACTCCCTTCCTAACAGCACTGTGGGTATACCTACCTCATGTGGACTGCAGCAGTTCAAGAAGGTAGCTCACCATCACCTTCTTAAGGGCAATTATGGATGGGCAATAAATGCTGACCTAGCCAGTGTTGCCCACATCCCATGAGCAAATAAAAAAAAAATTAAGTTCCACCAGCTGCCAAGGTGGGATTTGAACCCACATCAACAAGATACTAGCCAAAGCCCCTAGATTACTGGGCTATTGACATTACCAATGCACCACCATCTCCCTGACATAATTTCATTATTTATCCAGATCAGAAAGAAGAGATCCAACCACTGAGGCCTGTGCAGCTCCACACCATACCTGCACACAATGCGACAGAAATTGGTTGTGTGTTTTTGATAGTTCATTTTCAGTGGTTTTGAGCAAAGCTTTCCTCCGCAATGAAATAAATGTGGAACCACTGACCACTTTAAAGTTCTAATTACAAAATATTAGCCAATCTCCCGTCTCTAGACACAAGTCAAAGAATATGCGAATTAAATTTTTGCAGGGGTTCTCTTGATCTTCTGCAGTAACCCTCGTGGAAGATCTATGAAAATCCTGGAGAAAAGGTGTAAATGACATGCACACCATTTCTCTGAGGTTTCAGTGGATCTTCCACCAAAGTTATTCAGGATGAACCTCCACAAAAATTCAACCGGAAGGTCTTGCTTACCTGTCGCTGTTGTTTTTGTGTAGCTTTCTTCTCTTCTGTTTCTGCTTCTCCATTTCTCCATTACTTGGCTCTGTCTCTATTTCTTTTTATTGCTCCACTGTTCTCTTCCGAAACCAAATTGAGCTCTAACAGCACTCCTCCTATTCCCTTTCCTCATCCCTGCAATCCCATCACATCTCTGGCTTCCTTCTCATCTCACATTCCACTCCCCTTCCTGCCACACCCTCACTTCCGTTGCTACCCCTACTGCTTCATTTTTGAACTACTTGCACTAGCCTATTATTCTTCTCTCACCTTCCCATTTCTCCACTCATACTTACAGCTCGATTTTTTTCCCTCTCTCAAATCACATACTTCCCTCAGGCTAGATTCTGAAATACCAAACCATCGTTCCTCCTCTCACCCTTAACCTGTTTCTTACCTCTTCACTAACTTCAACACTTCCCTCCTGGGAGTTTCCCTAAAAAAGCTTTGTTGGCTTTGAAGATTCAACTTTAAACAACATCAAATTAAGATGAGGAACGGGACTGGAGTAGATCTTGGCCCATTTTTTCTTTCTTTTAATATTAGGGAATGGTTTTGTTACTAATAGACACTGGAAACAAAAATTTTCCTAGTCCTCAGGGATGAAAGATTATTCATTCCACCAGTAATTATAATTCAGCTTTTATTTCAGAAGTTCTCAGAACTTTTTTTGTTTTGTTCAAACTATAAAATGAAACAAAAAAAAGACAGTCTTGTATCAGGAGATTGCCCGTCTTTGCCTGTGTTTGATCCTATCACTCGTGCTGCTTTATTCGCTATCGTGCCTTTCCAAAAGTGGCACAGCAGACGTTGTTAACACAAGGACCACATATAATTAAAGGTAACACAACTTTGGCATTGAGACATGTTAAAAGTTTACTGGGTCGAAATATTGTGGAGAACAAAATAGGGCCCCACATGCACTCAGAAGGCAAATAAAGCTTGTTATGAATTGGCATTTGACCAGCTATGTTTTTACACAGTGTGCCATTTTTTACATTATTTAATTTGCCAGTAGCAATTTCTTATCTAAACAAAGCAAACTCGTTTTTGGAAAAAAACATACTTAAAAGTCTTTTCTTAGAACAGTGTGTTTATTTTTAACTTTATGTTTGGACTTTTTTTTGAAATGACATGGACAGATCTGTTTCAATATGTCATATTTCTAGAAAGAGATCAGCTGACAACTGAGAGATTCTTCGAATTAAATTTCACAAGGAGTCTTTTCAAGATGCCTTTTGTGGAATGTTTTATCAATTGATTCGCAATGAGCGGTTTACAGCCTCAGCAGTCAATTTGAGCTCAGCAGGTGAATGCATTGCCTGACGGGTCCTTACATTATATGGACCTGAGGGATTTCTGCACTCAGTTAAACAATTTCAACCACAGAATCATAGAATGGCTACAGTGCAGAAGGAGACTATTCAGCCCGTTCTGTCCATGCTGGCTCTCTGCAACAGCAAGTTAGCTAATCCCACACACCCGCCCTTTCTTGTTGGCCTGAATTTTTTTTCTCTTCAGGTGCCTATCCACTTTTAAAAGCCATGATTGCATCTGCCTTCACCCCACTCTCAGGCACTGCATTCTAGATCCTAACCACTCGCTACATTAAAATTATTTTCCTAATGTTATCATTGGTTCTTCTACCACTGACCTTAAATCCTCTGGTTCTCATCCCTTATGCCCAATGGAAATAGTTTCTCCTTTTCTACTCTGTCCAGACCTCTCATGATTTTGAACACCTCTATCAAATCTCCTCTCAATCTCCTCTTTTTGAAGGAAAACAATCCCAGTTTCTCCAATCTATCCAGGTAACTGAAGTCCCTCATCCCTGGAACCATTCTCATGAATCTTTCTGCACCCTCATGAAAGCCTCCATATCCTTCCTAAAGTCAGTGCCCAGAATTGGACACAATACTCCAGTTGAGGCTGTATCAGTGTTTCACAAAGGTTCATAACTTCCTTGCTTTTGAACTTTATGCCTCTATTTATCAAGCCCAGGATCCCGTAACCATTTTTAACCACTTTCTCAACCTTCCCTGCCATCTTCAATGATTTGTGCATATATACCCCTAAATCTCTCTGTTCCTGCACCCTCTTTAGAATTGCACCCTTTATTTTGTATTGGCTCTCCTCATTCTTCCTCCCAAAATGTATTACTTCACACTTGTCTGCATGAAATTTCATCTGCCACGTGTCCGCCCATTCCACTCGCCCAACTTTGCCCTTTTGAAGTCTATCACTATCCTCCTTTCAGTTCACAATACTTCCAAGTTTTATGCCATCTGCAAATTCTGAAATTGTGCCCTGTACACCCAAGTCGAGGTCATTAATATAGATCAAGACAAGCAGAGGTCCTAATACTAACCTCTGGGGAAACCCCATTCCCCAAGCGCGAAAAACAACCATTCACAACTCCTTCCTGTTTCCTGTCAACTTTGTATCCATGCTGCCACTGTCCCTTTTATGTCATGAGCTTCAACTTTGCGGAAGAGCCTGTTATTATCCAAGGCCTTTTGACAGCGGATCAACTGAGTGATCCTGGGTTAGGGAAGCCGAATGGAGGGGAGAAGAAAGCAATCAATGAGGGTTCCTACTCCCCATCACTGTCCAATGACATCTGCTGAAAAATGTGTGCACGCGAATGTCAGGTGAGGACAAGATTCAGCTTAGGGTGTGATTCCCCTCACAACTGAATAGCTGGCACAATCACTGTCTAAGTTCACAGATGAGGAGCAGCCATTTGGGGCGAGTTAGCCAGGGAGCAATGTTCCAGCACAACTCGATGCTTTCAGAAGAAGGAAAGTGGGTTGGGGGGTGGGGGGGGGGGGGGGGGGGGTGGGGTTGCGGGGTGGTGGTGGAAGGGAGGAGAAATACCTCTTAAATTGTGTCTAAATTAAATAAAAGGAGTGATGACCACTACCTGTACTATTGGTTTTCCAGTTTCCTACACAATACAGAGTCTTCCCCTCCCCTCCCCCACAGCTATCATTTAACATGATTCAGGATTTTCCATTTACCTTGTGGAATATTACGCGACTCTGTACTTGAGCAGAAGCTGTTGTTGCCATGGTAATACCCAGTCTGATGAAGCTACAACCTGAATCATGGCTGAGAGAAATAGCATCCTGAACATGTAGCACGGCAAATACATTGGGCAGATCCATTTAAACATGGGCCTACTACTTACATTTCCGAAAGGAATTGTTGCAAGTGGAATATGGCAACATTCTGATGAAATAACGGTTACCCTGTTATTAATGATCTGTTTCTTCATTTCACTTTAAATGATAGTTTCACAGGCTTGGTGTTGCCTGCTTCTCACAGAATCCAATCTGTCGACATTTGTCTGAATACAGTTCTGTGCAGCTTGAGACATTTTTCTACATTTAAGGGGCTATGTAAATGCAAGTTGTTGTTGTCAAGACATAGTTTTTAAAAAAGCTGGAGTCCAACATGTGGTTTGTTTGCTTCAGGCATCACACTTTGGATGTCACTTTTCTATATGCAAATTTCATACCAAGCTCTTGCCTGATTGGCTGAAGTTTCATATTCCAAAAACAGTGACAAGTCCTAATTGAAGTGCTCGCTGATGTACCAATTAAAAACAGGAGAAGCAGACAGATAAATATCCATTTTTAAGTCAAAGGATGTATGAAAAACAATAGTCAAAATGAACTGTCAACAAAAACAGTTCAACAAAGGCGAAATCACATGAAATGGTTTTGCTTTGATATTTTCAAAATCTGTTTGGCTACCCATTTTGTTTCTCCTCTAACCTGAGGCCTTACCATTGGAAATCAGGTGTGAAATATAATAAGGATATCAAATATTGTAAAACAATTACAATCCTAAAGGGGGCGCAGGAGCAGAGGGACCTGGCGGTGCAGGGGTGGGGAGGATTTATGTACACAAATTTTTGAAGGTGGCAGGGCAGGTTGAGAAGGTGGTTAAAAAGGCATCTGGGATCCCAGGCTTTATAAACAGAGGCGTAGAGTACAAAAGTAAGGAAGTTATTGTGAACCTTTATGAAACCCTGGTTTGGCCTCAAATGGAGTACTGTGTCCACACTTTAGGAAGGATGTCAAGGCTTTACAGAGGGTGCAAAACAGATTTACAAGAATGGTTCCAGGATGAGCCAAAGACTTGCACGTTGATAGGTAAATTGGCCATTGTAAATTGCCCCTAGTGTAGGTAGGTAGGAGGAGAATTGAGGGAATGTGGGGATGTGGTTGGGAATATGGGATTAATGTAGGATTAGTATAAATGGGTGGTTGATGGTAGGTGGGCCGAAAGGCCTGTTTCAGTGTTGTGACTCTCTCTGTGACTCTATGACTCTACGTGGGACTTCAGTTATGTGGCTAGATCAGAGAAGCTGGGGTTGTTCTTACTAGAGAAGAGAAGGTTGAGAGATGAGTTCATAGAGGAGTTCAAAATCATGAGGTGTCTGGAAAGAGTAGATAGGAAGAAATTGGCTCCATTGACCAAAGGATCCATAACCAGAGGACACCAATTGAAAATGATTGGCAAAAGAACCAGAGGCAACATGAGGAAAAATATTTTTATGCAATGAGTGGTTAGGATCTGAATGTACTACCTGAGAATGTGTGGAGGCAGGCTCAATCACGGCTTTCTAAAAGGAAATTGGATAATTATCTGAAAAGAAAGGATTTGCAGGGCTGTGGGGAAAATGCAGGGGAGTGGGATTAACTGAGTTGCTCTCGCAGAGTGCCGGCATAGAATGGACTCCTTCTGTGCTGTAACCATTCTATGATTTTATGATTCTATAAGAATCCATCAATCCATCTCTGGATTATTACCTGAGCCACATGTAAATTGGCATAGGGCAAATAAGATTAGAGAAATTAATGTATGGCTCAAAGACTGGTGTGGTAGAAGTGGGTTCTGGTTCGTGCGGCACTGGCACCAGTACTGGGGAAAGTGGTAGTTGTACCCTTGGGATGGGTCTGCACCTGAACCGTGCTGGGGCTGGTGTTCTAACGAACCACATAACCCGGGAAGTAGAGAGGGTTTTAAACTGAATAGTGGAAGCAAGGGATCACATTTGGGAAGCTATGGTAAATCAAGGAGTACAGACAAGGCAAGAGAGAAAGGTATTAATATGGGAAATGATAGACTGTGACAGGAAGGGACAGAGCACACAAATCTAAGAGTAAATCAACAGATAAGGCTAGACGTTTCAAAAATAATAAAAGGACAAAACTAAAGGCGCTGTATCTGAATTCATGTAGCATTCAAAACAAAACAGATGAACTGAGAGCGCAAATAGAAATAAATAAGTACGATCTGATAGCCATTACAGAGACATGGCTGCAGGATGACATAGATTGGGACCTGAATATTGAAGGGTACATGGCATTTAAGAAGTACAGGAAGCTAGGAAAAGGTAGAGCAGTGGCTCTGTTAATTAATGATGGTATTAGCACAATAAAGAGGGATGACCTGAGTTCAGGAAACCAGGATGTAGAAGCACTTTGGGTAGAGATGAGAAATCATAAAGGTAAGAAGTCACTTGTGGGAGTGGTGTACAGGCCACCTAACATTAACCACACTGTAGGACGGGGTATAAAGGAAGAAATAATGGCAGCTTGTCATAAAGGTACGGTGATAATTATGGGGGATTTTAACCTACATATAGACTGGAAAAATCAGATGGGCAGAGGTAGCCTGGATGAGGAGTACATAGAATGCTTTCAGGATAACTTCTTGGAACAGTACGTTCTGGAGCCAACCAGAGAGCAGGCTATACTAGACCTGGTATTGTGCAAAGAGATAGGGTTAATTAATGACTTTATAGTTAAGGCACCCCTAGGTAGCAGTGATCATAATATGGTTGAATTTTACATTCAGTTTGAGGGAGAGAAGAGTGGATCCAGGACTAGTATTTTAAATTTAAATAAGGGCAATTATGAAGGCATGAAAACGGAACTAGCTAAAGTGAAGTGGCAAATTAGGTTAAGGGATAGGTCAATAGAGATGCAGTGGCAGACATTTAAGGGGATATTTCAGAATACACAGAATAGATACATTTCAATGAGAAAGAAAATTCCAAGGGTGGGACCTGCCATCGATGGTTAACTATAACATTTAAAGATAGTATCAAACTTAAAGAAAAAGCATATAATTGCACAAAGATGGGAGGCAGGTCAGAAGATTGGACAGAATATAAAAAACAGCAAAGAATGACTAAATGATTGATAAGGAAGGTAAAATTAGAGTACGAGAGAAAGCTAGCTAGAAATATAAAGACAGATAGTAAGAGTTTCTATAGATATTTGAAAAAGAAAAGAGTTAACAAAGTGAGCATTGGTCCTACAGAAAGTGAGTCTGGGGAATTAATAATGGCTAATAAGGAGATGGCAGATGAATTGAACAGATATTTTGCATCGGTCTTCACTATTGAGGATACAAGTAATTTCCCAGAATTAGCTGTAAGTCAGGAAATGGAAGGGAGGAACTCAAGAAAATTACAATCACCAGGGAAGTGGTACTGAACAAATTGTTGGAGCTGCGGGCTGACAAGTCCCCGGGTCCAGACAGACTTCACTCTGGGGTTTTAAAAGAAGTGCTTTATGAGATAGTTGATGCGTTAGATGTGGAGGAAGCTGCTGAACAGGCGATGCATGATGAAAAACCCCAGGAACTACAGGCAAAGCAGAATGAGATTCATGCAAGGGAGGCTCGGGACATGCTAATACAGGAACATTTCAGATGATCCACACTGACAGATCCAATAAAGGTACAGCTTGTGGCAGCCTTGTTGCCACTTCCTTCATTGCCATTACCATGTACCTGCATCCAGTAAGGCATTACATTGTGGCATCGACCTCACACAGTGTGGTCCCTCCCATCACACCCTTTGAGGGCCTCCTGCAGAAGTGCCTCCTCCATCATTGCGGCCACATGAGACGACAGAGGGGCCGATGGGCTGTTGTGTAGGACAGGAGCGCCCTGAGAGGAGCCCCCAGTTACATCAGGCAGATGCTCCTCCTCCCTTTCAAGGCACCTCCCTGTTCACCTGAGGAGTATGAGGACCTGGCGGTGAGTCTAGGCGCCTTGTCACCCTCTCGCCCAGCCATTGCTCCACAAACCTCATGGTGTTGGTGATGGTGTGCAGGCCCATGCACAGCTCAACATACACTGGGTGGTCTGCTGTATATGGCTCTCCATGAGAGTGTCCAATCCCTTGATGGAGGAAGCTGAACACACACATACCAGAGCCATGGCAGCACTCATGGCCTGGATGGACCCCTCCATCATCCGTGCCAGGGTATGCATACACTTAGGAAGCTCCGCCAGATGTTCCTCACCTCACTCTGTAGCTCCAGCATCTGCCGCCCTTGCTGATGACTCCAGAAGCTTGTCATCAGCCTGAGGCTCAGTATCGCCCTGGCTTCCCACAGTCCTCTGAGTGTCGTTGGTCTCAGCTGTCACAACCTCTGTCAGCTGCTTGGGCGCCTCTGTGGCATACTCACCCGGTTGTGGCCTCAAATCTACTCACGAGCGGATACCCAACCATGTGAGAGTATCTGCACTGGTGGAGGGTATGGGGGAATGATGTGACAGTGCACCCTCTGAGGCTCCCCCCAACTCCTCAGAGGTGACAGTTGTCCCCCAGTCACAGGAGTTGCCTGCTCTTGTCTTTGACCTGCGTGAGAGAGAAGATTAATTAGAGAGTAACCCTAGTGTGGAGCTCCATGTGACCAGTGGTGGACACATGAGCAAAGTGCCTCGTCTTCTCCAGAGACTCTCTTGCGGCCATCCATGTGGCCACTCACTCACTCCTGTCTCACCATCTGCAATGGAAGGGCCCTCATGCTGTCTCCCGAGTTCGAGAGCCTCCTCCTCCATCAGGGTCAGGATGGCAAGGTAAGGGACTCCACTGGTGGTCTTGGCCATTTCTTTAGCATGTGTGTAGTCTTCTCCTGCAACCACATAAATTACCATTGTGAGTCGCCTGCCAAAGGCAAGTGCAACAACTGTCCATGATGGTGCCACAGGAATGTCTCCTGCATGCAGCCACTCAGAAGCAGCAGTAAGGGAGTGAACTGTGACAGACTGGGGACATCCACCGAGAGGCTGCTATTCCTATGACAAGCATTGCTGCTTCCTGGACATTGCCACCAACTGGGTTGGCATTCCCTTTCTACAAATCTCACCCTGCATTGTCACATGTAAGGCTGTAAGGAAAGCAATGTGTGCTGCACTCACCTTAGCAGTTCGGATGAGGTCATTATTCCACTTGCAGCACTGTAGCCAGTTCTAAGGATGACCCTGCAGTTACTGACCTCCTCTGCGATCTCCGTCCAGGCTTGCTTGGTCCGCTTGGCTGGT
This sequence comes from Heterodontus francisci, assembly GCF_036365525.1. Lineage (NCBI taxonomy): Eukaryota > Metazoa > Chordata > Chondrichthyes > Heterodontiformes > Heterodontidae > Heterodontus > Heterodontus francisci. The sequence goes on from NC_090372.1 coordinate 197,145,591, forward strand.
CTCCTCCGCCCATACTAGGGGAAGAGGACTTCCCGCCTTGCCTGAGCAGCCTGGAGGAGAACCTGCCAGGAGGCATCGCTAAATTGAAAACGGGATTTTTCTTCTGCCATTCCTTCACAAGCCTTCTTCCTCAGGGCTACAGTAGGTGCAGTCTTAGTGGGATGAATGGTTTGAGAGAATGCTGGCAGCCCTTTAAATATGGTGTCAGCACTTCCAACGAGGGTGACCTAAGGCTGCTACTGCTGCCTGACTGGACACCTCCTCTGCTCCTGGCAGTTAATTGGTCGGTCCTCACAGAATTCTGTTCTCCAGCATGCCCGCCCCCCACCCCCTGCATGAGTGGCAGCCTCTCCCATTTCCGGTCCCAGTGGTGGGACCATGGGCCTCGCTGCAAAAATTCAGCCAATGGTGTTAGGTTTCAGATCGGCCATGATCTCATTGAATGGCAGAACAGGCTCAAGGGGCTGAATAGCCTACTCCTGTTTCTATGTTCCTAAGTAGGTGAAACCATAGTAAATTGAGCTGAGAAGGCCCGGAATATTCCTACCCAATACTTCATCATTATTACATTTTGTTTGCAATTGAGGCCCAGGCCCAGTTCCACCCCTCTGAAAACTTCAGGAAATCATCGGGCAAAATAAAGGGAACAAAGGCTGTCTTCCATGGCCTTTGCTCTCAGAGAATAGGTATTTCCCTTGGCAACATTCCCCCAATGTTGTCAAATCCAAATCACTTCCAAGGTGTAAAACATAATTGTTTCCGGTGGTTGTACTATAACATAGCTTGACCTCCACTCCAGTTTTCCATGGCGCACTGTGATGATGTCATGACTTTGGTGTGATGCATCAGAATTTCAGCCCTCATCTCTATTGAACAGTAGTGATGTTTTCATCATGGCCAGCCCAATAACATTAGTTTGACTATCAAGCTGGTAGAAAATACAAGGTATGACATAAAAGTCTATACTTGTATGTCTCATATAATGAAAGCAAACAAACCAGGATATGACTCCTCGTTTTAAGCAACAGTTTTTCTAAACATACCTGAAGCATTAGTATTTTGACACACAGTTGCTTCTCTGTTTCCTTCATGGATGGTGTAATAAAGTACAAGGGATGATCTTAACCGCACCTGCCAGGTGGGCTGGTCGATAAAATGATCCCCAGACTTAACCGCTGATGTCACACACCATTCCCCTTGTCTTCTATGTTAACCTGCTCTTCAGCCCAGGAGGCAGAGGCACCAGTCTGAAGTCAGCAAGATCCTTCTTTAACTGTGCAAATCAGGCCCTGACTGCAATCTTGAAAACAAAAGTTATAGCTTTCCTGCCAGGTGAAGATATAGGAAGAGGATCCGGGACCAGAAGAGGCCCAAACAGTTCAGTTTTTATTGACAAGAAAATGATTAAACTTATACAGTAGCATTTTCTGTTTGATATCCTTGCAGCAGTGTCCTTGGGAAAACCTTCCGCCTCAATTCCATGCAGTTTCCAGACACATCATTGCCAGCTAAACAGACTTAAGGTAACAATTCTCAGCAGGCACATGTCATTACAACTTCCAGAAATTTCTACTGATGGACAGTAAGACAATTTACAGAATATTGGTAGGCCTCTGCCTTTCCTCCACTCCTGTAGTTTCATTGGAAATTTACTGACAAAGCCTCTATAGGAACAACTTTTTAAAGCAGTGAAAGCAATTTTTAAAATGATAAAGCATGAGAAAAAGGGTAAAGCATGAGCTATTCATTTTTTCTAAGGTAATTTTAAATACAGTGTTACGTTTACTGTATATTAACTGATCTCTAACAACTACAGTGGGCAAGTAGAATAAGAGAGCTAAACAAAAATGTACAGAAGGGCAAAAACACTTGGGGAAGTGGGAAAGACTCAGCCACAAACAACTTAGACAGGACTTTGTATATAACATATTTTACATAGTTACACAGGCTGCAGCTCTTTTATTTTGTGTTTATAGTCAGCAATAGAAACTGAACATTTTTCATATTAAAGTTTTGGAAGGTTTGTACTATTATTTAAGTTTGGAGGGAGATTCTGAATAATATTCAATAAGTGTAAATATTTCCTCATGCAGAACTTTTAATATCACTCAGTACTGTTGTAGTGATAGTTTTAAAGATGGAAAGATACAAATTGGCTTAGTCTTTTCTCAACTTGCATATTTTTTAGCGTTCGCTATAAAAACGCAAATCCAGGGTGTTTCTTTTTAATGTAAGTGTGGTATATAAGGGAACACATTTTAATTTTTATCTATCTCCAATGGGTAAGGAAAATATTTTTTATTTATTTTTTAAGAACCATTGAGAAATACTTAGCTCACTGACTCTGGAAGATCTCTTACAAACTTTCTTTGAAGTTCTTTCAGTAGGGACGTGCGTCCTTCCCTCCCTTCTAAACCCCTGTAATGCCCCTCCACCACCTTGCAATAATGTAACTTCTGACTGACAACAAGCAATGTCACAGAATATCTGCTATTAATTTTATTTTTAAAATGCAACTTACTTGTTCCATTAAACTGTTGAAATCTATCAGGAGCAAGTGGAACCTGAACAACTGAATCCGGTTCCTGCTTATTCATTGATTAATAGGTCTTTGATGCACAGCTTTTTTTAAAATACATTTCCCCATCATTATCCAGTGAGCTTTGGATCAAGTTTTCAAAGAGAATCACAGGTCAGTCCAGGCAAATTGTTCACTGTGGTGAAGGGTTCAAATATCCAGGCACATAAGATAAAGATGAGGACAAAAGAATAATAAATCTGTAGACTGGGTAACAGAGGAGACCAGGTGGACAGTAGAAAAATAGACAGATGCATTTGTGTGGAGAGAGTTTGAGAAATAAATACCCAAATTTCTTGACAGGGTGGAGTTATGGAGTGGGGAACCATCGCCTGCCTGACCACATTAGATCCAGATATGTCATAGTTTCTGAGGTTCCCTTAATTTTAGTATTGAGGTCAGTCCACAGGCATTGAATAGCAGTTCACAATTGGAGCTTGCCTGCTTGGTTGAGTCTGTTCCATCCCAGCCACTCTGTCACCTGCTGAGGTTTATGATACTGATTAGAATGCGCCTTTATTCAAGCAGCTTTTTACGCCAAACACAGATGGGCAGGATGAGAACAAAGCAAGATCCCAATGAAAATGATAAGAAATTGAGTGCATACACACCCCACAAACACAGACACGCACATTGATATCAGCACTTCAGCTCTTCAGCCCTGAGCTGGGAATTCGTGGAGGTATAAGAAAGCAAGAACTAGCATTTAGACATTGTTTTTCACATTCTCAGGCTGACATTACTAACTGCTAGCCATTACAGCCAGTGAATTACTTTTGAAGTGTAGTCACTGTTTTCATAAAGGAATTGCGGCAGCCAATTTAGTTGAACCAATTGACAGTGATGGGTTTAGCTAGTAGCCTAATGATAAGAACATAGGAAATAGGAGCTGAAGTGACCTTTCAGACCCTCAAACCTGCTCCGCCATTCATACCATCATGGCTGATCTTCTGCCTCAACTCTACTTTCCCATTTGCTCCCCACATCTCTTGATTCCCTGAGAGATCAAAAATCTATCTCAGTCTTGAATATATTCAACGATGGAGCATCCACAGCCCTCTGGAGTAGGCAATTATAAAGATTCCCAAGTCTCTGACTGAAAATAATTTCTCCTTATCTCAGTCCTAAATGATTGCCCCTTATTCTGAGACTGTGCCCCCATGTTCTAGGTTCCCCACCCAAGGGAAACAACCCTCCCAGTGTCTACCCTGTCAAGTCCCTACAGAACCTTGCATGTTTCAATGAGATCACCGATCATTCTTCTAAACTGCAGAGAGTATAGACCCAATTAACAGAGCCTCTCATCATGGGTCAACCCTCTCATCCCAGGAACCAATCTAGTGAACCTTCACTCTACCTCCTCCAAGACAAATATATGCTTTCTTAAGTATGGAGACTGAGGGGCGGCACAGTGGCGCAGTGGTTAGCACCGCAGCCTCACAGCTCCAGGGACCCGGGTTCGATTCCGGGTACTGCCTGTGTGGAGTTTGCAAGTTCTCCCTGTGTCTGCGTGGGTTTTCTCCGGGTGCTCCGGTTTCCTCCCACAAGCCAAAAGACTTGCAGGTTGATAGGTAAATTGGCCATTATAAATTGTCACTAGTATAGGTAGGTGGTAGGGAAATATAGGGACAGGTGGGGATGTTTGGTAGGAATATGGGATTAGTGTAGGATTAGTATAAATGGGTGGTTGATGTTCGGCACAGACTCGGTGGGCCGAAGGGCCTGTTTCAGTGCTGTATCTCTAATCTAATCTAATCTAGAACAGCGCAAAGTACCCCAGGTGTGGTCTCACCAAAGCTCTATACAACTGTAGCAAGACTTCCTTATTCTTGTACTCCAATCCCCTTGCAATAAAGGACCACATGCCATTTGCCTTCCAAATTGCTTGTTGTAGCTGCATGCTAACTTTCTGTGTTTCTTGTATGTTAGCCGAATCTATCTGAACATCAACATTTAAAAGTTTCATGCCTTTAAAAACTACTCTGTTTTTCTATTGTTCCTACCTAAGTGAATAAACTTACACTTCCCACATTATACTCCATCTGCCACCTTGTTTCCCATTCACTTAACCTGCCTTTGGACTGCATTTTACCAGCCCAATGGGTATGGGCTGGGAGGTGGGAGGGGAGCCTATAAAATGGCAAGGGAAGGCGAGAGGGTGGAATGCCGATTGTTTTCCTGCCGCCATGCCATCTTGCCAGCAGTGGGGAAGGTGGTTGAAAGCCCTCCCGCCCAGAGACCAACTGAGCCTCTGAAGTGGCCAATTAAGGTCCTCTTCCCGCTGTTTTTTTATTAGCGGCGTGAAGGCCCTCTGCCACTTGGGGAAACCACCAGGGAAACCCTGGCGGCCTCTCAGTGGGCTCAGGGGGCCCTCCTATCAGGACATTCTTTGGCCTACAGAGGGACCCCTGGTGTCAATGGCCATCCCCTTGGCAATGGCATCGCCTGCCGTCACCAACATCCCCCCACCACTTACCTGATTGTGAGGGTGCCGTCCATACATGGCGTCCTTTTCTTCCAGGTGCAGTCCCAGAAGTGGCCACCACTCCCAGTGGCGCTGCTGTGGCTGCTGAGCTGCCAGCCCTCCGCTTGCCAGGCAGCTCTTGGGGGCAGGCAGCCGTCCTTAATAGAGACAATTAATTGGCTGCCGCTGCCAAGATGCGGCCCTGGGTCCCGCAGGCCGTTGAAGCGGGTCGCCACCCCCTTACAGGCCTATTGGCAGGACAACCTCTGCGATAACAAAATTCAGCGCTTTGCAACCTCTTTGTATCCTCCTCACAGCTTGCATTTCCACCTAACTTTATACCGTCAGCAGTCTCAGCCTCTTTGTCTAAATCATTAATATAGGTTGTAAATAGCTGAGACACCAACACTGATCATTGAAGTACTCCACTAGTTACAGCCTGCCAACTTGAAAATGCCCCTTTTATCCCTACCCTCAACTACTGGTCCATTAACTAATCCTCCATCCATGCGAATATATTCCCCCCAACTCCATGAGCCCTTATTTAGTGTATTAACTTTTTATGTGGCACCTTATCAAATGCTTTTTGGAAATCTAAGTATACAACATCTTTATCCCCTTTATCTATCCTACTACAGTAATTACATCTGCAAAAACTCGAATAAATTGGTCAAACACAATTTTCCTTTCGTAAAATCATGTTGACCTAGTTTAATCATACTATGATTTTCTCAGTACATTGTAAACATTTCCTTAATAATAGATTTCAACACTTCCCAATGACTGATGTCAGGCTAACTGGCCTGTAGTTGCCTGTATTCTCTCTCCTTCCTTTCTTGAATAGCAGTGTTACATTTGCTCGCTTCCAATCTGCTGGGACCATTCTAGAATCTACGGAATTTTGGAAAATCATAATCAGTGCACTATCTCTGCAGTTACCTCTTTTAGAACTCTAAGATGTGGGCCATCAGGTGCTGGGGATTTGTCAGCTTTTAGTCCCTTAAGTTTCTCCAATACTTTTTCACTGCAGAAATTAATTACCTTGAGTTCCTCATTCTTATTAGCCCCTTGGTTACTCTCTATTTCTAGTATGTAATTTTTGTCTTCTACTGTGAAGACATACACAAAACATTTGTTCAATATCTCTGCCATTTTCTCATTCCACATGATAATTTCTCCTATCTCTGTCTCTAAGGGACCAACGTTTATTTTAGTTACTCTCCTTTTCATATACTTGTAAAATCTCTTGCAATCTGTTTTTATATTACTGGCTAGTTTACTCTCATATTCTACTTTTCCCCTTTTTATCAACTTTTTGGTTGCCCTGTACCAGTATCTAAAACACTTCCAATCCTCAGGCTTACTACTAGTCTTTGCTACATAATAAGCCTCTTTTAATCTAATACTAACCTTAACTTCCCTAGGAAGCCAGGGATGGATCTTTCTTGCTGAGTTTTTATTTTTTAATGGAACGTATTTTTGCTGAATATTTTGGATTGTTTCTTTAAATGTTCCTCACTGTTTAATTACTGCCATCCCTTTTAGTCTATTTGCCTAATCAACCTTAACCAGCTTTCCTTCATACCTTTGTTTAAGTTCAATATTCTTGTTTGGGACTGGAGTATGTTGCTTTGAAACTTAATATGGAATTCAATTGTATTATGATCACTTTTTCCAATAGGATCTTTTATTATGAGGTTACTAATTAAACCAGCCTCATTGCATAATACTAGATCTAAAATAGTTTTATCCCTAGTTGGTTCCACAACGTAACTCTTCCAGAAAACTTGTCACAAAAATATTCTACAAACTCATCTTCCAGATCACCTTTGCCAATTTCATTTGTCCAGTCAATATGAAGATTAAAGTCCCCTATAATTATTACATTGCCTTTGTTAAAAGCTGCAATTATTTCTTGCTTAATGCTCTGTCCAACGATATAACTAACATTAGGAGGCCTATAAATTATTACCACCTGCATTTTCTGACCCTTATTATCCCTAATCTCCAATCATACTGTTACTACTTCCTGCTACTGAACCAAGATCCTTTCTTATTACTGCCCTTATGTCATCCTTTACTATCAGGCCTCTTCGTTTTCCATTCAATCTATCTTGATGTATCCTGGAATATTTATTTCCCAACCTTGGTCACCTTGTAACCATGGCCAGAATTTTATCAAAGCCCGGGTTGTCCTGGCGCCGGGAGTGAAAGTGGGACCTGAGCCACATGGTCGGATGGTGGGACCCCGGGTTGCATTTTACTGAAGGTGGCAAGTTAAGGGGCTGCTGCTGGGACTGCCATCCAATTGAGGATGCTGGCCTGCCTCTCAGAACTGCCGGCCCAATCCGGGGCCAGTAGCTCAGCAGCCTTGGCAGTGCCACTAATTTAGGTGGCTGCTGCTGAGGTTGCAGGAAGAAGAAGAGGGTACCTCCATGTTGAGGCACCCTCGAAGGCCAGGTAAGTTTTATTTATTACATGTGCCAAGGTGGACGCTCCAGATGTGGCTTTGGAGCTGCAGGGGTGGCCATTGCCACCAGGGCAGCCCTTCCGTGGGCCATGAAGGAGGCACCCCCACCCCCAAGCGGAACGCGCTGGGAGGCTGCCGTGGTTTACCTGGCAGTTTCCCCATGCAGCAGCGACCACTCCTCATGCTGGTAAAATGCCAGCTGGTGTGGGAAGTGGCCGTTGAGTGGCCAATTAATTTGTTTAATTGGACATCTGCCTCCAGTTGGTGGCGCCGCTGAGGATCCCGCCCGAGAGTATCCGTGGTGGTGAGACGACGTCAGTCTCTCCTCTCGATGCCTTCTGCTGCCATTTTACAAGGCCTCCCGCCTCTCAGCCCATCTCCAGAGGGCAGGTAAAATCCAGCCCTATGTGACTGTAATGGCGATTAGATCTACATCATTTATCGCTATTTGTGCTGCAAGTTCAACAATCTTATTACAAATGCTTCACGCTTTCAGATAAAGAGCCTTTAATTTTATTTGTTTACTACTATTCAGTGTCTGGACCTTATTCACTGATGTACCACTACCGTTAACTCGCTGTCCCTTTCTGTCCCACTCTGCTTGTCTTTCCCCAAATCGCGACATTGCTCTGTTGCCTCAATTTTTCACTTTAAATTTCTGATCTGCCTTCACCTGACACCTCCCCCCTCCCTTTTAGTTTAAAACCCTATCAATAACCCTAGTTATACGATTCATCAGGACACCAATCCTAGCCTGGTTTAAGTGCAGCCCACCCCAATGGAACAATTCCCTCTTTCCCCAGTACTACTGGCATGGACCCAATGGAGCGAATGGCCTCCTTCTGTGCTGTAAATGGCTCTATGACTCTACTGATACAGGGTACAGTATGATCACTATCTAACCTGCTGATACGTGACCATTTTTTTGTGGATAATACACTGCTCACAGCTGTTGCCCACTTTATAACAGCTTATGATGAATCAGCAGTTTTCTCTCTCCTGTCATCCTCTCCTTTTATTCAGCATCGTTCATTTACAAACTGACACATGGATAGAATGCTGCTCAATGCTAACAAACTAGTTTAAAAGGTTAAGTCATTCTGATGAGCCAGTTTGCACTAAATCAATCATACTAAATGACGTATGTAGAACCATGCAGTGTCGAGGGGTCAGTAGCCATCTCTTCAAGGGATTTCCCTTGTCCCCTTGGATCCATCCATGCACTTTGGGGGATAGAGTGAAGATCCGAGGCAGCCTGGACTGGTGAAGGATGAAGGAGTCATGGCAGCTGCCAGGAAAGTGAGCGCACACATGGCAGAAGCTCTTGCCATGGTCGTAGGCCAGCTGGACATTGAAGGAGTGGAAGCCCTTCCTGTTGATGGGATCTCATTGGCCAGTCACTGAGTGCCTTGATGGCCACATGGGTGCAATTGATGATGCCCTGTACCTGGGGGAAGCAGTGATGGAGGCTGAACCCAATGTTATTTGTGCCTGCGCAGGCCCATTTTTCTCAAAGTGGATGTGGACCCCGCCCTCCGGAATATGGCATCTGTGATCTGCCTGAATGTATGATGAACTGCTGACTGCAAGATTCCACCTAGTTCCACAGCTCATCCATGGAATGACCTGGTTGCATAGAAATTCAGGGCGACGGTGACCTAGGCGGCTGCAGATAAGGGACTGCCACGGGGTGGGGGGGGGGGTGCATGAGGCCTCGGGTCAATGTGGATCAGAGCCAGGATAGTGAGGGCTGCTACGGCACTGACGCTCCATCATTTGTAGGTAGCTGACACTTGGGTGGTAGACCTGATGCCTTTTTCCCCTTGTAGCCCCGCCCCTCCGCCCCCTGCTGTGCTCCTCTGGCCTCCTGCTGTCCAGGAGGTTGCATCTGCTGAAGCTCACCCTGGCTGCTCTGTCCACTGTCAGAGTAGCCTGTTCCCATCTGAACTCCCTCATTCACTGGGCCATACCCTGCCAACCCCAGGTGCTCAAATGATGCCAGAGGGCTCACGTCCCTCTCCGGATTCCTGTCACTCACCACTAAGAAAAGCAAGTCTTACAGCTGCAGCAATGGATACTCTGTGGCACTTTTGGAGCATCTGAGCTTTATTTTGTGCTTTTGCATCATTTTAATCACTCCTTCCCATAGTCCTCATGGCCCTCTGCATTGTTCATGCCTTGTACACCCTGCCATGCTCCATGGGACCCAGTGCCAACCTCCAAGAACACAATCTTTAAATCACACTTCCACCTGCCCTGCATCCATACAGTCATACAGTCATAGAGTTGTACAGCATAGAAACAGGCCCTTCGGCCCATCGCGTCCATGCCGACCATAATGTCTATCTATACTAATCCCACCTGTCTGCATTAATTCCATATCCCTCTATGCCTTGCTCATTCAAGTACCTGTCCAGATGCCTCTTAAATGTCGCTACTGTTCTTGCCTCCACCACCTCCTCAGGCAGCTCAATCCAGATACCCACTATTCTTTGTGTGAAAAATTTACCCCTGTGCTCCCCTTTAAACCTCCTCCCTCTCACCTTAAATCTATGCCCTCTAGTTGTAGTCACCCCTACCATGGGAAACAGATGCTGGCTATCTACCCTAACTATGCCTCTCATAATTTTATATACCTCTATCATGTCCCCTCTCAGCCTCCTTTGCTCAAGGGAAAACAGACCCAGCCTATCCAATCTCTCTTTATAACTCAAGCCCTCCAAACCAGGCAACATCCTTGTGAATCTTTTCTGCACCCTCTCTAGCTTAATCACATCTTTCCTGTAGTGCGGTGACCAGAACTGCACACAGTACTCCAAATGCGGCCTAACCAACATTATGTACAACTGTAACATGACGTCCCAACTCTTGTACTCAATGCCTCGGTCAATGAAGGCAAGCATGCCATACGCCTTCTTCACCACCCTGTCTACCTGTGTTGCCACTTTCAGGGAACTATGTACTTGCACCCCAAGGTCTCTGCTCCCCAGGGCCCTGCCATTCACTGTATATGTCCTGCCCTGGTTTAACTTCCCAAAATGCATCACTTCACACTTGTCTGTGTTAAATTCCATTTGCCACTCCCTTGCCCACTTTCCCAGTTGATCTATATCCTGTTGTAACCTTAGATAACCTTCTTCACTGTCCACTATACCACCAATTTTGGTGTCATCTGCATCCAGTGGGCTTTACAAATCCAACCCATGAACTACCTAGTCTAAGCCTGGGTACAGTTCTGGGCACTGCACCTTAGAAAGGATATATGAATTCAGTAGATTCAAAGAACAAAGAACAAAGAACAGTACAGCATAGGAACAGGCCATTCGGCCCTCCAAGCCTGCGCCGATCTTGATGCCTGCCTAAACTAACACCTTCTGCACTTCCGGGGCCCATATCCCTCTAGTCCCTTCCTATTCATATATTTGTCAAGATGTCTCTTAAACGTCGCTATCGTATCTGCTTCCATCACCTCCCCTGGCAGCAAGTTCCAGGCACTCAACACCCTCTGTGTAAAAAACTTGTCTCGCACATTCCCTCTAAACTTTGCCCCTTGCACCTTAAACCTATGTCCCCTAGTAACTGACTCTTCCACCCTGGGTAAAAGCTTCTGACTATCCACTCTGTCCATGCCGCTCATAACTTTGTAAACCTCTATCATGTCACCCCTCCACCTCCGTCGTTCCAATGAAAACAATCCGAGTCTATCCAACCTCTCCTCATAGCTAATGCCCTCCAGTCCAGGCAACATCCTGGTAAACCTCCTCTGTACTCTCTCCATAGCCTCCACGTCCTTCTGGTAGTGTGGTAGTGTTCACCAGAATATTACCAGGCTTCAAGGGTTAGATTATAAAGAGAAATTACATAAACTAGGTTTGTAGTCCCTGGAATATAGAAGGTTAAGGGTAATTTGATTGAGAATTTTAGGATTTTAAAAGGAATTGACAAGGTAGATTTATGCTGGTGGGGAAATCAAGGGCAAGGAGGCATAATCTTAAAATTAGAGCCAGGCTGATCAGGAGAGAAAATAGGAAACACTTTTTCATGCAAAGGATGGTGGAAGTGTGAAACTCTCTCCCACAAAAAGCGGTAGATGCTGGAGCTCAATTAGTAATTTTAATTCTGGGATTGCTCGAATTTTGCTCGACAAGGATATAAAAAGGATGTGGAGCTAAGGAGGGTCAATGGAGTTAAGATACAGATCAGCCATCATCTCATTGAATAGCAGAACAGTATTGAGGGTTTGAATGGCCTCCCTGTGTTCCTATGTCACTCTGCATCTCAGCTCTCTTAGCTTTAGTATTCCTCTTTATTAAGAAACTATCTCGTCCTTTGTGAAATAATTTATGGCTTTCTGCTTTAATAATGGCTCAGATTCAAAATTCTAACCCCCACCTCAATAAAAGCAATATATTTCCAACTTCCCTTAATTTGACTAAATAGGGTGATGGGAGAAGGAAAACTGCCAATTAATCGGTTGTTCAACTGTGCTGAGCAGATTCTTTGATCAGCTCAGGAGTCCTGTACAAACTGCTCAATAAACATACTCACATTGATCTTGTACTAACAGAGAAAACACACATTACATCATGAACATATGAAAATGACAGGCAGAAAAAGACCAGCTGGTCCATCAAGCCTGCCCCACACTCATCATGACTCAATGTGGCTTTCTTGGTGCCAAGTAAAGTCCTAATCTCAGTGCAAAGCTCACTGGCGATCAATCTCCACCTTACCAAAACCACTGCTCCTATTTTCTTGGACAGCAGCTGCTAGTATTGATTCTGCTATTGCCATTTACACCTCCAAACCCATCTTTTGTTGCTTTACTTATCCCTTTACCATCCTTTTTCCTTGTGCCATCACCCCTTTTGTCATTTAATCACTCCTACCTTCCACCCTATTACACAGATCTTCAATTTTGTTCTTCCCTTCCCTTCTCCCTGCCCTCTCCCTTTCCCTGTCTCTATTCTTGCCTACTTGCTTAAAATTCTTACATCACTAACTTCTTCCACTTCTGATGAAAAGTCATTGAGCTGAAACATTAAATCTGTTTCCTTCTTCATAGAAGTGGACAGATCGGCTGAATATTTGTAACATTTTCTGCTGTTGTTCCACACTCATGATGCTTGGAGCATTGTGACTGGATAGTTCCCCTGCTTCCCCCATCTCATGCATCCTCCTTTCCCCCACACCCTATGTATATGCATTAGTCCCCAGCCGTGTAGCGGAGCCTCGTCTTCTGCCATTGGACAAAGACCTTGCTTTGTTTGGACCTTGTGATAGTCGGTGTGCAACGGCCACTCCATGTTAAAAGAACCCACGCACAGGCATCTTCCACCCCCTCAAAATAAACTTCAGCACCTGGAATATCAGGACTCTTATGGACAACCTCAGCAGCAACAGACCTGAACTTCACACCACTATCATAGCTCGAGAACTCTGCCGCTACGACATTAATATCACTGCCCTGAGTGAGACACGGCGGGCAGGAGAAGGCCAGCTCAAGGAGAAAGGTGGTGGATACACCTTCTTCTGGAAAAGTAAACCAGAAGAAGAACACCGACTGTACGGGGTTGACTTCTCCATGAAAAATTAACTTGCCAACCCCCTCAGCGAGCCCCCTTGTGGGATAAACGAACATCTCATGACCCTCTGGTTCACCCTATCCCAGAAACAGCACGCCACAGTCGTCAGCACGTACAGCTCAACCCTAGAAGCAACAGATGAGGACAAAAAGGAATTCTGCTCCAGCCTTGATCACTTGCTGTTCCGTGTTCCTAAGGAAGACAAGCTGATCCACCTCAAAGACTTCAATGCCAGAGGTTGGGAGGGACACAAACCTTTGGAAAGGTGTGATGAGCAAAGGAAGGTGTTGGAAGGGCTAACACTAATGGAGTCCTTCTTCTGACAAAATGCCTTGAACATGACCTGATCATAACAAACATCCTATTCATCAGAGAGACAAATACAAGACCCCATGCAGCACCCTCGCTCCGGGAATTGTCATTTCCTTATCTATATCATTGGCCGAGCAAAGGACGGCAAGGATGTTCGCATCACCCGTGCCATGATAGGAGACGAAGACTGCTGGACTGACCATCGCCTAATCCAAGCTATTATCTCCATAAACCCAGTCCAAAAATGGCAGTGGCAGCAGAAGCACTGCCGCAGGAAAATCAATGTCGATGGTGTCAAGGACTCTGTGAAAGAAAGACCTACTCAGGCAGCATCTTACAAGCATCTTGGTGACGCTCAACGAACAGGAAGCACAGAATGTCCACAATGCCTGGTCTGCCTTCAAAGCTACCATAATCAGCTCTTGCAAAGATACTCTTGGTTTCTGCACCAAGAAACATCAAGGCTGGTTTGACAAGAACAACCAGAAGATCCAGGAGCTACTAAATCGCAAGCACAAGGCATTCCTGAACTGGAAGCATCACCAAAATTCGAGGGAAAAAAAGCAGGTATACAGACAATTGAAGGCCGAGGTCCAACAAATAACCATGACCTAAAGAACAGCTGATGGGCTGAAAGAGCGCATGAAGTACAGTAACTCACTGACAGCCACAACATGTGTGTATTCTTCAGCACAGTCAAGACCATTCACAGCCCAAGTACCCAAGGACCTACCCCACTGAAAGCAAAGAATGGAACGGCGCTGATCAAGGACAGAGAGGCAGTCAGCACTTGTTGGAAGGAGCACTTCGAAGCTCTCCTCAATCATGACTCATCCTTGATGCAAGTGCCGTCGATGACATTCCACAACATGCTACCTGCCACGACCTCAGCACAACCCCAGCCCGATATGAGATTGAAAAGGCCATCCAACAGCTAAAAAAAAAAGGATGGAATTCCCGCCGAAATTCTAAAATATGGCGGAGAGGCACTCTTGACACAAATACATGATCTCATCTCCCTCATCTGGAAGGAGGAGAGCATGCAGGGGATTTCCAAGATGCCGTAATTGTGATCATCTTCAAAAAAGGTGACAAAATCGACTGCGGTAACTACAGAGGGGTATCCCTGCTGTCCGCCACAGGAAACGTCATCGCAAGAGTCGTTCTCAACTGCCTCCTCCCCATGGCTGAAGAGCTCCTACCGGAATCACAATGTGGATTCCATCCATCAAGAGACACAGTGGACATGATCTTCACAGCAAGGCAACTCCAAGAAAAATGTAGGGAGCAGCAGCAACCTTTATACATGCCTTTCTTTGATCTCACAAAGGCCTTCAACTCTATCAACTGGGAGGGATTATGGAACATCCTCCTCAAATTTGGCTGCCCGGAGAAATTTGTCACCATCCTCCGCCAATGCACAATGGTATACAAGCTGTAATCCTTGCCATGGATATGCAACTGACCTAATCCGAGTGCAAACTGGGGTCAAGCAATGCTGTGTTATCGCATCAATGCTCTTTTCTATCTTCCTTGCTGCGACACTCCACCTCATCTCCTCGAAGCTCCTTGCTGGAGTAGATCTACGCTACAGGACGAGCGGGAAACTATTTAACCCACGTCACCTCCAGTCCAGAACCAAGGCCACTCCAACCTCTGTCATCGAGCTGCAGTACGCTGATGATGCTTGCTTATGTGCACACTCAGAGGCCAAGCTTCAAACCCTCGTCAATACATTCACGGAGGCATATGAAAGAATGGGCCTTAAACAAAACATCCTCGACTATCAAGATCCATGGCGAACCACTGGACAATGTGGATCACTTCCCATACCTGGGGAGCCTCCTCTCAGCAAAGGCAGACATCGACAATGAAACTCAGCATTGCCTCCAGTGTGCCAGCACAGCCTTCGGTCATCTGAGGAAAAGAGTGTTTGACAACAAAGACTTCAAACCTGGCACCAAGCTCATGGTCTACAGGGCTGCTGTGTTACCTGCCCTCCTGTATGCATCGGAAACATGGACACTGTACAGCAGACATTTCAAAGCCCTGGAGAGATGTCACCAGCGGTGCCTCCGCAAGGTCCTGCAAATTCAGTGACAGGACAGGTGTTCCAATATCAGTGTCCTCTCTCAGGCCAACACCCCCAGTATTGAGACACTGGTCATGGCTAGTCAGTTACATTGGGCAGGCCACACCGTCCACGTGCCTGACACAAGACTCCCAAAACAAGCTTTCTACTCCAAGCTCCGTCACGGCAAGAGGTCACCAGGAGGGCCGAGGAAACACTACAAGGATATCCTTAAAGCCTCCCTGGAAAAATGTGACATCTCCATTGATTTGCTGGAATCTCTTGCCTGAGACCGCCCAAAATGGCAAAGGTGCCAGCCAGTTCAAACAACGTCAACATGCCCAGGCAATGATCAAGCGCAAACAGCGGAAGGAGTGTTCGGAAATCTGAGGATCCCATCCACTCACCTCATTAAAGACCACCTGTCCCACTTGTGGCAGAGTGTACGGATCCAGAATTCAGTCAGCTAAGGACCCACAACCCTGGAGTGGAAGAAAGTCATCTTCATTCCCAAGGGACTGTCTAAGAAGACATCCTGCACAACCACACCTGGGAGAGGGAAAACGGGGGGAAAATTGCAAAGCCAATAAGTGGGGGAGAAACTCTGAAAACTTCCTCCCTGACCCTCTCAGGTGATTGAATCCAGTCCAGGAGGTCCCACTGAC
Source organism: Heterodontus francisci (assembly GCF_036365525.1). Classification (NCBI taxonomy): domain Eukaryota; kingdom Metazoa; phylum Chordata; class Chondrichthyes; order Heterodontiformes; family Heterodontidae; genus Heterodontus; species Heterodontus francisci. The sequence continues at coordinate 197,161,736 of NC_090372.1, forward strand.
CAGGCAAACATTAACTGTTTATCTACTCACCTTCTATATTGTGCAATCTCTGCCCCAGCTAGGAACCAGTCCAGCTCCCTCTTGCAAGCATGCAGAGAGTCAGAAGACGCTGCATGAGCTGTAAAGCATTTGGGCCTTACATCTGCGTGATCATTCCTAGTGAAATGCACTATATATATATAGGATTTCTTCAAATATATATATATATATATATATATATTTGAAGAAATCCTAGCCTTCTGTAGCTTCATCTCTTGAAAGCCTGCCCAGACTGTTCATCAACATCGCCTGGAAAGAACTGTTCTAGGAAGATTCCTAGTGGCATCCACCTATTCGCCTTTAGGACACCGCGCCAAAACAAAGGACTTCCATATCGTCTCTTCAGTCTAAGTTATTTTTTATTCCTTCTATTTCTTTGTAACAACTGTGGCTGTGGGGAGCACCTTTCTCCTCAATGCAGTCCTCATTTTTATGGAAGAAAATTCTGCTCTTGACATACTTGATCTAAAAAACCTACGTCTGCACTGAAGAGGAACCTTGAGCCTGGCTTAATTCTCTACGCAAGATGCCAGCTTGTGAACTTCATTTACAGGGTAGCCCCCACTGTGAGTCCCAGAGTGGCTCCGCTGTAACCAGTGGGAAGGTGATGTCCCAGCAGTCAGGGAGCAGCTATTGAGACTTCCAACCCTGGGAAACCCTGATCCCAGCAGGGAAATCAGAATTCCTGGCTGGCAACATGATGTCCCAGGGTAGACAGCTCTGGAGCAGCCCTTCGGTCCCCTGTCCACTTCCAGAGGCCACTGTTTGCAGTGGAGCTGCTCCAGCAACATCACTGTTATTGGCACCACTGAAGCGGCCTAGCAGTGAGGATAGCCCAACTCCAAGGTACCGCAGACAATGCTAACATTTACATTTATAAAAACAAAAACCTGAAGGAATATGGGATAAGAGCATAATTTGCTAGTGGAAGCCTGTGACTGGTGGTGTACTGCAGGAATCGGTGCTGGGACCCTTTACTGTTTGTAGTGTACATTAATGATTTCGACATGAATATAGGAGGTACGATCAGTAAGTTTGCAGATGATGTGAAAATTGGTGGTGTCGTAAATAGTGAGGAGGAAAGCCTTATATTACAGGACGATATAAATGGGCTGGTAAGATGGGCAGAGCAGTGGCAAATGGAATTTAATCCTGAGAAGTGTGAGGTGATGCATTTTGGGAGGACTAACAAGGCAAGGGAATATACAATGGATGCTATGACCCTATGAGTAGAGAAAGTCAGAGGGATCTTGGTGTACTTGTCCATAGATCACTGAAGACAGCAGCACAGGTAGATAAGGTGGTTAGGAAGGCATATGGGATACTTGCCTTTATTAGCTGAGGCATAGAATATAAGAGCAGGGAGGTTATGATGGAGCTGTATAAAACGTTAGTTAGTCCACAGCTGGAGTACTGTGTACAGTTCTGGTCGCCGCACTATAGGAAGAATGTGATTGCACTGGAGAGGGTGCAGAGGAGATTCACCAGGATGTTGCCTGGGCTGGAGCATTTCAGCTATGTAGAGAGACTGCATAGGCTAGGGTTGTTTTCCTTAGAGCAGAGAAGGCTGAGGGGGTACCTTATTGAAGTATACAAAATTATGAGGGGCATTGATAGGATAGAAAGGAAGAAACTTTTTCCCTTAGCGGAGGGGTCAATAACCAGGGGGCATAGATTTAAGGTAAGGGGCAGTAGGTTTAGAGGGGATTTGAGGAAAAAAAATTTCATCCAGAGGGTGGTTGGAATCTGGAACACACAACCTGAAGGGATGGTAGAGGCAGGAACCCCCACAACATTTAAGAAGTATTTAGATGAGCACCTGAAACGCCATAGCATACAAGGCTACGGGGCCAAGTGCTGGAAAATGGGATTAGAATAGATAGGTGCTTGATGGCCGGCACAGACACGATGGGCCGAAGGGCCTGTTTCTGTGCTGTATAATTCTATGACTCTAGATGATAGCCAAAGGTTTAAGAAGGATCAGTCTGGAATTTGGATCATAGAACAAGGGTAGGGCTGAAACACATTAAACCAGGCAAAATCAAGATTGATATCAAAAGTTCCTCAAGCAGCGAATGATCAATATGTGTGTGGACCTCTCGGTAGTAAAGGTAAAAGCCCTGGGATAATTTGAGAAACAGTGGATGCAGTGAAGGGGGAAGAGTAGTTTTGTTCTGGATGGATAAGCTAAGGATGTGCCAAACAGCTTTCCTCAACTGTATTTTTATGTGTGAAAATCAGAAGGATTGTAAAGAAAAAAGAAAGACTTGCATTTATATAGCGCCTTCCATGACCTCAGGCCATCCCAAAGCACTTTACAGCCAATAAAGTACTTTTGAAGTGTAATCACTGTTGTAATGCAGGACTCTATTCCATTAGCAGGCGCATGACTGGAACCTTGCAGTCCTGTTCTCTGAAGGAGCAAGTATCAATCTTTAGTAAAAGCTTGTATTTCTGAAATGACCCCAATGGTCAGGGCTGAATGGTTACATCACAGTTACATTTTCTCCTCCAGTTAATGCTCATAGTGAATGCATGGTTTATACTGGCATAGGTGACCTCAAACTTATTAAAGCTCTCGGTAATCTCAACTTCTAGTATAAAAAACGCTGGAACATTTATTAGAACATGAGTAAAGCTATCCCTTTCATTATGTGTGGACACCGTACATTTTAATTCACAATCAAACTCCCTCATACAGGCACATCAGACACAGCTGATGACTAAATGCGGTGGCTAAAATGGCAGCTCACTTAGTAACGTCAATAGAGGAACTGAGACACTGAACAGTCTGAAAATGTGAAACAAATATTCAGTGAGAACTCTCACCATTGGAAAGAATAATTAAGCTTGTATATACGTTGAAAGTATTTCATTGACCCAATTTCAAGTTAAAAATGTCTGAATTAGGGTTACACCTGAAAGCATCAGAAATCTCTGATACGCATCAACATTGTCACCTGGTTAAACAATGTGAGGGCTAAATTGGATAGCCCCTGAAAGATTAATCCACATCCATTTGATGTAATTCAGGCACCATGGCATTTTCATTCTGCCCACTCATTCACATAATTTCTGCGTGCAGCCAGTGTTAACCGTGCTGTTGATTGGCATCAGCAGGTGGCTCAAGATCAATCCTCACTGGCACTACTTAAAGCTAGTCTGCACCTCTCAAATAGGAGGTGCATTGTGGCTGGAACAGGTGCTGGGAGTCTTGTGTGAGCTGAAACTGACCTGGGAAAGACAGAAGAGTGACCGCACATGGGACAGCACAGACACCCAGGTTTTCCGAACTGCTGTGGAAGTCCTGGTGGAGAGACGTCCTGTATCCCAAGGGAACAAGGAAATCCTCCAGGCAAACAGTGAAAAGGTAACTGGTGCAAATAGCCACAAAGGTCAATGCCAGGAGTCTAGCCCCACCTGAATGCAGTGCTGCAAGAAGTTCAATGACCTTGCATGTGTGGTCAAGGTCAGTGAATGCATCTTCAAATGCCATATCCTGCCAACTGCACCACTCACCTCAGATGCTGCTCAAATCACCACACCCCATCACTCACCTACCAACAATCTCTGCCAATTAGGACTCATATTGTGCTCCATCTCACCCTCACATACTTAGCACTTCTGGAAGCCTCACACCCATATCTCACAGCTTGCGCACACAGCCAGCTATTCAACCACGACAGCCACATCATTGCACCAGACTCACTGGCATACTTCCCTCTCTCTTGCAAAACAACATGGCACACGACCAAAGGCAGCAGCACCTACGTTGCTGTACACAGGCATGTCTGCATGCTGTAATGCCCATGAAGGTGACGGCATTGGCCATTATCGTAAGTGCCATTGCTGAGACCGTGGCCAGTGATGGGGCTAAAACCATTGAAGATGATGGTATCCTCTTCTTACCTAATCCTCCTACTCACAACCCACTTCCTCCTCATCCCACAATGTCTTCTGACTTAAAAGCTGGAGATGGTGTTAGCATGCAGCTCTTACTGCCCTCCTTCCCCTCACCACAACCTTACCCTTGTACTTTTGTCCTTTCAGAGACCCAAGAAGTGCAACCTGGCCAAGCATTGGAGGAACACCAAGAAGAGAGTGATGATGAAGATATAGCACCATCACTTGATTTCACACTTGCAGCCACCAGTTCAGATAAACACTGCATATCTTAGAGGATAGATTAGAGGTGCATAGGGCTCAGATGAGGACGTCAATGGGGCAGGCTCCAGAAGCAATCTAATGGGTATCCACAACAAAATGCTTTGTGCATTGGGAAGTCAGTCAGAAAGTCTGAACTCAATGTGAAGGAGCGTGGAGGAATCCAGCAACAACTTGATACAGGGCTTTGCACAGAGCTTGGAGCCCATCCCAGTGACCAAGTCCATTGACACACTTGTGGTCTCAACCATGATGCAACATCTGAGGCTGATGTCTTAGTTTCCACTGCAGCAGCGTCTATTAGAAATCTGGTGCTGCAGTGGAAGTTCAGACTGAAGCCATGTCAGGACAGCCTGCTGGCAGGCAAGCTCAGACTGCTCTCATTGAAGCTTAGCTTGTTGGCATGCAAGCTCAGATTGCTATCATCATGGCTGCAGATTTCAGTATTTATAGAGGTTTGCAGGGTATCACAATCTGTCCTCCAACAGGTTACTAGGCTTGCTGTGGCGCTGCCCCAGGGGTGTGGCAGTGGCTCCATGCAGCATTAGCCTGTTGTCCTCTCTCAGGAATAACAGCATTTGTTCTCCCACCCCTGCCACTCTGCTGGTGCCTTTACTGTTGCCTGTCATCCAGCCAGCCCAAGCTGCTGCTGGCCATGCCAAGATGCTGCAGTCAGAAGCTGGGACAGTTAGGCCCATTGCTGCTTGAGATTGTCCTCTAAGGTCAATTGCAGTCGCCTGCACTGAATGTCAGCAGCTTTCTACCAGTCATGCTGCAGCCACTGGGGTAGCACTGCTTAGGAGCACTAGTTCAGGCAAAGGGACACAGAAAACAGGCACAAAGGAAATGCACAAGAGTGATTAATTTACAACATGCAGTTGCCACAATTTCATTTATAAATTAGGTTTGGAATGTTAATTTTATATTGGCTTTTAGTTTTGCATTGTGACCAAGTGGACGATGTGATGGCCAGTGATAGAGGGATAGTAAGGTGTGGTCCTGTTGGTGAATGGGGAATTGGGATTGCAGTTACTCGTATCGCAATCAAATTAGTTATTGATGTACAGTCAGGGTAGAACATGGCTGACTGGGTTGCCACCTCCCTTGTCTTCCTCCTTTTCTGCCAGCTGCTGCTCCTCCTCGTGCACCTGCTCTTCAGTTTCCTGCCTGATAGCTGGAGGCAAGGACTGTCCCCTCATGATGGTGAGATTGTGCAGCATACAGCAGACCACCATGTATCATGAGACTCACTCAGCTGAGTACTGCAGGCCTCCGCCAGAACAGACCAGAAATGCTGCTTCAACACACCAATGATCTGTTCTACCACATTTCTTGCGGCAGACAGGCTCTTGATATGCCTGTTGTACACACTTCCAGCGGATGTTCGCTATGCGCACAGTAACACTTGCACCAAAACGGTGTCCGGCAGGCTTTGTGTCACAAGTATGTGCCACAGGTGCCATTTTGGATCTCTAAGAGTGCTCGTAGTGCCCAAAAAAAACAAGTGCTACCAAGCCCAACTTCTCACCCTGTGTTTCAGCTTTTCAACAGCAGAGATGTACTGCTGTTGCATCAACTTGCATCAATTCTGCTGTGCTTTCCAGTCAAAGAAAGTGATCATGCTCCTATTGCAATGATTAATTAGAAAGTTATACTAAACTGCACCCTGTGCTTATCAAATTGTTTGGAACTGATATTAAACTGCTGTGTTTGTTTATCAAATTATTTAGAATTCTGTTTAAATCATTTTTTAGATCTAATGGCAAACCATTCTCCATGGGAACACCACGAACTGCAAGTTCCCCTCCAAGCCACACACCATCCTGACTTGGAACTATATCGCTGTTCCTTCGCTGTTGCTGGGTCAAAATCCTGGAACTCCCTTCCTAACAGCACTGTGGGTGTACCTACCCCACATGGACTGCAGCAGTTCAAGAAGGCAGCTCACCATCACCTTCTCAAGGGCAATTAGGGATGGGTAACAAATGCTGGCCTGGCCAGTGTTGCTCACATCTGAAAGATCGAAAAAAAATTAGCAATTTATTTCGAATTGATATTAAATTGCTCTTTGGGTTTATATAATTATTTTGAACTGATGTTAAACAGCTCTTTCCTTATCGAATCAGTTAGAAGTATGATATAGGCTGGGATCTTGTGTGGCCCCCTGAGGCGGGTTCGGAGGCGGGGCCGCGACGGGTGGCGGGAGGGCGGGGGCTGGGGGCACATCATCAAGTGGTTTTCCCAGGGATGGGATAGGCCAATTATGGCCTTCCTGCCCAGAGGTCAATTGAGGCCCTTAAGTGGCCTATTATCGGTCAATTAAGGGCCTTTTCCCACCACCCTGGGTGGTCCATCCTTCATGGGCAATTTGTGGCCTATTGAACACCCCCACCAGGAACCATTTTACCACCCGGGACACCCCTCCTCTTGGACTGCATGACCACCCCACGGCCCTCCCTCACAGGGGCTTTCCGGACTGGCCCCTGCACCCCGGCCTCACTTACCTGAGGTCCGGGGTTCCAGTGCTGGGCCTGGGTCTGAGGCCTCTGCAGTACCGGCAGTGGCCACTGCTCTCCTCTGGCAGCTCTTGGGGGCGGGGATCCCGGCTTGTGAAAATTTGGGATTAAAAGACGGGAGGATCGCTCCGGGGTGGGGGTGTGAAAAGGCCGAGGAGGGATTTCCCCCGCCTTTTCGGCCTGGCACCGGGTGCCCCGGCTCCAGCATAAAATCCAGCCCATAATTAGAGGTACTGGAGAAGGTGCAAAAACAGCTTACAACTTATAACTACAAGGAAGGATCGAAAAAGCTGGGGCTCCTTTCTCTCAAAAACAGAAGGCTGAGGCGTGATTTAATAGAGTAATAGAGGTCTTTAAAATTATGAAGGGATTTGATAGGGTAGATGTAGAGAAAATGCTTGCACTTTTGGGGGGACCAAAACTAGAGGCCATAAATAGATAGTCACTAATAAATCCAATAAAGAATTCAGGAGAAACTTATTCACCTAGACAGTGGTTAGAATGTGGAACCTGCTACCGCATGAAGTAGTTGAGATGAATAGTATGGCTGCATTAAAAAGGGAAGCTAGGTAAGTATATGAGTGAGAATGGAATAGATGGATATGCCGATAGGGTTATATGAAGCAGGGCGGGGGTTAGAGGAGGCTCGTGAGGAGCATAAATACCGGAATGGACCGGTTGGGGCAAATGGCCTGTTTCTCTGCTGTAAATTCTTTGTAATTATCAAATCATTGAGAACTGATATTAAAGTGATCTATTCCATCATTTATAAAAAATTGCATTTATAGAGTGCCTTGATGCCCTCAGGATACCCAAAGATTTTTGCAGTCAATTAATCTCTTTTGACGTGTACTCACCGTTACTTTGTAGGTAGAACTGACAATCAATTTACACACAGCAAGGCCCCACAAAAGGCAAATAAGGTAAAGGATGGATTAATCTGTTTTGATGGTGTGGTTGGGGGATGAACCCCCTGCTCTTAAAATCATGTCATTGGACCCATTCCATCCACTCGAGCAGGTAAACAAAGCTTCGGTTTAATGTCTTATCTGAAAGGCAGTCCCTTCCTCAGTGCTGCACTCTGATTATCTGATTACAATATTGAGGATTCTTACAGGTGCACTGATTAAATCATCATTTTTAAAAAATTCTTCAAAATTTCAAACCGAAACCTGTCTAAAAAGTGCAACTGATTTGACCAGAATTTGCAGATTTTGTTTAGTTAAAATGGCGATTGAAAACTAACAATGATTAAGAGTAAACAGGTTATTACTGACTCTAATATAGCTTCATTAAATGGCATGGAATCTACAGAAACAAGACAATCGGCCCAACCAGTCCATGCTGATGTGCATGCCTCACTCGAGCCTCCTCCCATCGTTCCTCATCTAACTCTATTAGCATAACCCTCTATTCTCCCTCATACTTTTTAAAATTCATTTCATGGGATGTGGGCATCGCCAGCAAGGTCCAGCATTTATTGTCCGTCCCTAATTTCCCTTGAGAAGGTGGTGGTGAGCTGCCTTCTTGAACCACTGCTGTCCACCTAGTGCGGGTACACCCACAGTGCTGTTAGAGAGGGAGTTCCAGCATTTTGATCCAGCGACAGTGAAGGAATGGCGATCTAGTCCCAGGTCAGGGTGGTGTGTCACTTGGAACTTGCAGGTGGTGGTGTTCCCATGCATCTGCTGCTCTTCTTCTAGGTGGAAGAGGTTGTATGTTTGGAAGGTGCTGTCGAAGGAGGCGTGGTGAGTTGCTGCAGTGCACCTTGTATGTGATACATACTGCTGCCACTGTGTGTCGGTGGTGGAGGGAGTGAATGTTTAAGGTGATGGATGGGGTGCTGATCAAGCAGGCTGCTTTGTCCTGGATGGTGTCGAGCTTCCTGAGTGTTGTTGGAACCGCACCCATTCAGGCAACTGGAGAGTATCCCATCAAACTCCTGACTTGTGCCTTGTAGATGGTGGACAGGCTTTGGGGAGTCAAGAAGTGGGTTACTCGCTGCAGAATTCCCAACCTCTGACCTGCTTTTGTAGCCACAATATTTATGTGGCTGGTCCAGTTCAGTTTCTGGTCAATGGTGACCCCCAGGATGTTGATCGTGGGATTCGCGATGGTAATGCCGTTGAATGTCAAGGGGAGATGGTTAGATTCTCTCTTATTGGAGATCGTCATTGCCTGGGACTTATGTGGTGTGAATGTTACTTGCCACTTATCAGCCCAAGCCTGGATGTTGTCCAGGTTTTTCTGCATATGTACACGGACTGCCTCAGTATCTGAGGAGATGCGAATAGTACTGAACATTGTACAATCATCAGTGAATGTCACCACTTCTGACCATATGATGGAGGGAAGGTCATTGATGGTTGGACCTAGGTCACTACCTTGAGGAACTCCTGCAGCAATGTCCTGGGGCTGAGATGATTGGCCTCCAACAACCTCTACCATCTTCTTTGTGCTAGGCATGAGTTAACCAATGGAGAGTTTTCCCCTTGATTCCCATTGACTTCAATTTGTCAGAACAGTGGCATTTTCTGTTTTTGTTTCAGATTTCCAGCATTCACAGTATTTTGTTTTTGTATTATTGCAATGCAACCTTGTAGCAAACTTCCTGTCATTTTTTTTAAATGATACTATAGACCTCAATTCCCTTGGCCATTTCACCTGTCACGAGTCTGGAAGAATACAGGGGTGGCTCAGTGGCGCAGTGGTTAGCACTGCAGCCTCACAGCTCCAGTCACCTGGGTTCAGTTCTGGGTACTGCATGTGTGGAGTTTGCAAGCTCTCCCTGTGACCGTGTAGGTTTCTGCTGGGTGCTCTGGTTTCCTCCCACAGCCAAAGACTTGCAGGGTGATAGGTAAATTGGCCATTGTAAATTACCCCTAGTATAGGTAGGTGGTAGGAGAATTGTGGGGATGTGGTTGGGGACATGGGATTAATGTAGGATTAGTATAAATGGGTGGCTGACTTGGTGGGCCAAAGGGCCTGTTTCAGTGCTGCATCTCTCTCTCTCTCTCTCCCTGGAGTGGCAGGGAACTGGAGGCACCAAATCCCCAAATTATTTGGGAATTTCTGCTTGGCCTTGTAAGGAACAGGTGCTTCAACCAGTTCCTAACAAAGGCCACTTGCCCTGAGGGGATGGGGGCATGGCAGGAACTCCCTTCAGTGGGACTTACTGCTTCTTTGACCCATTATGGACTAAGCTTAAGATTGGAGGTTGATATGCCCAGTGAGAGGTAGGCATGCTACCCTCCGATGGATAGAAGTGGGTACCACAGGATGGAGGGAACCAGGCTAAGGAAGCATCCTGGACTGATGAAAATGGGGTGTGTTTGTTTAAAGTTTTATGGATCTTCCTCCTTACATTGAGGGCGAAAGGGAGAATGGATGGGATCCCCAGGGAGGGCTAGGACCTGGGAAACCAATGGTGCTGGCAACATAAAATAGTAGGGTGCTTTTGGTGCACTTAGGTATTCATTTTTGTTAGGGGATTAAGGGTAATGGAGTAATTTGAGTTAAGATACAGATCAGCCATTATCTAATTGAATGACGGAACAAACTCAAAAGTCTGAATGGCTGAACCCTGTTCCTGTGATCCGAAGATCGTGGTGTTACTGCCGGGGTCGTGGCCCAAGTTCTTCGGGATGTGCATGATTTCAAACCCAATTCTTTTAGTGAGTACATTACAGGTATTGTGGGCCATTGTGCCTCCCCTTTGCAAAAGAAAACAGAAGCAAGGAGATAGACTAACACTTTGAAATACAAAGCTTAAAAACAGGTATAAATCTGGGTGAAGTGACATATATCACTGTTATTAGTACAGTGATGAAAACTGAAGTACCCAGCCTTGTATTGTTTTTGGTCATGATCCAATATACTACTGTAATTCTCTAAGATTAATGTTCTATTCATACACAACTTGAGAGATTCCACAGGTGACTCACAAGGCTTCTTTGAATACTTTGAGCATTAAAAATTATATTTTTATTTTACTCCTTTTTCAACAAGCATGTGATCTCTTAAAGGGTTTTATATGCATTAAAAATTCCCTCCCCGTTCAGTTGCCAGTTTGTGTGGAGTTGGCTGATCTCAGATCAGGTGCTGCAATCAGCTTTAACCTTCCCGGGAGTAGGAATGGAAAAACCAGTCAGGGTCCCTGCTCCTGATCACTATCCAATTAACTCTGCTGAAAACTATGCTAGGACACCAAGTGAAAATAGAAGTGGCTTGCGTTTTGATGCCTTAAATCATCAAATAGCCTGTAGAGACAATCTAAATTCACACATAAAAACAGCCATGTAAGTGAACTAACAGATGGCAACTGGTGCCTGTGCAACTGTATCCCAGCAAGGAGATATCATCTTAGCTGATAAAACCGTTCAGGTTGCTCAGATCCCTGATCTGACAGCTCAGCTGCTCTTGGGTGACGTCCTCTGGGTCTTGGAGCCCATAAGGGCCCTGCCAAAGACTGTTCCACCTACATCTGTGCAGGGGCTGACTCGGCCATTGGGACATGAAGCAGCATGTGGGGTTCTGACTGAGGGGCAAGCAATGGGTGAGAAGTAGAAGCGCTTTGAGCTGGGATCCCACTTCCATGTTTCCTTTCACCATCATCCCTCTCATAGTCCACCCACATTTCCCTGCTAGCAATGAGTTGGAGAACACTTTGCCACAGATCGGTGGGGTGATGACCTGCCAAGGCTAGGGTTTCAGGAATCATATTTGAGGTTGCATTCAAAGGGCTGGATTTTATGGAGCCGGTGGGGGTCCCAATGCCCGGCCCAAAAGGTGAGGGGAACCCATCCTCAACCCTTTGAAGATGTCTCCCGGCTCTATTTAACAGCGTTCAGGCAATTAACAGTCCGGCACCAGGGTACCGGTGGCCGCTGCCATTACTACAAAAGGCCTGGGAGCAGCACCAGTGCTGCAGCCCCGAACCCCAGGTAAGTGTGGCAGGGCCACTGGGGCCATTCCAGAAGGGGAGGGCAGGATTTTCGTTGAGGGCTGGTGGGGGATTGTTAGCAGAGGGGTGGTCTTAACCTTTGGGCCCCTCCATGGGCCACAGATTGCTCACAGAGGAGGAACCCCACCCCCCCCCCCACCCACTAAGCCTGCAGTGAGGCCATCTTTTTACTGGGCGACACCCTGCCAACAAAGTTGCATGGCATTGGGAAGGCAACAGGCACCAATGCGTTGTGTGGTGGCAATTCGTGAGTATCTGAAAGGAGAAAGATACAAGGGTAAGGTTATGGTGAAGGGACGGGAGGAAAGCAAGAAGTCCATGTTTACACTTTGTGCAGCTTTTAAATCAGGAGCAATTGTGAGATGAGAGGCTAGTGGGATTTGAGAGGAAGATTAGGTATAAGCATACCATCACTTTTGATGGTTTCAGCCCCGCTGCTGGTCATGACCTTAGTCATGGCTGCCTCTGTCCTCCACAAGGGGAAAATGCAGCTATGCTTCTCCCTCCCAGGTTAGGTGCTGCAACCTCCTGCAATGAACCACCATGTCCTGCAAAAGAGAGGGAAATGTGTCAGTGAGTGTGATGCAATGTGTTTGGGTAATGTGGCTGTCATAGTTGAATAGTAGGCTGTGTGTGCAAGCTGTGAAATGTGGGTGTGAGGTCTGCAGCAGTGCTAAGTGCGTGAGGGTGAGGTGAAGTTTGAGTTATGATTGGTGGAGATTCTTGGTAGTTGAATGAAGTGGGGTGGGGTGGTGTCTGACGCTAGAGGTTCAGTTGTAAGAATATGGCATTTGAAGATGAATTCACTGACCTTGACCACTTGTGTGAGTTCATTAAACTGCCTCCATAGGGCTACACTGCTTGCATTGACCATGACTATCTGCTCCCATTGCCTTTTCAGAAATTGTCTGGATGGCCGACTGACACCCTTGTGGATGTAGAACCTCTCTCCTCCTGTCCTCTTCCTCCAACAAGGCCCCCAGTGCTGCATTGGTGAACCTTCAGGCACACTGCCTCCCCTGCTGCGCCATTAGACCGTGTTCTTCCTGCTCAGTATGTCCTCCCCAGCAGCTGCTTCAGCCAGAATGTACCTCCCCTTTAAGAGGCTGGCTTTAGGTGGTGCTCTCTTTGTATGAACTTGGGGCCCCTCATCAGTGTGTTTAGTGTTTCCCTGCACGCTGCTTTCATTTAAATTAGCAGGAAAATGAAGGTTGCATTGCTGCCTGCATCGTAACGAATGGGTGCGGGTTAATCGTGCATCGCGATTCCCAAGCCTGTTTCCAGAGGCTATCAAATTTTGCCGCTCTAGAGTTTAAAACAATGTTACATAGCTGAAGAATAATAGACTAAACGTGGGCTTGATCTTCATCGCAATAATACTCCAGAACTGTTAGGCCTAAGAACATGTCTAAAACAAATGGAAAATGTGTCAAATTCTCACCAGTCCTTTAGCAAGGTAGCATAAGCATCTAAGTGGCACTTGAACCGAAGGCCCTCCTGGTCTGTATAGCAGTAGATTAATCCACTAAAGCCACTGGGGAGCAGTTATTGTCCTTCATATAATAAAGCAAAGTCAGTGAATGTTTTAAGCCATGAAAATACTTTCCCCTTTGTAAGTTCAAAGTATAATCCATTGTCGAGCTAAATGCCTAATTTGACCTGATATCTGTATCCACACCTCGTTACTAATTGCAATTTTATGACACTTTCAGTGCCTAATTAAAAGCATTGATTATAAACTTTGTATCTTATCAGACATGTTTCTACTTGGCTACTGGACTTTATTTCTATTTAACTTTATTGATTTATTGGCCTTGGAAAAGTTTACCTGAGCATATTCAATGGAGGACAATTGAAGGTGAGTGGTGAATCTAAACTTAATTGGTAACTAGTGATATAGTGCATATTTAAATCAAAATCTTTTCATAAAAATGGATCTATTTTCAACTTACTCAAGGTAGATGACCTCCAAGTGCGATAATGTAAAAGTTGAAAGTGTGGTGTTGATGGAGCACAGTCCACTCAAAATCAGGTGAACCCTGCAGTGCTGTCGGCACTTTAGGGAGAAACGACTTGCATTTATATAGCACCTTTCATGACCACCAGATCTCTCAAGGTGGCTACAGCCAATGAAGCACTTTTGTAGTGTGGTCACTGTTGTAATGTAGGAAACATGGCAGCTGTTATGTTTCATACCTCAAGCACGAAAAAACTGCTTCATGGGATCGTTGATCGTTGTTTCATCATAACGACATCTGGATGTCCTTCATGGGAAAGATACAACACCCGTTGCTGTAGCTCTTTCAGGATAACTGCTCAAGTTCCACGTGTCATATAGTTGTCATCAAACAATGTGAACTCATTGCGTACTCTGCAGTACCAGACCAGTTCTTCCTCTATTTCGTGAGTCCAGTCGGTTTTTAGGTACTGGCTTACTTTCTGCAGTACACTGTGTGCCGCTGACTCTGCCTTCAACTCCTGTTGTGTTTCTGTGTGAAATCAACATGACCACGTAGTCTTCGATGTTGCAAGTCGCTTCACCATCTCTAAGGCAGTCCGCGATAGTAGTGTGACTAAGCATGTCAGTTACTCGGTTGCGTGAACCTGCGAGACACTCAACCTCACAGCTGTACTGATGAAGGCTATCAGACCATCAGTAGATGCATAGAGGTCAATGACTGGATCCTGACGTGGCTAATAATGTAGTCAGCGCTTGGTGATCAGTGCGGAGGGTGAAATTCCTACCATAAAGATAAGTATGCCAATGTTTACAAGAATAAATTTAGGCTATTGCTTCCCACTCTTCAGCGGAGTATTTGCATTCAGTTTCTGACAACACGCGCAATGCCTATACGATCGGTTGTTTGCTTCCTGCAATGTACTGAGACTACAGCTTGTGACACATTTCCTGATGCATCTGTTCTGATGTACGTTTCTGCATGTGGGATGAAGTGCGTGAGGACTGGCAGAGATGCTATCTTTGCCTTTAACATGTCAAACGCTGTTTGCTGTGCAATTGTCCATTCCCATTGTGTATTTTTCTACAGTAGCTTTCAAATAGGCTCTGTGATCTCTGCATACTGGGGCATAAAAATGTGATAAAAGTTGGTAGTGCAGAAGAACGATGCCAACTTTTCTGTGTTCGACGGGGTTGGAAGCTCATGAATGGCTTTGGCGTTGTCGTAAGTAGGCTTTACTCCAGCCGCGATCACTTTTCAGTCAATCTTGGATGCTGCAAATGTGTATTTGTCCTTGTTAAGTGTCAAATTGTATTGTGCAAGTTGAGTGAGCACTGTGGACAATCGCTGATTGTGTTCTGCTTTGTCCCTTCCATGAACGACAACGTCGTCAAGAAGGTTGAGCATCCCTTCTGCGTTTGACAAAACCGAAGAGACAATCTTCTGGAATGCGCTAGAAGCTGAACCTTGTCCATAGGGAATTCTGTGGTACTGAAACACGCCGTAATGTGTAACAAAGGCTGTAAGATGTTGGCTTCGCTCCTCTAGTGGTATCTGAAGATAGCTCCATCGCATGTCGAGCTTCATGAATACTATGGAGTCATTGAATGATACTGATAGTTCTTGGATCGTAGGGAAAGGGTACTTGTCTGGAATAATTGTTTTGTTGACCGCCTTAGGGTCAACACATAGTCTAAGCTCTCCATTTGTGCATCGTACAATGACTAGGTCCAATATTCATGGGGATGAGTTGATTTGCTCAATGATACCGCCTGCTTCCAGTCATTTCAGCTCCTATGACACATCGGCATGGACTGCGAATGGTAAGCCTCTTAAATTTTGCGAAACAGGCAGAATTGACATGTTGATGCAAGGAGCGTGACAGCACTGCTTAATCTCGCCAAATCTAGTGAATAAGGAAGGACGCTGTTGTGCGCAGTCAGTATCATCGATCACATTAACATATGCTCCAGTGGGGTCTGCAAGTTTGAAGCCAAGTTTATCGAACAGGTCTACCCCCATAAGGGCATTTGGCCACATAAAATGTGAACTTGTCTAGGTTGAGTTTTTTTGTAGCACACTGGAACTGTGATCATTCCGAGGACCGGGAAAATCGATCATAATAAGCTTGACGAGTGTCTGTCGTAGGACTGAGAGAAAGTTGTGAAAAATAACAATGATAGAGGTCTTTGCTCAATATGGATACTTTCGTGCCCACATCAATGAGGAGCGACATTGAAATGCCCGCCATCATAACTGCACAATCCTTGAAGTGGCCCCTGTACATGGAACTGGGCACTTTCCTGTCCCCGACAGTATACACATACTGTATTTCGCTCTCAAGAATAGGCAACTCTTTGTGTCGAACTGATGAAATCGTCTTCTTCAATGACCTGCGTACCTTTGCGAAGTGATTGATCTTTGAGCATGTATTGCACTATTTCTCTTATTCCGGACACGGTGTTTTGAATCCATGAGCGTCCCACAATATGGGTATGTTTTTGAGGGTCCCTGACCATGAGAGGCCAAGTGTTGATGAGCCTGCTGAGGTCTTTTTGTCCGTAACCCTTGCACCTGAGCTGATTGGGCAAGCTGTGTATACAACCCTGAGCCTGAGCGTGCATTTTTGTGTAACATCTTCCAATCTAACATGGTGGATTCCATTTGGACGGCCAAGGTTGTGGCCTTTTCCAAAGTTAAACCATCATCCTTCATGAGTAGGCATTCCCTAATTCGTGGGATTGAAGTTTTTTCAATTAGTTGGTCATGAGTTAGTGTGCCAAATTTGCATGTAGAAGCCAACTGACACAACACTGCTACATATTGTTTTCTGGGCTCCCAATTTCCCTGGAATCTCTGGTAGAACGTGTATCATTCAATCATCACACTTTTCTTCAGGCCAAGTATTTCTCGACAGCACTTACCGCCTTATTGAACATAGACATATCATCCATTAGCTGCTCAGATATACACTGGCCCTCTGCTCTGAGGCAATGCAAAAGTATTGCCTTCTTGTGAGTCGCTGCTACATCCATACTGTACAAACCCATAGCGAGCAAGCAGATTTCAAACCCAGAAATCCATCTGTCCCACGGAATGGGAAGATCTCCCAGTCATGACAGGAAAAGTGCGGGGGCTATTTAATTTACATTACTCGCCAATTTTATTGTCAGATGTTATGTTTTGTACCCCAAACATGAAGAAACTAAACTCATGATTTCTGTGCGTGTAGACTTTATTCAGCTGTCTGCCCAGATATGTTTTAGTTTCACTTTTGGAACCACACCCCCTCAGGTTGACTGACAGCATAGTGAGCAGTCTTACAAACACAGCACAGAGCAATCAATCACTGAGCAATCAACAACAACAGCAGCCAATTTGTGCACAGCGATCTCCTACAAACAGCAATGTGGTAATGACCAGCTAATCTGTTTTTGTGATATTGATTGAGGAATAAATATTGGCCAGGATACCAAGGATAACACTCCTTTGAAACAGCGCCACGGGATCACTGAAAGGGCAGACTGGGCCTAACTTTACATCTCATCCAAAAGACAGCAGCTCCTACAATGCAGCACTCCCTCAGTACTGCACTAGAATGTCAGCCTTGATTTTTCTGCTCAAGTCCTGATTTGAACCCAAACTTTCTGATTCAGAGCTGAGAGTGCTACCAACTGAGCTACAGATAGCACGTCTTGAAAAGAAGTCAGTCCTCCGTTACTGTGTATTGTGCCAATTTGGCTCAAGTTTGCAGCATGTTCAATTCTGGGCCAGAAGTTGCAGGTTCAAGTCATATACCAACAGTTTGGATTCACAATGTAAGCTGATATTTCAGTGTTGTACTGATGGGTTACTGCAATGTCCTGTGCAAGGTCCCATCAGCTTGTTAAATGGATATTGATACACTGTTCAAAGAATAGTGGAGAGTCTCCCGAACTAATATTTCTCCCCCAGTCTTTGTGGCCAAAAATAGATTGGCTTGCTTTTCTTTCCATTTCTGCACTTGGCAGCCCAGGCTTTTCTATCCAACTATTTTAATTGGTGGAAAACTGCAGGCTGGTGAGCATGGGGGTGGGAAGCTTCAGCTATTATCTAATTTCTGTTTGTAGGTTCCTCCCCAGAATGGGTGCTCACAACAGTACTGCACTTTAAAATAATTCACTGAATGTGAATTGAAGATGTTCCTGAGAGATGTTGAAATATAGTACATAAATGCAACTCTTTCCTGCTTTTCCTGAGGCTCGAACAAGAAACAAATGGACAGCGAAAGGAGAAAGCAATGGCTGGAGGAAGAGTTTCCAACCCTCCAGGATTGTTTTGGAATTTCCAGGAATTAAAGATTGACCTCCTGGACCCTGCTGCAAGAAGCCCAGGACAAAAATCATATGGATATTGAAAAAAGTGTGCTTTTTTCCATTTTCATTGAACAGTTTTGTCATTTGTAAAATGATGTGAGACAAGAGATGTGGAAAAATGCTGTTTGACTAGGCGGGGCAGCGGTTAGAGGCAGAAGGTCAAGTGATCAACATTTCAGGAATATGTTCAACCAAAACTGGCAACCCTACATGCAGGTCATGACTTATTGCTTCTCCCAAGGAGCCAACAGCAACATGAAAGTGCCCTAAGAGCTTCAACATTGTTAGAACATAGGAGGCAGTGTGAGCTTTTCCCATAGTCAAAATTAATTTCTTATCCCAGCCTAAGTTTTTCCCTTCTTGCAGGATTTTAAGATTTGAATTTTCTCCCAAGGAAACTGATGTTTTAATATGTAGATACTGGAAGCCTGAAAAATACCTGAAAATGTTGCAAACGTAACGTTGTCTGAAATTGTCATATCACTAAAGCCAACTACACATTAATCATGTGAGTTATTAATGTGGCCCCAATTGGAATAGAAATTGAGAGAACAAAAACAGGTAGTAATGTAAACAGCGTGTTTATTTCTACCCAAACCAAGCAAGAATCAATGGAAACTTCTAAATTCGCATTCAATAACAGGTTAGAGATTTCAATATTGCTAAAAAAAAATCTCGACAAGGGAAATACGCACAATAAAAAATACTGTACATATCCTTCTATGCTAAAGCCAAGATGAATAAACACTTTTGAGTCCCTTTGTGGTGTGACAGTGAATCCATGAATCCTTACAGGGATATTTGGATTGTGGTTCAATTTTAATCTTCCATTAACTACAAGCAGAAAGTTGTACTCTAGATTTAAGGGGTACATTTAAAGGTTCTTGAGCAACTCAGTTGGAGAGAGTACAGAAAAGGTTGACGAGAATGGTTCCAGGGATGAGGAACTTCAGTTATGAAGATAGATTGGAGAAGTTGGGTCTGTTTTCCTTGAAGAGAAGGCTGAGAGGTGATTTGATAGAGGTATTCAAAATCACAATGGGTTGAACAGAGTAGATAGAGAGCAACTATTCCCACTCATGTAAGGATCAAGAATGAGAGGGCACAGGTTTAAAGTAATGGGTAAATGAAGCAAAAGTGACATGAGGAAAAACATTTTTCACGCAGCGAATGGTTAAGGTCTGGAATGTGCTGCCTGAGAATGTGGTGGAGGCAGGTTCAATTGAAGCATTCAAAAGGGAATTAGACAGTTATATGAAAAGGAAGAATGTGCAGGGTTATGGGGAGAAGGAGGGGGAATGGAACTGAAGGAATTGCTCTTTCGGAGAGCCGGTGCGGACATAATGGGCCTAATGGCCTCCTTCTGCACTGTAACAATTCTGTGATTCTGTGTACTCCTTTATTGTCCTAAAAAGATTAATCACAGCAGGGGAGAATTTCTGCAAGGTCTTTTAATTTCCCACCGTAAATTCAACAGAAACCCTAGAGAATGGTGGATGTGAATAGTATTTTTGATAATTTCCTTGGGAATTCTATAAGTCGTCTGCCCCAGGTGAAAATCTCTCTCGATTTTCATTTCCAATGCTTCAAATGTGAGGGAGAGATGTGTGACAGGTGGCTGAATCGATAGGACCTGTTTCACACTCCCACCCAAAGTCAAACTTATACAATATAACCAATTATTAAATGAACCAATTAACAAATAATTCTCTCCATTGCAATGTAGCAACTGCTCGAATCAAGTCTAATATTCAATTGGTCGAAGATGAATAAATACCTTTGAGTCCATTAATGCTAAAAATAAAGATATGTGACCTTAGAGTGAATATTTTGGATTACCTGCAGTACTGCTTGAATATGATGATGCCATTTTTTATATCTGGCATGTATCCCAATATAAAGTGAGTTTTTTAGTTCTGATGAAAGGTCATCGACCTGAATTGTTGGGCTGGATTTTACCGTAGGCGGACGGGACTTCGCCACTGATGTGAAAGTCGGTGGCGAACCCGCTTCCGCCTAGCCTGGGGATCTGACCAGCATTTTACGGGTACCCGGGCTTTAATTGTCCCGAGGCGGGACTTCAACCTGCTTGAGGGAGGAGGCCCCGCCTCAGTGAGCTGCCGGCCAATCAGCGGCCGGCAGCTCTTAATCCCAGCAGCGCCACTGGGAGTGGTGGCCACTGTTGGGACTGCAACCCAGCCGACACCATGGAGCCAGGACATCAGGTAAGTTGGACTTGCCTTGCTGGGGAGGAGATGATCGGTTGTGCTGGCAAGACAAGGGTAGTCATTTGGGGAGAGGGGGGCATCTAGGGTCCAGGGGGTGAGTTGGGAGACAGGGTTAGCCATCAATTGGGCATCCTGTGCCCGACTGCCATGCCACCCCCCCACCCCGGTGCGCGGAAAGGCCAGAAGCTATCGCTGGGCAGCCTTTCACATCCCCAGCAAGCCCACTTGTCACAGGTAAAATACCCATGGAGGCGAGCGAGGGCCCTTAAGTGGCCATTAAGTAGCCACTTAAGGGCCTTGATTGGCCTCGGGCAGGCAGGCCGTTTCCACACCCTCCCCTCCTGCCCAACCGCCATAAAGTTGGCCGGAGGCAGGAGCGGGGCGGGAAGGCCTCTTAGACCATTGGGCTCTCTTCAGGGACAGATGGGACCTGTACAACAAGGACCGGTTGCATCTAAACTGGAGGGGCACTAATATCCTGGCTGCAAGGTTTGCTAGTGTCACTCGGGAGGGTTTAAACTAGTGTGGCAGGGGGTGGGAACCAGAGCAGTAGGACAGCAAGTGAAATAAATGAGGAGGGCATGGTAAATAAGGCCAGTAGGACTAAGAGGAAGAGCAGGCAGTGAGATGTTGCTGAGCACAGCGGGACTGGTGGTCTGAAGTGCATTTGTTTCAATGCGAGAAGTGTAACAGGTAAGGCAGATGAACTTAGAGCTTGGATTAGTACTTGGAAATATGATGTTGTTGCTATTACAGAGACTTGGTTGAGGGAAGGGCAGGATTGGCAGCTAAATCTTCCAGGCTTTAGAAGCTTCAGGCGGGATAGAGGGGGATGTAAAAGGGGTGGGGGAGTTGCATTACTGGTTAAGGAGAATATCACAGCTGTACTGCGGGAGGACACCTCAGAGGGGTCATATAGCGAGGCAATATGGGTGGAGCTCAGGAATAGGAAGGGTGCAGTCACGATGTTGGGGGTTTACTACAGGCCTCCCAACAGCCAGCGGGAGGTAGAGGAGCAGATATGCAGACAGATTTTGGAAAGATGTAAAGGTAGCAGGGTTGTGGTGGTGGGTGATTTTAACTTCCCCAATATTGACTGGGACTCACTTAGCGCTAGCGGATTGGATGGGGCAGAATTTGTGAGGAGCATCCAGGAGGGCTTCTTGAAACAGTATGTAGATAGTCCAACTAGGGATGGGGCCATTCTGGACCTGGTATTGGGGAATGAGCCCAGCCAGGTGGTCGAAGTTTCAGTGGGGGAGCATTTCGGGAGCAGTGACCATAATTCCATAAGTTTTAAGGTACTTGTGGATAAGGATAAGAGTAGTCCTCGAGTGAAGGTGCTAAATTGGGGGAAGGCAATATAACAATATTAGGCAGGAACTGAAGAATTTAGATTGGGGGCGGCTGTTTGAGGGTAAATCAACATCTGACATGTGGGAGTCTTTCAAACGTCAGCTGATTAGAATCCAGGACCAGCATGTTCCTGTGAGGAAGAAAGACAAGTTTGGCAAGTTTCGGGAAGCTTGGTAACGCGGGATATTGTGAGCCGAGTCAAAAAGAAAAAGGAAACATTCGTAAGGAATGGAAGGCTAGGAACAGATGAAGCACTTGAGGAATATAAAGACAGTAGGAAGGAACTTAAGCAAGGAGTTAGGAGGGCTAAAAGGGGTCATGAAAAGTCATTGGCAAACAGGATTAAGGAAAATCCCAAGGCTTTTTATACGTATATAAAGAGCAAGAGAGTAACCAGGGAAAGGGTTGGCCCACTCAAGGCCAAAGATGGGAATCTATGCGTGGAGCCAGAGAAAATGGGCGAGGTGCTAAATGAGTACTTTGCATCAGTATTCACCAAAGAGAAGGACTTGGTGGATGATGAGCCAAGGGAAGTGAGTGCAGATAGTCTCAGTCATCTCATTATCAAAAGGGAGAAGGTGTTGGGTGACTTGCAAAGCATTAAGGTAG
The DNA here is from genome assembly GCF_036365525.1 of Heterodontus francisci. Taxonomy (NCBI): domain Eukaryota; kingdom Metazoa; phylum Chordata; class Chondrichthyes; order Heterodontiformes; family Heterodontidae; genus Heterodontus; species Heterodontus francisci. The sequence goes on from NC_090372.1 coordinate 197,183,924, forward strand.
ATAAGTCCCCAGGGCCTGATGTGATCTACCCCAGAATACTGAGGGAGGCAAGGGAAGAAATTGCTGGGGCCTTGACAGAAATCTTTGCATCCTCATTGGCTACAGGTGAGGTCCCAGAGGACTGGAGAATAGCCAATGTTGTTCCTTTGTTTCAGAAGGGTGGCAAGGATAATCCAGGAAATTATAGGCCGGTGAGCCTTACGTCAGTGGTAGGGAAACTATTAGAGAGGGTTATTCGGGACAGGACTTACTCCCATTTGGAAACAAACGAACTTATTAGCGAGAGACAGCATGGTTTGTGAAGGGGAGGTCGTGTCTTACTAATTTGATTTAGTTTTTTGAGGAAGTGACGAAGATGATTGATGAAGGAAGGGCAGTGGATGTTATCTATATGGACTTCAGTAAAGCCTTTGACAAGGTCCCGCATGGCAGACTGGTACAAAAGGTGAAGTCACACGGGATCAGAGGTGAGTTGGCAAGATGGATACAGAACTGGCTCAGTCACAGAAGACAGAGGGTATCAGTGGATGGGTGTTTTTCTGAATGGAGGGATGTGACTAGTGGTGTTCCGCAGGGATCAGTGCTGGGACCTTTGCTGTTTGTAGTATATATAAATGATTTGGAGGAAAATGTTGCTGGTCTGATTAGTAAGTTTGCGGACGACACAAAGGTTGGTGTAGTTGTGGATAATGATGAGGATTGTCAGAGGATACAGCGGGATATAGATCGGTTGGAGACTTGGGCGGAGAAATGGCAGATGGAGTTTAATCCGGACAAATGTGAGGTAATGCATTTTGGAAGATCTAATACAGATGGGAAGTATACAGTAAATGGCAGAACCCTTAGGAGTATTGACAGGCAGAGAGATCTGGGCGTACAGGTCCACAGTTCACTGAAAGTGGCAACGCAGGTGGATAAGGTAGTCAAGAAGGCATACGGCATGCTTGCCTTCTTTGGTCGGGGCATATAGTATAAAAATTGGCAAGTCATGTTGCAGCTGTACAGAACCTTAGTTGGGCCACACTTAGAATATTGCGTGCAATTCTGGTCGCCACACTACCAGAAGGACGTGGAGGCTTTGGAGAGGGTACAAAAGAGGTTTACCAGGATGTTGCCTGGTCTGGAGGGCATTAACTATGAGGAGAGGTTGGAAAAACTCGGATTGTTTTCACTGGAACGACAGAGGTGGAGGGGTGACATGATAGAGGTTTACAAAGTTATGAGCGGCATGGACAGAGTGGATAGTCAGAAGCTTTTTCCCAGGGTGGAAGAGTCAGTTACTAGGGGACATAGGTTTAAGGTGCGAGGGGCAAAGTTTAGAGGGGATGTGTGAGGCAAGTTTTTTACACAGAGGGTGGTGAGTGCCTGGAACTTGTTGCCAGGGGAGGTGGTGGGAGCAGATACGATAGCGACGTTTAAGAGACATCTTGACAAATACATGAATAGGAAGGGAATAGAGGGATATGGGCCCCGGAAGTGCAGAAGGTGTTAGTTTAGGCAGGCATCAAGATCGGCGCAGGCTTGGAGGGCCGAATGGCCTGTTCCTGTGCTGTACTGTTCTTTGTTCTTTGTTCTTTGGAGCCTCCCGCTCAATTTTACACCGCCCCCACGCCACCATCCAACCCGGTGGGGCAGCGTAAAATTCAGTCCGTTAACTCTGTCTCTCTCTACACAGATGCTGCCTAAGCTGCTGGTTATTTCCAGCATTTTCTTTTTTTATGTGTGTTCTGAAGCTTGGACTTCAATGTTTTATTTACTGCATGAGCAAAGCACTTTTGGATTCACTTTTTGCCCTAGAATTGTATATCCCAGAGCAGCCAATACCAACTTGTATTTTTGTTTTAAAAAGTTGTGCCTTTTCTAAAAGTATGAAAAGTATTGTAGGTCATAGATGTGTCAGTGTGGGATTTGATATAATTGTCTGATAAAGCACACCCCTCAGCATTGCATTTTGGTCACTGAATCATGACATTATATAACGGAGAATAATCTGTCTAACTTTTGCATCAAAACGTATCAAAACACATGCGACTTAATTTGGTTTGACAGCCTGGCAATGTTTTTTACTTTAGCTGTTCCTTGTAAAGTACTCTTAAAGTACATTCATAGTTTATTTATCTGTTCTTTGATCCTGCACTTGCAAACATCTGGCCTGTTATATGTTTGTTTAATATATAATTAATATATATATTAAACAAACTTAGAATGGGCCAGATTTTTGCAAGTTCCAGATTAAGGAACAGATAAATAAACTATGAATTCACTTTAAAAGTACTTTGAAGATGTAAATATATGTATAAAACAAGATATGAAATATATCTACTATATGCGTGTTATATTACACACACATATATATAAAGCTATATGTTATAGAGATGTTATAACATATATAACATATAGCATATATATAAAACTTAATGATCTGGATTTTGAGGTCAGCAACAAAGAGCTGGCATGCGCCGATGACCTTGAAGACAGCCGTCCACAAAGATCTAGCAATTTCTGTGCTGTGGATTTCCACTTTCCTGATATCAGTTTGAATCTGGCTGCAAGTCAAAGGGATCTCCAGGTGTCCAGCAACAGCAATAGCATCAAGCAGGGTAAGCAGCCAATCACTGTGAAGTGTTCTCACAGACAGCAAACCAGGAAGTAAAATACTCAGATCAGCCTTCACTTTTTATAACTTTTACAGAGAGTGATAAAAATGATTGGGACATACACATGGAATTAAGGTAGAAGCTGAAATATCATAAATGAACTTTTTAAAAAGTATTACATTAAAAATGTGTTTTTTTTATTATAATGGAGAAATTTGGCAATCCACAAATATATTAGTTCCCCAGGGCTAGAGACAATTATCAGCAGTAATTATGAACTCCGTACGCTGTTAAAAACCCACTTACACTTCATTCAACAAGGTGTAACATTTTCAACAGTTTTTACAATGAGACTAATAACATAAAGGGGGACATTTTCATAAGTTCAGTGATTTCTAATTGTTTGCAGGCATGTGGGACTTCAACAGAGCACGCAAAGAAGTGTAGAATTACTGACAGCAACCTCTGGATTTCCACATTTAACTGTACATGTGCAGCTCCAGAAGGTGCTGTCAGTTTTGGAGGAGTAATGACGGTGAAGGCTGTCAAAATCACCATCATTACCATTGCAAAATCCAGGCCAATTTGTATATGTATATGTATCATTAATTTGTATCAAACAAAATTTGCTGCAGATTAACCATACCATACTGAGCAATGTACAGCTGTGAAATAGATCATTGTCCAGCTGAGCGTGTACCCAGAACATTACTCCCCTTCCAATTTTGACGTCATTGCTCCTGAGCATAACAACAATGTAAAGTCTGGAGTGATAAAAGGTAATTAGGCCAACTCCATCCAGAGTGTCTAATTCCCCATTACTTTTTTTTATTCATTCATGGGATGTGGGCATCACTGGCTACACCAGCATTTATTACACATCCCTAATTGCCCTTGAGAAGGTGGTGGTGAGCTACCTTCTTGAACTGCTGCAGTCCTTGGGGTGTAGGCACACCAGCAGTGCTGTTAGGAAGGCAGTTCCAGGACTTTGACCCAGCGATGGTGAAGGAATGGTGATATAGTTGGATCATGGCTTGGAGGGGAACTTGCAGGTGGTGGTGTTCCCTTTGCAGCATTTTCTGCCCTTGTCCTTCTCGGTGGTAGAGGTTGCGGGTTTGGAAGGTGCTGTCGAAGGAGCCTTGGTGAGTTGCTGCAGTGCATGTTGTAGATGGTACACACTGCTGCCACTGTACATTGGTGGTGAAGGGAGGGAATGTTGAAGCTGATGGATAGGGTGACAATCAACCATCTGCTTTGTCCTGGATGGTGTCGAGCTTCTTGAGTGTTGTTGGAGCTGCACCCATCCAGGCAAGTGGAGAGTATTCCATCACACCCTGTCTTGTGCCTTGTACATGATGGACAGACATTGGGGAGACAGAAGGTGAGTTATTCGCAGCAGAATTTCCAGCCTCTGACCTGCTCTAGTAGCCACAGTATTTATGTCGCTGGTCCAGTTCAGTTTCTGGTCAATGGTAACACCCAGGATATTGATAGTGGGGGATTCAGCGATCGTAATGTCATTGAACATCCAGGGGAGATGGTTAGATTCTCTTTTGTTTGAGATGGTCATTGCCTGGCACTTGTGTGGCACGAATGTTACTTGCCACTTATCAGCCCAAGCCTGGATGCTGTCCAGGTCTTGCTGCATCTGGACACAGGCTGCTTCATTATCTGAGGAGTCGCGAATGGAGCTGAACATTGTGTAAACATCAGCGAACATCCCCGCTTCTGACCTCATGATGGAGGGAAGGTCATTGATGAAGCAGCTGAAGATAGTTTGGCTTAGGACACTACTCTGAGGAACTCCTGCAGTGATGCCCTGGGACTGAGATGATTGACCTCCAACAATCACAACCATCTTCCTTTGTGCTAGCCATAACTCCAACCAATGGAGAGTTTTTCCTCGATTCCTATTGACTCCAGTTTTGCTAGAGCTCCTTGATGCCATACTCGGTCAAATGCTGCCTTGATATCAAGGGCGGTCACTCTCACCTCACCTCTTGAGTTCAGCTCTTTTGTCCATGTTTGGACCAAGGCTGTAATGAGGTCAAAAGCTGAGTGGCCCTGACAGAACCCAAACTGAGCTTCAGTGAGCAGGTTAATACTGAGCAAGTGCCGCTTGATGGCACTGTTGACAACTTCTTCCATCATTTTGCTGATGATTGAGAGTAGATTGACTGGGCGGTAATTGGCCAGGTTGGATTTGACCTGTTTTCTGTGGACGGGACATACCTGGGCAATTTGCCACATTGCCGGGTAGATGCCAGTGTTGTAACTGTACTAGAAAAGCTTGGCTAGGGGTGCGGCTAGTTCTGGAGCACAAATCTTCAGTACTATTGCTGGACGTTGTCAGGACCCATAGCCTTTGCAGTATCCAGGGCCTTCCTGGCGACTTCCATCAAAGTTACTTCCATCTCCTGCCATCCTCTTCAAGGACCACTGAATCCTTTGCACGACCTCTGCTGGTAATGAAAATCAGTCAATACTATTAATGTCTCCAGCCCTCAATTCCCCTTCTCAATCAAGCTCCCTTTTAAAGGTGCCAATTGACATTTAAGTCAATTATTTTCTCTGAAATTCTGTATAACATTTCCGCTGCCTTTTATTGAGGGAAATGTTGGGCTAGGTTTTAATTTGCTAACGTGGTCAGCAACTGGGAGGTTGGGGGCTGTAGCATAAGTGGTAATGTTACTAGTCTCGTAACCCAGAGACCTATACTAAGCTCTGGAGGCAAGAGTTCAAATCCCACCATTGTAGCTGGGGGAATTTAAATTTAATTAATAAATCTGGAATAAAATGCTGATATCATTAATAATAATAATCATGAAACTACTAGAATATTATAAAAGAAACCATCTGGTTCACTAATGCTCTTCGGGGAGGAAATCTGCTGTCCTATATGCGACTCCAAACCCACAATGTGGTTGACTCTTAACTGCCCTCTGAAATGGCCTTGTAAGCCACTCAATTTCCAGGGCAATTAGGGATGGACAACAAATGCTGGTGTTGCCAGTGATGTTCACATCCCAAGAATGAATTTTTTAAAAACGGGGTTTGGGCGATGGCCAGGAACCCGTGAGGAACCCCGAAGTAACAGCAATACGTCTGTCAGTGGCTTTTTAATCCACTATTTAATGGGACATTGAAAACGTAACATTTGATGGATTCTGGAGTTGGGAGCAGAATCCAAGGAAGAGACAGAATGGAGTGCACACAATTGAAGGCTGCACCTTGTTTTAGTGATGTTTCCCTGGATGTGATGCTGGGGCTGTAAGGGCCCACAAAGAGATACTGACAGGAGGAAGAAGTCTGTCAGTGAAACTAAGAAGGCATGGCTGGAGGTAGAGGAGGTCATTGGCCAGAGTGTAGTGCCACACTCCTGGATTCAATATTAAAAGCAGTTTAATGGCCGAAGTAAGGCAGGAAAGGTGAGTACAATAGCACATTTAACCACATCCTGATATGTGTATCAGCCCACCCCCTCACTCTGCCTTGTGAAGCCTAACCCAGCACATCATTTCTCACATCAACTTATCATTTAGATACACCTAGACTTTTCTATATGGAATTCCTCACATCCCCATCTGTCTATCCGCCACTGACACTCACCCTTACCTTTATGCAATGTCACACCTGTCCCTCATAGTGACCCTCAAAAAATGTTGTCTATCCATCCACTCAACACATACCATTACTCTCACTCATAGGTCTCTTATTTCCCTCCTTACAGGAGAAGAACATCAGGGAGAGGCAGAGAACTGGAGGTGGCCCTCCAGCCATCTTATAATTAACAGCTGCAGAGGAGGAGGTGCTGGACATCAGCAGAGTCCCAGCATGCCTGGCAGTTGGAGATGGGGAGATGGGAGCCTCCCATCCCACCAGCTACCTGGTGACAGAATTAAATATCTGACAGCCACATGACATACAAAATACTCTCATTTTGACTTAATGTTAACTGTGAGTGAAATTTGATCATGTGCATCGTGATAGTCACATACGTGATTGTGATATACTGCAACAGCACATAGGCAAGCTGGTGGAATGGGCAGACAAGTGGCAGATGAAACTTAATGCAAAGAAGTGTGAAGTGATTCATTTTGGGAGGAAGAACGAGGAGAGGAAATATAAAATAAAGGGTACAGTTCTAAAGTGGGTGCAGGAGCAGAGGCACCTTTGCATCGCTCATTGAAGGTGACAGGGCAGGTTGAGAAAGTGGTTAATAAAGCATACGCGATCCTGGGCTTTATAAATAGAGGCTCAGAGTACAAAATCAAGGAAGTTATCATGAACTTTTATAAGACACTGGTTTGGCCTCAAATGAACGATTATGTTAAGTTCTAGGCATCACACTTTTGGAAGGATGTGAAAGTGTTAGGGAGGGTAAAAAGAAATCGAAGAGCAGGCAGACAGTGAAAAAGAAGAAACACCATCTCTCACGCTTTCAACCACCAGCTCAGTAACTGACACTGTGTGTACTTTAGAGGGTAGCTTAGAGGCAGCATCTCCACATGGTGAAACACTGGACATGACTGGCCTGCAGCCAGGGCAGGTGACAAGGGCAGCATGGGTGTCAGCCCGTCAGAGGTTGAGTTCTGCTGCAGAGGATTCAGATGAGGACTTCCATGGGGCAGCCTACAGAAAAAGGCTGATGGGTGTGCACAATGAGATGCTTGATTGTTATGCTCACGTAAGGTGCAGCAATTTAAAATAAAAGAACTCAACCTGAAGAATTATAAAAATTGACTTTTCTTTTAAAATAACGTGGACAATGTGCTTCAAAATGGCCACCAAAGGTCAAAAGACGTGGCCTTGTATAGTCAAACTGTTTACTGTCAAGCAAGGGCAGAAGGATACATTCCAAAGCTAAGACATGGCAATTACACCCATCCTGAACCCATCAAAAGACATTTTTGAATTGAATGGGTTCTTCTGAAACAAAGAAGGTGTGAAGTAGCCACACCCTGGGCCATTGTAGGTCACAAAAGGGAGGAAGATCTGTGTCTCCCAACAGCAGCAAGATGTGGGAGATTTTTAGCTCGAAAGATAGCTCTGGAGAAAGACAGAGAGAGAGAGAGAGACTCAGGAAAAAGTATCAGCAAAGCTTGTCCAACTGAGATCTGGGAAAAATCCAGAAAGCCAAAAGGAAGGCACCCTGCTGTGAATTCTACATTTCAACTTGTGCAGCGGTGAAATGGAAGTGATCCCCTGTCTTCAAACTGAACTTTCAACCACCAGAGAAACCTACAAACACCCCAGGCCTTCAACTAAACAGGAAGAGACCTCTGAGAAAATTCAACAGGTTTACCATGAGCCCCAAAACCCTACCTCACATCAAACTGCTTGCCCCTTTTCCTCTCTGTCTATCTTGTGTCTACGTGCGTGTGTGTGTGCGTGCAAGTGAATGCACGAGTAGGTACGATTGCGACAATTTTGTGAAGAGGCATATCGCTAAATAAATAATTAATCTTCTGTTTTGAACCTACAAGAAAATCTGTCGCCATCTGTTTATTTGACAATTAAAACACAAAGAGGTTAAAGCCTAATAACAAAAACACTTGCTGTGGTCAGGTGGGAGTTGAACAGTGGGAACCACCCTCACCCCTGTAACAAATACATTGGCAGGCCTGCCAGTAAGCCTGCAGTCAATGCCAAGGAGTATGGAGGAGTCACACACCAACTTGGCACAGGGCTTTGTGTAGAGCTTGCAGCGCATCCTTTCCAGCATGGTACTCTATGAGAGCACTTGTAGACACAAACGTAATGCAGCATCTGATGGTTGATGTCGCAGATTCCATTACAGTACAAGCAGAAGCCACTCAATATCTGGATTCTGCAGTGGAAGCTCAGACTGAAGTTAGGCAACCTCAGCTTGCTGGTAGGCAACCTCGCACTGCTCTTATTGAAGCTCAGCTTCCTGCTTTGCAAGTTCAGACTGCTGCCACCATGACTGTGATATCAGTGTTCAAAGGGGCTTGCATATTGCTTGGATGCTAGGATTGCTGGGGCATTACCCTATGGGAGTGGCAGTGGCTCCATGGAGCATGATCTCTCTCAGGATGACAGTATTTGTTTTCCCACCACTGCACTCCTGCAGTGCCCCTACTGTTTTCTTTTATTCATTCATGGGGATGTGGGCGTCGCTGGCTATGCCAGCATTTATTGCCCATCCCTAATTGCCCTTGAGAAGGTGGTGGTGAGCTGCCTTCTTGAACCGCTGCAGTCCATGTGAGGTCGGTACACCCACAGTGCTGTTAAAAAGGGAGTTCCAGGATTTTGACTCAGCGATAGTGAAGGAATGGCGATATAGTTCCAAGTCAGGATGGTGTGTGTCTTGGACGGGAACTTGCAGGTGCTGATGTTCCCATGCATCTGCTGCTTTTGTTCTTCGAGGTGGTAGAGGTTGCGGGTTTGGAATGTGCTGTCTAAGGAGCCTTGGTGCATTGCTGCAGTGCATCTTGTAGATGGTACACACTGCTGCCACTGTGCGTGGGTGGTGGAGGGAGTGAATGCTTATGGATGGGGTGCCAATCAAGCGATCTGCTTTGTCCTGGATGGTGTCGAGTTTCTTGAGTGTTGTTGGAGCTGCACCGATCCAGGCAAGTGGAGAGTATTCCATCACACTCCTCACTTGTGCCTTGTAGATGGTGGACAGGCTTTGGGGAGTCAGGAGGTGAGTTACTCGCTGTTGCATGTCAGCCAGCCACTGTAGACTGCTGCACCCAAGCTGAAACTGGGCCTTCTAGGTCTAGAGCTGCTCAAGGTCATCCCCCACAGCCATTTGCAGTCTCCCCCACTGAAAGTCAGCAGCCTTCCACCAGCCATGCTGCAAACACTGGGGTAAACACTAATAGACAGCCCGACCAGAAAGGAAATATGTTGGTTACTTCCTCCCTTCCTCCTACTCCTCCTCTTCCTCATCCTCCTCTTCTTTCTCCTCTTCTGCCTCCTCTCCTCAGCTGCTTGCTGGTGACAAGGGCTGTGTCCTCATGATGGCAAGGTTGTGCAGCAGGCAGAAGATCACAACGAATCTTGGCACATGCTCTGCCAAGTACTGCAGGCCTCCTGCAGAGAGATTCAGGCAGCAAAAGTGTTATTTCAGTACCCCAATGGTCAGTTCGATCACAATTTGGGCAGTAGATTGTTATATGCAGGCTGCCCACATGTGTGCGGGTTGTTCACTGAAGTCATGAACCAGGTGACCAGTTGGATAGCCCTTGTCGCCCAGAGGCTGCCTTCTGGTTTGTCAGGTGGCTCAAGTGCAGATGGTAGAGCAGACTGCCGCAGAATGAAGGTATTATGACTGGTGCCAGGATGCCGGGCATTGCTCTGGATGATGCACTGAGTATGGTCGCACACCAGCTGGACGTTGAGGGAGGTGAGCTACTTCTGGTTGCATTACATATCAGAGTTGAGATGTAGCGCCCGCAAAGCGACGTGCGTGCAGTCAATGGCGCCCTGCACCATGGGGAAGCCTTTAATCCTGGAAAAGCCACACGTTCGCTCCATCTGCTCTTCTCTAGCAGGAGAAAATGAAATGTATTCAGACCCTTTGCCTACAGAGCCTCAGTGACCTCCCTTATGCAACAGTGGACAGCAAACTGTGGGATTTTGCAGACATCACCTGGTGCAGCCTGGAAGGAGCCCACAGTCATCTTCACAGCTACTGGCAATGCCATGCTCACCCTCCTCCGAGGCTGCAGATGTGGCTCCAGCAGATGGCGGATTTCAGTCAGCGCTTTCTTAGTGAAGCAGAGATGTTTGGCACACTGTTCCTCACTGAATTGCTCCCTGAATACCCTGAGCAAATGTGGCCTCCCGTTCAGAGCCCTTGTCCTCCTTCTCGCTCTTTGAAACAGCTTGTCCTCCCCAAAGGGGATACAAACTACTGCACCCATACGTGGGAGCAAGTCATCAAAGCAGAAGCCTTGTAGTCAAGACTTCAGTGCCAAACCACTCCCTGTAGGCCAGCAACTTTAAATAGCAGTACAAACCAATAAATGCCTCTACAAACTCAGCAACCGCCAGTAGATAACAATCAGCAACTAACCTGAAAGTAGTTGATGATCCTTTTAAATAGTGCTGGTATGGGGTCGGGAGGGAGGGGGGTCATCGGGGCTCCTTCCTGCTGCTGAACACATGTTCAAATGTGTGAGGTTAAGAGAGGGTACTAGCTGGAGAGTTGTGGCCGACAATGGCAGTGGTGGCATAAAATCCATGTTATACACTGAATAACATCTCAATCTGCCGACTGTGCATACTTCTGGTGCACACTCCCTGCACCCACGCTAACACCCTCACCAATGGTGTTCAGCACAGCCAACGGCAGAAGTGTGCACCTGTGCCGCAGAAGCCACTTTGGACCCGAATGGTGCCCTGAGCACTGAAAATACAGGTGCGACATAACTGAATTTTATGGCATTATTCCCTATAGGCTAAGAATTAATTGAGTCAGAGAGAATTATGTATCCTGAAATGCTGGAAATGCATAGTATGTTGACCAGCATGTGAAAGAAAAAATAGCAATGTTTTGGGCTTGGCCCTTTGTCAGAAATTTCTTTAAGAGCTGGAATCATTGCCTGAGTTGGTTTCCTTGCCTCTGGATATGAATCAGGGAATTAATAGCATCAAAATGTTCCAGGATAGAGATAGTTACCTCCAGATGAAACTCTACATCCTAGTGGAGATAGGACTGAGCCTTGGTTCTATTAGTATGAATATTAAGCTCTGAATTCGGCAATAAAGATGCACTCCCAGTGCTTTAGAGTTCATCCGCTGACAGATCAAACTTCCTTTTATGCAGCCACTGCTTCCTTGGCTTTGTTTCTTGCTGAGGCAACACGTTCCACACTCAGGAGTATTCCCATGACCCTAGTCAAAAACGTCAATAGTGTAATGTATGCCCAGTGAAGCTTATTAATGGAATGTTTTGTTTTGTTTTCATTGGCTGCTGATATGGAACATTACCACCACATCACACAGGAAAATATCGCCTGATGACTACATTAGTAACTCAACAGTGTTCCCGTCAAATTATTGCGAGGAAAGTAAACTAAACACCAGTGCCCCCAGTAGGAAAATGGAATCCAATGCAGAACCTTACTCTACATATGACCCACACACATGGCCTAGAAGTGCTGGACTTTAACCTACAGTTCAAAAATAGAAAAAATGCTTACTGTATGCACTATTGACACCGTTTATCACGGCAGATATACAGTTTGCAATGAGCAGTCAGATATTATTAGGAAGTTAACTGTGCTTCAGTGATAATATTCTTGCGTTAAAATCAGAAGGTTGTGGAATCATGTCCCACTCCCATGTACTAAGGGAATGCAGCATTGTCAGAGGTGCCATCTTTCAGGTGAGATGCAAAACTAAAGTCCAGTGTGCTCTCAGGTGGATGTAAAAAATCCCATGGCACTATTTCAAAGAAGAGCGGGGGTGTCCCCTCCTTGCCCTGGCCAATATTTATCGCTGGAACAAGACTAATGAAACAGATTATCTGGTCATTATCACATTGCTGTGGAATCTTGCTACATGCAAATTGGCAGTTGTCTGTCCTATCTTACAACAGTTACTGTGCTTCAAAAATACTTTATTGGCTGCAAAGCACTTTGGGCCATCCTGAGGTTATGAAAGGTGCTATATAAATGTCAGTTCTTTGTTTAACCACTTGACACCATCACCTTATGTGCGGCTCAGGTTCTATCTGGGAATAGCAGTAAAACAATCCCAGTTTACCGAAGTTGAATGAACTGAGCACTTAAAGGAGTTAATCAGGGTAGTGTCCTGGACCCAACCATCTTCAGCTGCTTCATCAATGACATTCCATCAATCAATAGGTCAGAAGTGGGGATGTTCGCTGATGATTGCACAATGTTCAGCACCATTCGTGACTCCTCAGACACTGAAACAGTCCATGTAGAAATGCAACAAGACCTGGACAATATCCAGGCTTGGGCTGATAAGTGGCAAGTAACATTCACGCCACACAAATGCCAGGCAATGAACATCTCCAACAAGAGAGAATCTAACCATCTCCCCTTGACTTTCAACAGCATTACCATTGCTGAATCCCCCACTATCAACATCCTGGGGGCTACCATTGACCAGAAACTCAACTGGAGTAACCATATAAATACCGTGGCTACAAGAGCAGGTCAGAGGCTAGGAATCCTGAGACGAGTAACTCACCTCCTGACTCCCCAAAGCCTGTCCACCATCTACAAGGCACAAGTCAGGAGTGTGATGGAATACTCTCCACTTGCCTGGATGGGTGCAGCTCCAACAACACTCAAAAAGCTCGACACCATCCAGGACAAAGCAGCCCGCTTGATTGGCACCCCATCTACAAACATTCACTCCCTCCAACACCAACACACAGTGGCAGCAGTGTGTACCATCTACAAGATGCACTGCAGCAATGCACCAAGGCTCCTAAGACAGCACCTTCCAAACCCGTGACCTCTACCAACTAGAAGGACAAGGGCAGCAAATACATGGGAACACCACCACCTGCAAGTTCCCCTCCAAGTCACACACCATCCTGACTTGGAACTATATCGCCGTCCCTTCACTGTCGCTGGGTCAAGATCCTGGAACTCCCTCCCTAACAGCACTGTGGGTGTACCTACCCCAAATGGACTGCAGCAGTTCAAGAAGGCAGCTCACCACCACCTTCTCAAGGGAAATTAGGGATGGGCAATAAATGCTGGCCCGGCCAGCGTCGCCCACATCCCATGAATGAATAAAAAAAAAAGTTTTCTAAATGTAGTTCACTATTAGATTTGTATTTTCCAATTTGTAGAAATAAAAGAAGTATTGTTAAAGCCAGCTTCTGGTACATCTAAAATTTACCTCCTAGCTGCTGTCCAATCTCTTCTCTTGCCCCAACAACCCTGAATCAAAAGATGGAGTATTTACCTGGTAATAAATTGCTTCAATTGTATAAAACCTTTTCAGTTGCTAGTGCATGCCCGGTGTGGAAATATTTCTACCAGGAATCCAAGTTCTCACTTTGTTGCACAATTCTGTATCTTTCCTTCATTATCTTTGTTTTTTTGTCACTAAAATTTCCATGTAGGCATTTATGTTAGTATTTAAGGATTAAAAAGCAGGCTCTGAAGATTTATACAATTCTGTCATTTAGCCATTGCTTTCACTGGATTCGGTATTCGGTAAGCACACACCAAGCACCGATGCTGAAAAGTGTGTCAAAAACATGTGAACCATTGCACATGGGGCAGAGATGGAACACAACTGTACCATTGGAAATATCTCCAGATCCAATGCAATGTGGGAAATCAACAGAAAAATATATTATAATGAACACAATACAGCTCATCGAGATCAAGCAACACATTTGGGTAATGAAACTGTTAACACATTCAGATGAAATTTTTTCGCCTTCCCTTTTAATGCTTTGATGATCAAAAGAAGGATGCTTTCCAATCTTTTTCCTGAAGCATCTCAAAAAATGTGAGTTTGTGCTCTGTTGGTGGTTTTTGGTTGGCAGTGCTTGACTAACCTGTTAGATGGGACTCAGTTACCAGGACTCTGGATGTAAAATAAATAAAACCAGGTCTGGCAGCACCTGTGGGGAGAGAAGCAAAGTTAACATTTCAGGTCAGTGACCTTTCATCAGAACGGGCAAAGGTTAGAAATGTAACAGGTTTTAAGCAAATAAAGTGGAGGCGGGGCAAAACTGAACAAATGGGAAGGTGTTGATAGGACAGAGGGTCACAGAGACTAACTGACAAGGAGGTCATGGGGCAAAGGCAAAGACGAGGAGCATGCTAATGGTGTGGTGAAAGACAAAACATTAGTGCAGAGAGGGTATTAAATGAGACAATAATGAAAGCCCTAGCCAAAAGCAAAAACATGTGGGCAGGCACATGGTAAAAAAAAGTGTAATGATGAAACAAACTAAAGTAAAAAGAAATAAAAATAAAAATACTAAGTAAAACTAAAAACAATGGGGGGCCCGTCATGCTCTGAAATTACTGAACTCAATGTTCAGTCCGGCAGGCTGTATTGTGCCTAATCGGTAAATGAGATGCTGTTCCTCGAGCTTGCGTTGATGTTCACTGGAACACTGCAGAAATCCCAGGACAGAGATGTGGGCATGACAGCAGGAGGGTGTGTTGAAATAGCAAGTAACAGGAAGCTCGGGATCATGTTATCGGACTGAGCGGAGGTGTTCAATGTAGAGGAGATCGCATTGTGAGCAGCGAATACAATATAGTATACTAAATTGAAAGAAGTACAAGTAAATCACTGCTTCACCTGAAAGGAGTGTTTGGGGCCTTTGATATTGAGGAGAGAGGAGGTAAAAGGGCAGGTATTACACCTTCTGCAATTGCATGGGAAGGTGCCGTGGGAAGGGGACAAGGTGTCGGGGGTAATGGAGGAGTGGACCAGGGTGTCGCAGAGGGAACGATCCCTTCGGAATGCTGACAGGGGAGGGGAAGGGAAGATGTTTTGGTAGTGGCATCACACTGGATGTGGTGGAAATGGCGGAGGATGATCCTTTGGATGTGGAAGCTGGTGGTGTGGAAAGTGAGGACAAGGGGAACCCTGTCGCGGTTCTGGGAGGGAGGGAAAGGGGTGAGAGCAGAGGTATGGGAAATGCGCCGGACATGGTTGAGAGCCCTGTCAACCACAGTGGGGGGGAATCCTCAGTTAAGGAAAAAGGAAGACATATCAGAAGCGCTGTTGTGGAAGGTTCATCAGAGCAGAGGCGTCGGAGACGGAGAAACTGGGAGAATGAAATTGAGTCCTTACAGGAGGCAGGGTGTGAGGAAGTGTAGTCAAGGTAGCCCTCGGAGTCAGTGGGCTTATAATGAATATTAGTAGACAGCCTATCCCCAGAGATGGAGACAGAGAGGTCAAGGAAGGGAAGGGAAGTGTCGGAGGTGGACCATGTAAAGGTGAGAGAAGAACGGAAATTGGAAGCAAAGTTGATAAAGTTTTCCATTTCGGGGCGGGAGCAGGAAACGGCACCGATACAGTCATCAATGTACCAGAAAAAGAGTAGGGGAAGGGGGCCTGAGTAGTACTGTACACAGTATTCCAGATATGCTCTTACCTAACCGCCCTACTTTTGTATTCAATTCCCCTTGCAATAAATGATGACATTCTATTCACTTTCCTATTTACTTGCTGTACCTGCATACTCACCTTTCGCGATTCATGCACCAGGACACCCACATCCCTCTGCATCTCAGAGCTCTGCAATCTCTCACCATTTAGATAATATGCTTCCTTTTTATTCTTCCTGCCAAAATGGATGATTTCCAACATTATACTCCATTTGCCAGATCTTTGCCCACTCACTTAACCTATCTATATCCCTTTGTAGTTCCTTTTGTCCTCTTCACAATTTACTTTCGTACCTATCTTTGTGTCATCAGCAAATTTAGCAACCATACCTTCAGTCCCTTCATTCAAGTCATTTATATAAATTGTAAAAAGTTGAGGCCCCAGCACTGATCCCTGTGGCACACCACTCGTTACATCTTGCCAACCAGAAAATGACCTATTTATGCCTACACTCTGTTTTCTGTTAGCTAGCCAATCTTCTATCCATACTAATAAGTAACCCCCTACACCATGAGCTTTTATTTTTCATAATAACCTTTGATGTGGCACCTTATCAAATGCCTTTTGGAAATCTAACAGTACATCCACCGGTTCCCCTTTATCCACAGCACGTTACTTCTTCAAAGAACTCAAATAAATTGGTTAAACATGATTTCGCTTTCACAAAACCATGTTGACTCTGCCTGATTACCTTGAATTTTTCTAAGTGCCCTGCTATAACATCTATAATAATAGCTTCTAACATTTTCCCTATGACAGATGGTAAGCTAACTGGCCTGTAGTTTCCTGCTTTCTGTCTCCCTCCCTTTTTGAATAACCTTTCAATGTCAGAGACCTCAAACATTAACTCTGTTTCTCTCTCCACAGGTGCTGCCAGAGCTGCTGAGTATTTCCAGCACTTTCTGTTTTTATTTCAGATTTCCAGTATCCTCTGTATTTTACATTTACCTTCAGTCCTGCAGCCGGGATGTTGTCAAGGCCCATAGCATTTGCTGTATCTGGTGCCTTCAGTCATTTTTTGATATCATGTAGAGTGAATCAAATTGTCTGACGACTGGCATCTGTGATGGTGGAGACCTCAGGAGGAGATGGATCGTCCACTCGGCATTTCTGGCTGAACATGGTTGCAAATGCTTCAGCCTTGTCGTTTGCACTGACGTGCTGGGCTCCCCCATCATTGATGATGGGGATGTTTGTGGAGCCTCCACCTCCTGTTAGTTGTTTAATTGTCCATCACCATTCACGACTGGATATGACAAGACTGCAGAGCTTTGATCTGATCTGTTGGATGTGGGATCACTTAGCTCTGTCTATTGCATGATGCTTCCACTGTTGAGCATGTATGTAGTCCTGTGTTGTAGCTTCACCAGGCTGGCACTCCATTTTTAAGTATGCCTGGTACTGCTCCTGGCATGCTCTCCTGCACTCCTCATAGAACTAGGGCTGATCCCCTGGCCAGATGATTTTGGTAGAGTGAGGGATATGCTGGGTCATGAGGCTACAGATTGTGGTTGAATACAATTCTGCTGTTGCTGATGGCCCACAACGCCTTATGGATGCCCAGTTCTGAGCTGCTAGATCTGTTCTCAATCTATCCCATTTAGCATGGTTGTGCCACACAACACAATGGAGGGTATGCTCAGTGTGAAGATGGGACTTTGTCTCCACAAGGACTGTGCGGTGGTCACTCCTACCAATACTGTCGTGGACAGATGAATTTGCGACAGGTAGATTGATGAGGACGAGGTGAAACAGGTTTTTTCCTCTTGTTGGTTCTCTCACCACCTGTCGCAAGCCCAGTCTGACAGATATGTCCTCGATCAGAAGTGGTGCTACTGAGCTACTCTTGGTGATGGACATTGAGGTACCCCACCCAGAGTACATTCTGTGCCCTTACTACCCTCAGTGGTGTTCAAAATGGAGGAGCACTAATTCATCAGCAGGAGGTTTCCTTGCCTGCATTTGACCTGATGCCATGAGACTTCCTGGGGTCCTAAGTCAATGTTGAGGACTCCCAGGGCAACTCCCTACTGCCTACCACTGTGTCACGCCATCTCTGCTGATGGACGGTGATGGAGGAGTCTGGGACATTGGCTGTAAGGTATGATTTGGTGACAGTGTTGCTTGACTAGCCTGTGGGAGAGCTCTTCCAATTTTGGCACAAATTTCCAGATGTTAGTAAGGAGGACTATGCAGGGTCGACCGGGCAGGGTGTGGCTTTATTGTTTCCGGTGCCGAGGTCGACGCCATGTGGTCCATCCGGTTTTATTCTTATTTGACTTTTCCTGTAGCTGTTTAATACAAATAAATACCTTGCTAGGTCATTTCAGAGAGCAGTTAAGAGTCAACCATATTGCTGTCAGTCTGGAGTCACATGTAGGCCAGACTGGGCATGGATGACAGATATCCTCCCCTGAAGGGCATTAGTGAACCAGATGGGTTTTTACAACAATCCTGTAGCTTCATGATCATTATTAATGAGACTAGTATATTTTAATTCAGGAATTATTAATTAATTGAATTTAAATTGCCCCAGCTGCCATGGTGGTGGTATTTTAACTCGTGTCTCCAGAGCATTCATCCAGGCCTCTAGATTACTAATCCAGTAACATTATCACTAGACTACCATCCTTGGTCTTATTCACTCTGACAATATAGTGAATCCAGCACAAAGCTTGAAGCACAGATCAAGGAAACTCATTGTATTGAAAATTCATTTGACAGTTCTGGAATAGAAACTCAAATGTTTGTACACTAATTCTGTAGCATTAAATACCATATTTGGAAGATTACCTGGTTGCATTTATATGAATAGTGGTTACAATGAATTGCATAGTAAAACTGCTGACTTAGTTTCCATGCTGAATTTTACGAATGTTTCAATTTGTGCTTGATGATTTGGCCAAATTTTTTGTTTCTATAATAATTCGTAAAGATTCTCCTGGCTGCCCTTGGCGCAGCATGAACCCAATTAGAAGAGGTGCAGTGGTTAATGATTTCTTAACTGACCATGTGGGCAGTTAACCAAACTTAATTTAAGTGCATACATTAACCTGAGGTACAGTTACAAAAACACTTATTGGTAACAAGCAGCCAACATATTGTGTTTAATTTAAAAAAAGGCTTCAATAACGTACCACATGGTAAGCTTATGACAAAGGTTAGGGCATGTGAAATTGGGGACAAATAGCTGAATGAATAGCAAATTGGCTAAAAAGTAGAAAGCAGAAAGTAGGCAGTAGAAGGTGATTATTCAGATTGGGGGAAGGTAGAAAGTAATGTTCCACAAGGATCAGTGCTGGGACCACTATTATTCATAATTTACATTAATGATTTAGTTTTAGGAATAAGTAACTCAATATCAAAATATGCAATTATACAAAACTGGGGGGTATAGCTAACACTGAGGAAGAATGAGAAATAATACAAGAAGACATTAGGAAACTTGCAGACTGGGCAGTTAAGTGGCAAATGAACTTTAACATAGATAAATGTGAGGTGATGCACAAATAGAAACATCACCCTATACCTTAGAAAACAAGATTTATTTCTGGGCTATAGAATTAATAAGCAGTGAAGTTATGCAAAACTTGTACAGGACCCTGTGAGGCTGTACAGTTGTGATGAACACATTATAAGAAGCACATAGAAATACTGGAGAAGGTGCAAAAAAGATTTACAAGATTGCTACCGGAACTGAGAGATCATAGCTAACAAGAAATATTGAGCAGATTTGACAAATGTTTTTGAGTTGTGAGGATGTAACTAGGAGAGGAGATAAAGGGGAACCAGTAGATGTAGTATATTTGGATTTCCATAAAAACATTCGATAAGGTGCTCTTGGCCCTCCTGTTGCTAGTTCCACTTGAACCCATGAGCCACAGATTACCTGGATATCCAGATCACCAGAGGCCACTTCAGCATCTCAGGGCTTCTCGATCTCTGAGGCTTCTGTGCTTGCTAGCTTATTCTCCATGGTCCTTGGTAGCTGGATGCACACCCCAATTCCCCACTGCCAGCACCATTTCCCAATCACCGACCTTAGGCCATTCCCTCCGGTTCTTTATTCTCCTGCCCACGCTTCAGCCTGCTGCCCTTGGCTCTCTGGCTCCATCCACCCCCCCCCCCCACCCCCACCACCAAGCCCGCCAAAGACACTGCTTCAGTCCACTGGCGTACTACTATGTACATAAACCAGTTCTGGAAGATACGCAGGCCACTTCCTTTTCTTCTCAGGAGGTAGTGTGCGCAATCCATCATTAAAAGTACGATTGAATCGTTCGCACTGTCCATTACCCTCTGGATGGTAGGGGGTGATGCAACTCTTGACAATACCGTACACCTTGCAAAGCTCTCATACAAATTTGCTCTTAAAATTGCGCCCCTGGTCACTGTGGATTCTGCATGGAACAGCAAAACGAATGAACCAGTCATACACTAGAACTCGGGCTATGGTTCAGGTCTTCTGATGATGGGTGGAGACATCGGTGAGTACAAGAATGTGTTTGGTCCTATTACTGGTGGGGCTGAGTACTGTGAAATAGAGGCCTGCTACCCAACCCGAACCTAACGGGACCCGACGACACGTGTCGAGTTCGGGTCAGAGCGGGTCAGGCCCATCTTCTGGGGCCGGCTTTCGGGCTCGGGTCGGGTCGGGCCGGACACACAGGGTAAGGGCTCTGCCGGTAAGTATCGGAATTTAAAAAATTGACCAGTGCTGGGAGTCCGGGACGAAACTGAGTCTGCGCAGTGAGCGACTGATGTCACTATGATGTCATCACGCATGCGTTGCAGCTTCCAGCAGATTTGGTGTCAGGAAGGTAAGTAAAGGGATGGTCGGGTCGGGTTCGCGTCGGGTCGAATAGTGGCGGGTTCGGGTTGGGTGGAGCTCGGGGCAAAATTGGAGAGACTCGGGCCGGGTCAAGCTCAGGTCCACTGTGGATTGGTTGGGTTTGGGTCGGGTTCTTTTTCCTGACCTAAAGCAGGCCTCCACTGTGAAATACATCGCGAGTTCTTTCAATTGCCTAGTAGCCACCAGGGAATCCCATGTTGGGGTGAAGCCATTTCCCTGCTTTGGCCAATGTAAACCTTTCACAGTTCAACAGTGGTTGGCAATATTGGCAGTCATCCCTGGCCAGTAACACCGCTCTCTTCTCAGTGCAGTGGTCTTTTCTGATGCCTGGTGGCCTGTCTGATCGTGAACTGCTTCCAACACTTGAAGCCTGAGACCTTCCAGGACCTCCGAGAGTTTGAGTAGCTTTACCTCCCTCCTGTCATCATGAACAAGTCAATAGAGAACACCATCTCCCTCTCTGATCTTTTTCCAGAACCTCAACAGTTTATGTGCCCATTTAGACTTCTTCAGAGGGTAGCATCGGGTGGGTGGATGTTTAGTTTTCCAGGAGAAGCGAAGTCTACTGATGTCTGCATCAACAAGTTGAAGCTGCCTGAGGTCCCACTTTGAGATAGATGGCTAAGGTAGACCATGCATGGCTCTACCCTTCTGAATCTGGTCTGAATCTCACTCATAAGCACATCGGTGACACTTTGATGAATCCTGGCCTGGATTTCATGGGGGATTAAGTATGAATACTAACATTCGCTCAAGGCAGGTGCATGGCATCAGCAGCAATCTCCTCTAACCCGGCGGAGATGGGTTCCCTCCCATGGTCAGTCTTCCAGCTCAGGGCATCAGCATTTCCATTATTTTTGCCGGACCTGTATCTTCTCTGGAATCTGAACTGAGAGAGTTCAGCTGCCCATCTGGTTTCTGTTGCTGCAAGCTTGGCAGATGTTTGTAAGTAGCTGAGTGGGCTGTAAACAATTTAAACTCTGCACTGATTAGAATGTCTCTGAACTTTTGAGAACTGGCCAACTGTGCATAGCCAGGCACAAACCTCCTGTAATTGCCAGCTCGACAAGGAACCCACATAAATGTCTTCCTGTGGTAGACTGGGACCACTTTCATACAGCATAGATCCTCTTGTCATCTGGAGTTTTGCCCTCCCTAGTGACGAGGTGTCCAAGGTACCATATTTTTGTCTGGAAAAGTTGGTACGTCCCTGGCTTGACTTTCCAGTTGAGCTTCAACAAGTGGGATAAGACACTGTCCAGCCTTCCAAGAGTCTCTTCGAACGTCGAACCGAAGACGAGTATGTCGTCCAAATACGCGAAGAGGGACTGGAAATTGAGGTTGCAAAGGCCTTATACATTGCATGCATGAAGGTGGCAGGTGCATTACAAAGCCCAAACAGCATTCTCATCTACTCATAAAGTCTCCCGGTTCCCATTCAGAATGCAGTCTTCTTGATATCTTCCTCAGTGATGGGTAGCTTGTTATAGCCATGGGCTAAATAAAGACTGCAGAAATAATTTGCACCTTTGAGGACCTGTAATGCTTCCTCAATTCTAGACAGGGCATACGCGTGTTGAGTGCCAATAGCTTCCTATCTTTCTTCCTCACGAGGATTGGGGTAAGGCGTAATGACTCGACAACTCTCGAATGACACCTCGTTCCAAGAACTTCTACAGGCACTCCCTGGGGCTTCATCCCAATGGTGTGGTGGGATCCTGCGGTGAAGAATCTTACCGGGCATTCATCCTCCATCACAATCCTGTGGCTCACCAAATCACAATAACTAATGTTGTCGTCATCCTTACTAAAAGTTGTCGTGTACATGGTATGTGTAGAGATAAGCTGCTGCCTTTGTGCCTCTTCCAACTCGCCGATGTCCATCTTTGAGATGAGGTTAGAGATGTCTTACTCAGTAGGTCCATTTTCAACAACAGCTGCAGGTTTAAGGACACTGATGGGAGATCTTGGTTGGATGTAAACATCTTTATTCCTGAAATTTGTGATCTGCATGGATACTCACCCCTTCTTTCCCACAGTGACTAGAGCCACTAGAGTTATACCAGCGGGTAGCTCAGAAACACAACACTCTAACAAGACCCAATGTTGACTAGTTGGTAACGGCTGACATGATCCTTCAAGTAGAGTCAAGTAGAGTGGGCAGGTTGGAGAACAGGTGGATTCCTTGCTACTTGGACGGTTCTAAGGTCTGGTATAGGCTGATACACCTTGAGTGCCTGAAGCAAGCTTGAGAAACCTCCTCCTGCCAAGCTCATAATGTGTTGCATGTACTTGTCACATACATGCTTTCCAGGAATGCCGGGATGTCTCTCGACACATTCGACCCTAATACTGCCAGTATCCTCAGCCTAGCAGCTCTAGCAACTATGGCATCTCTTTACGAATGTTGGAGCTGCAGTTATAAAAGATTTTTCTTTTCCTCAGAAATTTATTTGCGAGACCACAATACAGGACACTACCAAGGCTAAAAGAGCAGGTGAGAGGATATCGTAAAATCAGAAGCAGGAGTAATAGATCCACCACCAAACTTGAGATTTTAAATTATGTAGATTGTAGGACAAAAATTGAAGATTAAGGGAGGTAAGGAATTCCACAGCACTGTGGTATAAGAAGGGATCAGCTACAGTAGGAAATGATGCAATGAGTCTTGCTTCCAACACAGTGACAGGAAGATTAGTTGGAGCTTAGAGGGAACAAAAAGGGGAAGTTCAGATAAGCAGCATTGTCAACATTTGTAACAATGCTAACAATTTATTGATTCTGCTCTATTGTTTTAATTGGTGTCATTTACTGGGTAAAAAGTAAAGGGCAAGAATGTTCACCATCTCCCTTTGTCATGAAGGTGCTTCCATTATTCATATTTTTGAGGACTCGTGTTTAAAAGATTGTGAAAATTGGTTCATTTGAAAGACCGAGGAGATGCCTGGATTTTTTTTTAAAAGGGTTACCAGAAGGACACTTTGGGTTTTAGAAAAAGCACTTACTGGAAGAGACAATGAAGTGCTAAAATAAACATAAGGAGCCTTGCTGGCTATTGGAGTTGTTTACAGTGCAGTCACATGTCTAGGTTTATGGTTGTCAGGAGTTTTGGCTTTCTGATTTGGGTACGGACTGTTTGAATGTTCAGTTGGTGTGTATCCTGCTAAGAGAGAAGCCACCCAACTCATCCTTTTCCACCTATTTTGGAAAATCTTCTGAGAATCTAGTGTGATAGCTGAAACCACTGATGGAGTAATTCTCCCGAAAAGCCTGCATACTTCTCCTCAGCATTTCCTGCACAGAACTGCTCCAGAAAGATTCCAGTGACAGCTGTCTACGTGTCCCGGATCCTAGGTCAAAGGCCATCTGCAACATTCCATATCTTATCCTTTCTCTTCAAGAATTGACAATAACTGGACCAAAAGTATTTTTTTTAAGTTGATCTCTGCAGAGCCAGTTTTTTCATTTTCCTTTATTTTTTTCTTTAACCGGTATGTGTGCATGCGTGTGTGTGTTAGGTTATATATATTTTTACTTTCATATTTCAAATTGTGTGTTAATAAACTTTGCATCTCTGTTGAAGAAGACTTATAATAAATCAATAATTTTGTTGTTTATTAAAGAAAGCTGGTTGATGGATTTTTTATTCTGAAACTAATATATATATAAAGCATATAATTGGCCATATCGGTAACTGGGTGAAAAATTTAAACATATGTTGTACAAAGTGGAATAGTGAAACGAGAGAAAGACAGTGCATTCCTCCAGCCTCGGTTGTAACACTTTCTATCCCCATAAATTGCACACATTAAAACAACAATGTAACTTCAATAAATCATTCAGGAGTGTTGCCATTATTGGAGGAGGAATATCGATTTTTTTTTTTTAAAAGGCAAGAAAGGGAGCAATGGAATGATAGAGGCTAGAGGGGTTAGAGAATGATGACTTGCTAGACAACAAGCTTTTTCCAATACCCCATCCAGTGGTAAGGGACATGTGTAAGGAAGCCCTAACACCTTTCTGACACTCCGTTATGGGATACAAAGAGAGATATTATGGCAGGTTTCACAAATACATGCTCCCAATGAGCAGCCTCACCTATCGGTAGCGCACTTTACGCAATCTTGGGTATGGTCCTCATAATTTTCCGTCCTTAAAGGATGGAGAATCATGGAGGATGTGACTGTGAGTTCCTGAGTGGCAGGATAACTGGACTCCCTGTCAGTAATGTGCGATTTAGTAAAATTAACTCCACTGTATACAGACATTTTTTGACAAGTGACTTGTGAAAGGTGCAGCTGGCAATGTTTGAAGCATAAATAACATACTGCAATAAAAGAATGATAAATAAATTGTTCCTGTGAGGCACTCAAACCATCTTCTGATGTTATGCTCGCTGCTTTTCTTAAATTGTTTTTGGGATCTGTGCAATACAGACAATGCAAAGTTTATTGCCCCTCTCTAGTTGCACTGGGGTATCATTTAACCACACAGTAGTCCAGAGCAGGTAGGACTGGCAAGTCCCTATCTAAAGGACATTCGTGACCCCGTCGAGTTTTTACATCACCACCTTTCTGGTGCCAGCCCACTAATGGTCAGTGTTTTTCAATCCAATTTTCCATCTTGCCATGGTGGTGTCTCAGCCTAATCAAATTGTGGGTTGACAGTCTGCTACCATAACCACTAGGCTACTGTACCCAGCTAGACCACATCAATATATCCTGAATCAAACTTTGTGTCATTGTCCTCTATTACCACTGCTTAGCTTTTCAATTGTTTATTTTACCAATGATAAGGTCTGTATGTTACTCTAAGTTCAGTATCTATAATCTTTTAAAAATTCATGAAGTGATACTCAAAGTGAGACAAGGAGGTCAGATGGAGTATCTGTAATCAGTAATGATCCCACTTCGATTTTGCCAGTGCCACCTTTTGGTTTTGGTTTAAGTTACATTTCTTTATTTTCCAGGTTTATTTTGGAGGTCTCATGGCTTTGGGTAGAGCTGGGTGGGTTGATCTGTTGAAACTGAGCCCCAGAATCCTCTTGTGCTTGTACTTTTTTTTTTCGGTGAGACAAAGAATGAAGAATGCTGTCAGTCTGGTGTGCATTTGTTCAATCCAATGAGGAAACTTGTTTCAAACTGAACATAAGGAGCAGAAACGCTTGATATTTTGTAGTGTTTTTGAATGACTTGTTAGCGCCTGCTGTACTGCTGTGCTCTGTGTAGCTTTTATGGTGCACTTTGGCAGGAGCGATTTGTGTTGCAATGGAAACACAGTTATAGTCATGAGCACACTGTAACTTGAAGATTAAGGCAGACCATTGAATGAACTCTTACTAAAAGAATATTTGTTGCTATGTTACCAAAGTTAGATTTAAAAACATATGAAATACTGTGTTCACAAACATTAAACAGCTTAAATTGTTTACTATATGATAACTGAACCTCTTATGATATTGTTAAAATAAAATAAACTAACATTAGAACATAATTTTCAGAAGCAAGCTAGTAGACCCAATGAGCCTGTCCCTTTTCTCATAGATCAAATTCACCTAACCCTACTCACCACATCCCTCAATCCCCTCTCTTCAGTGGTGAAATGATTAAAATTGGGGTGTGGGAGGCCATAATTAGAGGAGTGCAGAAGTCTCCAAGGGTTAAAAACAAGAAATGCTGGAATCACTCAGCAGGTCTGGCAGCATCTGTGGAAAGAGAAGCAGAGTTAACGTTTCGGGTCAGTGACCCTTATTCAGAACTGACAAATATAAGAAAAGTCACAGATTATAAGCAAGTGAGGTGGGGGTGGGGCAAGAGATAACAAAGGAGAAGGTGTAGATTGGACCAGGCCACATAGCTGACCAAAAGGTCACGGAGAAAAGGCAAACAATATGTTAATGCTGTGTTGAAAGACAAAGCATTAGTACAGATTAGGTGTTAATACACTGAATATTGAACAGCAGCAAGTGCAAACCTGAAAAAAACAGTAGGTAAGCAAACTGAACAAACTAAGATGAAATGAAATAAATGCAAAAAAAGATTGTAAAAAATGTAAAAAAGAATGTAGAAAAAAGGAAGAAAAAATAACTAAAAATGAAAGTAAAATGGGGGGCTGTCATGCTCTGAAATTATTGAACTCAATGTTCAGTCCGGCAGGCTGTAGTGTGCCTAATCGGTAGATGAGATGCTGTTCCTCGAGCTTGCGTTGATGTTCACTGGAACACTGCAGCAATCCCAGGACAGAGATGTGAGCATGAGAGCAGGGGGGAGTGTTGAAATGGCAAGCAACCGGAAGCTCAGGGTCCTGCTTGCGGACTGAGCGGAGATGTTCCGCAAAGCGGTCACCCAGTCTGCGCTTAGTCTCCCCAATGTAGAGGAGACCACACTGTGAGCAGTGAATACAGTATACTACATTGAAAGAAGTACAAGTAAATCGCTGCTTCACCTGAAAGGAGTGTTTGGGGCCTGGGATAGTGAGGAGAGAGGAGGTAAATGAGCAGGTATTACACCTCCTGCGATTGCAGGGGAAGGTGCCCTGGGACGGGTACGAGGTGGTGGGGGTAATGGAGGAGTGGACCAGGGTGTCGCGGAGGGAACGATCCCTTCGGAATGCTGACAGGGGAAGGGAGGGGAAGATGCGACTGGTAGTGGCATCACGCTGGAGGTGGCGAAAATGGCGGAGGATGATCCTTTGGATATGGAGGCTGGTGGGATGAAAAGTGAGGACAAGGGGAACCCTGTCACGGTTCTGGGAGGGAGGGGAAGGGGTGAGGGTAGAGGTGTGGGGAATGGGTCGGACACGGCTGAGGGCCCTGTCAACCACAGTGGGGGGAAATCCTCGGTTGAGGAAAAAGGAGGTCATATCAGAAGCACCATCATGGAAGGTAGCATCATCAGAGCAGATGCGTCGGAGACGGAGAAACTGGGAGAATGGAATGGAGTCCTTGAAGAAGTGTAGTCGAGGTAGCTGTGGGAGTCGGTGGGCTTATAATGGATATTGGTAGACAACCTATCCCCAGAGATGGAGACAGAGAAGTCGAGGAAGGGAAGGGAAGTGTCAGAGATGGACCATGTAAAGGTGAGAGAAGGGTGGAAATTGGAAGCAAAGTTGATAAAGTTTTCGAGTTCGGGGCGGGAGCAGGAAACGGCACCGATACAGTCATCAATGTACCGGAAAAAGAGTTGGGGGAGGGGGCCTGAGTAGGACTGGAACAAAGAATGCTCGACATATCCCACAAAAAGACAGGCATAACTAGGACCCATGCGGGTACCCATAGCGACACCTTTTACTTGAAGGAAGTGCGTGGAGTTGAAGGAGAAGTTGTTCAATGTGAGAACAAGTTCAGCCAGGCGGAGGAGGGTGGTGGTGGATGGGGACTGGTTGAGCCTCTGTTCCAGGAAGAAGCGGAGAGCCCTCAAACCGTCCTGGTGGGGGATGGAGGTGTAGAGCGATTGGACGTCCATAGTGAAGTGGAGGCGGTTGGGACCAGGAAACTGGAAATTGTCAAAATGACGTAGGGCGTCAGAAGAGTCACGGATGTAGGTGGGAAGAGACTGGACCAGCGGAGAAAAGATAGAGTCTAGATAGGAAGAAATAAGTTCAGTGGGGCAGGAGCAGGCTGACACAATGGGTTTGCCAGGACAGTCCCGTTTGTGGATTTTGGGAAGGAGGTAGAAGCGGGATGTCCGGGGTTGTGGGACTATGAGGTTGGAAGCTGTAGAGGGAAGATCTCCAGAGGAGATGAGGTCAGTGACAGTCCTTTGGACGGTGGCTTGATGTTCGGTGGTGGGGTCATGGTCCAGAGGGAGGTAGGAAGAGGTGTCTGTGAGTTGGCGTTGAGCTTCTGCAAGGTAGAGGTCAGTACGCCATACAACAACAGCACCACCCTTGTCTGCAGGTTTGATGACCATGTCGGGGTTAGACCTGAGAGAACGGAGTGCCTCAAGTTCAGAGGGGGACAGGTTAGAGTGAGTGAGGGGGGCAGAGAAATTGAGACGACCAATGTCTCGCCGACAGTTTTCAATGAAGAGATCAAGAGCGGGTAAGAAACCAGGGGGAGGGGTCCAGGTAGAGGGAGAATGCTGGAGGCGGGTGAATGGGTCTGCTGGTCGGGGGGAGGACTCCTGGTCGAAGAAGTGAGCCCGGAGGCGGAGGTGACGGAAGAAGAGCTCAACTTCATGCCGAGCGCGAAATTCATTGAGGTGGGGGCGTAAGGGGATAAAACTGAGACCTTTGCTGAGTGCAGAACGCTCAGCATCAGAGAGGGGGAGGTCAGAGGGTATAGTGAATACACGGCAAGGGGTCAGATCAGAAGGGGTGGGGTCAGAGGGAAGTGAAGCGGAAGGAGGATCTGGAGGGGCATTCGTCCCTATCAGCTGCTGGAGCTTGCGTTCCTTAACACCTGAAAGGAAGAAAAAAAGTTTTTAGTTAATGCGTCGGATGAGACGTAAGATGAGATGAAACTGCAGAGTAGAACTGCTTTGAGATAAGGTGAGACGGTGCTGCTGGAGAGAGAGGTCCAGTGTGTGCATGTGGCGGCGCATAGCACTGAGTGTGGATCTCAGGATGCGGCGAGAGTAGCAGTCCGAGGAACGTTGTATTTCTTGGAGATACCTGTGATCCTGGGTGGTTTCAAAGCATGATGGGTGAAACTGCAGTTGGAATCCACGTGGAATCAGTCGGAGCCGGAGACAGTCACTGAGGAAGGGTTGTCGGGCAGGAGGTTACAGATAGAGGGAGGACTGAGGCAATGGAGGGATTTCAAAATAAGGATGCAAATTTTAAAATTGCGGCATTGCTGGACCAGAAGCCAATGTCGGTCAGCAAGTACAAGGATGATGGGTGAATGGGACTTGGTACGAGTTAAGATACTTGCAGCACAATTTTGGATGAGCTCAAGTTTATGCAGAGTGAAGGATGGGAGGCTGGCCGGGAGAGCATTGGAACAGTCAAGTCTGGAGGCAACAAAGCCATGGATGAGGGGTTCAGCAGCAGATGTTTCAATTTTAACATGTCTTCTCTGATAATTGAAAAGGGCTTGTCTAGATCAGTTTTGTCAAATCCCTTTCAGTTTTGAAAATTTTCAATTAGTTTATTTGTTTGCTCGTTTTAATGCAAATATATTAATAAGAACCAATGTTCGAGTACTGCAAACAGGTCTTCGAACGGCATCATTCAGGTATTGACACTGCAGGCAGAAGTGTAGGATTCAGACTGGTTTAGGAGGAAGAATCTCTATAAGCATAATTAGAGTGACATTCCTTATTATACACTAATATAGTGGATAGTGCAAGTTCTGCTGCCATAATTGTAGTCCCTGTGATATACATCTGACAGGTAGAATCGGAATAATCCACACTAATCCCTTCTTCAGGTTTCTCAGGCACCAATATAGTTTAATCATTAACTTAAAGGTAAGTATTTGTAAGAATTTTATGATTACTTTAGGAATTTTCACTGCCCAAGTCAAAACAGACAAGAATGTAAACTCAGTCGTTAATGATTAATTAAATTGTGCTGCAGTGCTTTTCAGTTCCCCATTGTACGGCCAGTTTGTTTTTAACATGAAATCCCTTATCAGACATGCAGTGGGGGGAAAAACTTGCATTCTGTTATGACATGTTCTGATAATGCAATTACAACAGTGTTAGCTTTTGAAGCATTTCCAGCACTAAATGATTTTTTGTTCTTTTGGCCTGGAACACTTATATATTGAATGTATTGAATGAGCTGAATCTAATGAAAATTACATTTTATAAAAGTAGACCTTAATTGAGTTAAGGCAGATAAATGGATTTAAGGTACAGATCAGCCAGGATCTCATTGATTGGCAGAAGAGGATACAGGGGCTGAATGGCCTACTTCTGATCCTATGTTGCCATGTTCCTATTTATTTCTGGGCATGTCACTGCTCCTTATTCACAGATTTTTCCCCGAAACATGAGTATTCACTAATTTTCAAATCTGACGAATAGATTGTTATACCTAAGACTGATGATACATAGTTCTTCCTACTCACTTTTTAATGTAACAATATAAATGTAACACAGAGAACAGAATATAACAACAGTTTGCTAACACTAAGCATGTGGGATCTGACATCATAAATTTATCAAATAACAACAAAAATGCCCCATTGCTATGACATAAATATTAAAATGAGACACTGGGTAGGAAGAAGTAACTAATCCATGTGCAGAACACATGGGAAGAAAA
This sequence comes from Heterodontus francisci, assembly GCF_036365525.1. Classification (NCBI taxonomy): domain Eukaryota; kingdom Metazoa; phylum Chordata; class Chondrichthyes; order Heterodontiformes; family Heterodontidae; genus Heterodontus; species Heterodontus francisci. The sequence continues at coordinate 197,214,689 of NC_090372.1, forward strand.
GCGCTCTTGACTCCTCACTCCAAGTTTTCCTTCTCATTTTTCTCTTTAAGACACCCAGAGGAGTAGCCAGGTGGTCTGTTGCCAAGTCTCTGTCAATGTTACTCTGTCAATGTTACTCTGTAAACACCATGTAGTGGGTGTGCAAGAGTAACGATCCTTATCTCATCTCTCAATTTCCCTCACCTCACTTTGGGAAAGGGCTATCTTCTCTCTGTACCTAGCCGTAGCTGAAGGTAAGCAACTGGACATATCAATACCAAAGCACTGTGCCTCATGTACAGTGTAGAAGGAAGTTTCCATGCAGAAGCTGTAACATTTTAGCCATTGACTTAACTTTTTAATTCAGTAGCTTTCACAATAACACAACTCTGCAACCCATTGTGGAGTTGTTGCAATCCATGCAATCAGTTTAAATCAATTTCACTTAAACGTTTGCAAATCAGAAGTGAAATATGCAAGGGAGCGAACTACAAAGAGTTCAGATAGCATTATACACGGGAATAATGACCATCCACAATTTTCAAAAGTCATTAAACTCTAAGATCTCATTACAGACGTCCCACCTATTTGTTCATTTATATTCTTTGCACAATAAATTATTGCTGATTTTAATTGCAACAGTTTTCTTAAGGGTACGCAGTGCAAAGTTGAGCATGTGGTGAAGTTACATGGCTGAGGGGGTGAGATATGGACCATGGTTATCGATGGGACGATTTTGATCTGTAGAATCTCATGGTAGTACTGCAGTCTTAGAATTTATCTTTTGGCAACAATTTACTGATTTAAACACCATTAAGTGTCTATTATGGCTAGATTGAACGTGATTAAATTTAAACTCATTGACACCTTTCCCTTTATTAGCAGTGGCGAAATATGGAACTCAGCTGACAGGAAAATGTAACACAATGAAAATAAATCTCATATTGAGCAAATAAGATTATTTACAAATTAAAATGTGTACTATTTCTTTTACTTATATATGGTTCCAAGGGTGTCTCAGCAAAACAGAGATCTGTAAGGGTCAATGGGAAAATCCTCCAATGGCTGGAATCACACCTAACACACAAAAAAGTGTCTCTGGTTGTCAGTCAACATGGCCAGCACCCCTTCCCTCCCCGCCATGATTGCAGGAGTTTGATAAGGTCAGATGTGGCTCTGTTCTTGGACAATTCTCCAGACTTCAGTTTCATTTTCAACTTCTCTGCTAAAGAAGCAGCCCATACCAGTCTTACAGCAGTACCTAGACAATATTTAGACTTGGGCTGACAAGTAACAGGTAGCTGGTAATGTCCACCTTAAACAAGGAAAGCTGATCCACCCCTGACCTTTAACAGCACCAGCACTGCCAGTTCCCCATCATCCACATTTTGGAGCTCACCGCTAAGCAGAAGATTAACTGGATCAGTCATTGGCACCACTACTACTGGACTCTATTCCCACCCCTCCATCACCAATGTACTGTAACTACAGTACATACAATCTACAAGATGCACAGCAATAACTCACCAAGGTCACCAACAGCACCTGCTTTCCCTACGACTGCTACCACAGCAACTCATAATTATATATATAGCACCTTTAATGTAGTAAAACATCCCAAGACACCTCACAGGAGCGTAACCAGATAAAATATGACACTGAGCCACATACAGAGACATGAGGACAGGTGACCAAAAGCTTGGTCAAAGAGGAGTTTCTTAAAGAAGGAGAGAGATAGAGAGATGGAGAGGTTTAAGGAGGCAGATTAAAAAATTAGGACCGAGGCAGGAGAAAGCACTATGAGAAAGAAAAGATCAACAACTTTGTGAAAAGACCATCGGCTTCAAGTTCCCATCTACGTCACACACCATCCTGACTTGGATCTATATTGATGTTCCTTCACCACTGTGAGTTAGCATCCTGGAATTCTTGACCTAACACCATTAGCATAAGGACTCCAACAGTTAAAGGAGAAAGCCCATCATCACCTTCTCAAGGGAACTAGTGATGGGCAATAAATGCAGCCTTGCCAGTAACGTCTACACCTCAAGAACAAATAATAATTCAAAAGATATAAAGAGAGCGTCTCATTGTGAATAATTTTATATTTTGAGTCTGTTCTTTACATTTGCATGACACAATAAAAATTAAGCGGTTGCAAGGAATTGTAATTAACTTCAACATCCCCTGTTCTCTCTGTTTTTATGGATTTTAGGAATATTTTTGTTTAAACCGCATGCTGAATACCTCACCCAAATTACTGAACCCAGCAGTATGAGGAGGTTGAATTAACATCAGCATTGATAAATAATTAACCCTGAGTGCTTTACCAAGTTTGTTGTTTCAACTGTGTATGTTAATTTAGCTCCATCACACTCTTGGTATCAGCATGGAATGTTTAAACAAAAATATTTCAAAAGAAATTTGCAAAAAAATCTTTCTATTGCCAGCATGCTGTCATATTTATTGTAAAGAAAGCACCTTTCACAGTCTCAGGATCTCCAAAGCATTTTGCATCCAGTGGTGGAAATGTTGATACAATGTAGGGACGTGCACTGCCCAAGTTTACACACAGCAAGGCCCCACACACAGCAATAAGATAAATGACCAGATAGTCTGTTTTGATGATTTTGCTTGACTGAAATACTGAAAGAGACAGGGATATGATGGCATAGTGGTAATGTTACTGAGCTAGTAATCGAGAGGCCCAGGCCAAAGTCCTGGGGACATGGGGTCAAATCCCAGCATGGCAGCTGGTGGAATTTAAATTCAATGAATTAATCTTAACTTCCGGGAGTGGAGCGGAGAGGAGCTCTTCCAACGCACTGGAGTTTTGAAAAAAAGGCAAACAGTGACGTCAGAAGAGAGCTGCAAGGTGATTGGTTGGTGAGTAGCAGCTATGAGAATACCTTAAAAAAAAAGGGGAAAGTTGTTTTATTTTGTTGGGAAAAAAATCTCTGGTTATAAGGTGAGTATTTATTTATTTAGAGATACAGCACTGAAACAGGCCCTTCGGCCCACCGAGTCTGTGCCGACCAACAACCACCCATTTATACTAACCCTACAGTAATCCCATATTCCCCACCACCTACCAACACTAGGGGCAATTTACAATAGCCAATTTACCTATCACCTGCAAGTCTTTGGCTGTGGAAGGAAACCGGAGCACCCAGCAAAAACCCACACAGTCACAGGGAGAACTTGCAAACTCCGCACAGGCAGTACCCAGAATTGAACCCGGGTCGCTGGAGCTGTGAGGCTGTAGTGCTAACCACTGCGCCACTGTGCCACTACTAAAGTGTTTTTTTTTAAGGACTTTGGATTGAAGTGGGTAGAACAAGGCCCCTAGTATAATTAGTATTTTTTAATTAAGGGAGTAACTAATTAACCTAAGAGTAAGTCATGGCAGGAGAGCTCAGCCCCGTGATATGCTCCTCCTGCGCTATGTGGGAAATCAGGGACGCTTCCAGTGTCCCTGGCGACCATGTGTGCAGGAAGTGTATCCATCTGCAGCTACTGACTACCCACATAATGGAGCCAGAGCTGCGGGTGGATTCACTGTGGAGCATCCGCGCTGCTGAGGACGTCGTGGATAGCACATTTAGTGAGGTGGTCACAACGCAGGTAATGGCTGCACAGGCAGAAAAGGGATGGGTGACCACCAGACGGAATAGTAGGCGCAGGCAGGTAGTTCAGGAGTCCCCTGTGGCCATCCCCCTCTCAAACAGAGATGCCGCTTTGGATACTGTTGGGGGGGATGACCTCCCAGGGGAAAGCAGAAACAGCCAAGTTCGTGGCACCACGGAGGGCTCTGCTGCACAGCAGGGAGGAAAAGGGTTGGAAGAGCAATAGTGATAGGGGATTCTATTGTAAGGGGAGCAGATAGGCATTTCTGTGGCCACAAACGAGACTCCAGGATAGTATGTTGCCTCCCTGGTGCTAGAGTCAAGGATGTCTTGGAGCGGCTGCAGGACATTCTGAAAGGGGAGGGTGAGCAGCCAGCGGTCGTGGTCCAAATTGGTACTAGCGACATAGGCAGGAAGAGAGATGAGGTCCTGCAAAGTGAATATAGGGAGATAGACAGAAGGTTAAAAAGCAGGACCTCGAGGGTTGTAATCTCAGGATTACTCCCTGTGCCACGTGCTCTTGAGGGTAGGAATAGGAGGATAAGGCAAATGAATGCGTGGCTGAAAAGCTGGTGTAGGCAGGAGGGCTTCAGCTACCTGGATCATTGGGATCTCTTCTGGTGCAGAGGTGACCGGTACAAGAAGGACGGGTTGCATCTAAACTGAAGGGGGACCAATATCCTTGCGGGGAGGTTTGCTAGTACTGCTCGGGAGGGTTTAAACTAGTCTGGCAGGGGGGTGGGACCGAAAGTAGTAGTCTCTCCGATGAGATAGTTGAGGCAAATGTAGAGGTTAAAGCAAGCAAGTCCAGTAGGCAGGCCGGGCAGGGGCAGGACAGGGAGCGTGGAAGGTCTGGTAGGCTAAACTGCATTTACTTTAATGCAAGAAGCCTTACAGGTAAATCAGATGAAAGAGCATGAATCGGTGCATGGGATTGTGATATTATGGCTATTACGGAAACGTGGTTGAGGGATGCGCAGGAGTGGCAGCTCAATGTTCCGGGGTACCGATCCTTCCGTCGTGACAGAGGTGGAGCTAAGAGAGGAGGGGGAGTTGCAGTACTGATTAGGGAGGACAACACGGCAGTACTTAGAGAGAATATCCCGGGGGGAATGTCCAGCGAGGCCATATGGGTAGAACTTAGAAATAAGAAAGGGGTGATCACTTTGATGGGATTATACTATAGGCCCCCCAATAGTCAGAGGGAAGTGGAGGAGCATATATATAGGGAAATCACAGATAGGTGTAGGAATGATAGGGTTGTAATAGTAGGTGATTTTAACTTCCCTAATATTGACTGGGACTGCCTTAGTGCTAAGGAATTAGATGGGGAAGAATTTGTTAAGTGTGTCCAGGATAGTTTTCTGAAGCAATATGTGGATGGCCCGACTAGAGCAGGGGCTACACTCGACCTCCTCTTAGGAAATGAGGATGGGCGGGTGGTTGATGTGTCAGTGGGGGAGCATTTTGGGACCAGTGACCATAACTTTATTAGCTTCAAAATAGTTATGGAAAAGGATAGGACTGGTCCTCAGGTTGAAGTCCTAAATTGGGGGAAGGCTAATTTCGATGGCCTCAGACAGGAACTCTCAAAAGTTGAATGGGAGTGGCTGTTTACAGGTAAAAGGACGTCTGGCAAGTGGGAGGCTTTTAAAAGTGAGATAGGAAGAGTTCAGGGCCGGCATGTTCCTGTTAGATGGAAGGGCAAGGCTGGCAAGTTTAGGGAACCTTGGTTGACGAGGGATATTGAGGATCTGGTCAGGTCAAAGAAGGAGGCATAGGCAGCTGGGATCGAGCGAGTCCCTCAAGGAGTATAGGGGATGTAGGAGTACACTTAAGAAGGTGAAAAGGGGCCATGAGATTTCCCTGGCGATAAGATAAAGGAGAATCCTAAAAGATTCTGTAAGTATATTACGAGTAAAAGGGTAGCTAGGGAGAGAGTAGGTCCCCTTAAGGATCAGTGTGGCAATCTATGTGTGGAGCCACGGGAAATGGGCGAGGTCTTAAATGAATATTTCTCGTCCGTATTTACCGTGGAGAAGGTCATGGAAGGTAGTGAGTTCAAGGGAGGGAACACCGATAGCCTGAAGCATATCAACATTACAAAGGAGGAGGTTTTGGAGGTTTTGAAGCGCATTAAGGTGGATAAATCCCCAGGGCCTGACCAGGTGTATCCTAGGATGCTATGGGAAGCAAGGGAGGAGATTGCTGGGGCCCTGGCAGAGATTTTTGTATCATTGTTAGCCACGGGTGAGGTACAGGAAGACTGGAGGATAGCTAATGTTGTGCCTTTATTTAAGAAGGGCAGCAGGGATAAGCCAGGGAACTACAGGCCGGTGAGCCTTACATCAGTGGTGGGAAAGTTATTGGAAGGGATTCTGAGAGACAGGATTTATATGCATCTGGAAAGGCATGGTCTGATTAGGGATAGTCAACATTGCTTTGTGCGTGGGAAATTATCTCTCACGAATTTGATTGAGTTTTTCGAGGAGGTGACCAAGAGGATTGACGAGGGCAGGGCGATGGACGTTGTCTACATGGACTTTAGCAAGGCCTTTGACAAGGTCCTGCATGGTAGGCTGGTCCGGAAGGTTTGAACACATGGGATCCAGGGTGAGCTAGCAAATTGGATACAAAATTGGCTTGGTGATAGGAGGCAGAGGGTGGTAGTGGAGGGTCGTTTTTCAGATTGGAGGCCGGTGACCAGTGGTGTGCTGCAGGGATTGGTGCTGGGACCTCTGTTATTTGTCATACATAATAATGACTTGGATGTGAATGTAACGGGCATGATTAGTAAGTTTGCAGATGACACCAAAATTGGTGGTATAGTGGATAGTGAAGAAGGTTGTCTAAGGTTACAACAGGATATAGAACAACTGGGAAAGTGGGCAAGTGAGTGGCAAATGGAATTTAATGCAGACAAGTGTGAGGTGATGCATTTTGGGAAGTTAAACTAGGGCAGGGCATATACAGTGAATGGCAGGGCCCTGGGGAGTGGTGCTGAACAGAGAGACCTTGGGGTGCAAGTACATAGTTCCCTGAAAGTGGCAACACAGGTAAACAGGGTGGTGAAGAAGGCGTATGGCATGCTTGCCTTCATCGGCCGAGACATTGAGTACAAGAGTTGGGACGTCATGTTACAGTTGTACATAACGTTGGTCGGGCCGCATTTGGAGTAGTGTGTGCAGTTCTGGTCGCTGCACTACAGGAAAGGTGTGATTAAGCTAGAGAGGGTGCAGAAAAGATTCACAAGGATGTTGCCTGGTTTGGAGGGCTTGAGTAATAAAGAGAGATTGGATATGCTGGGTCTGTTTTCCCTGGAGTGAAGGAGGCTGAGAGGGGACATGATAGAGGTATATAAAATTATGAGAGGCATAGATAGGGTAGATAGCCAGCATCTGTTTCCCATAGTAGGGGTGACTAAAACTAGAGGGCATAGATTTAAGGTGAGGGGGAGGAGGTTTAAAGTGGATCAAAGGGGTAAATTTTTCACACAAAGAATAGTGGGTATCTGGAATGAGCTGCCTGAGGAGGTGGTGGAGGCAGGAACAGTAGTGACATTTAAGAGGCATCTGGACAGGTACTTGAATGAGCAAGGCATAGAGGGATATGGAATTAATACAGGCAGGTGGGATTAGTATAGATAGACATTATGGTCGGCATGGACGCGGTGGGCCGAAGGGCCTGTTTCTATGCTGTGCGACTCTATGACTCTAAATGCAATTAATCAATAAAAGTCGGGAACTAAAAGCTAGTTTCAGTAATGGTGCCATGAAACCAACATCAATTGTTGTTAAATCCCATTTGGTTCACGAATGTCCTTTCGGGGAGGGAAATCTGCTATCCTTACCTGGTCTGGCCTATATGTGACTCCAGAGCCACAGCAATGTGGTTGACTCTTAAAGAAGAAGAAGAACATTACAGCGCAGTACAGGCCCTTCGGCCCTCGATGTTGCGCCGACCTGTGAAACCATCTGACCTACACTACTCCATTTTCATCCATATGTCTATCTAATGACCACTTAAATGCCTAGCAAGCCATTCAGTTCAAGGGCAATTATGGATAGGTAACAAATGTTGGCCTTGTCAGTGATGCCCACATCCCATGAAAAAATAAAAACAATTCCCTGTTCTTCTTTGAATAGTTCCGTGGGATCTTTTATGTCTACTCAGTTTAACATCTCATTTGAAAGACTACACCTCTGGCAGTGCAGCACTCCCTCAGTACTGCACAGAAATGTCAAACTACTCCAGACTTGAGCACATGGTTATTGTACTTTACCTCTCCATGACAATGGTTATTGCATTTGGTCTGTGACTGGAGCCAATTTGCTTTAGCTTTGAATCTTACTTTGACTCAGAATTGGCTGGTTTTAAAGTTGAAACATGAGTAAATTCAAGTACTTATTCCTGAGCAAAGTTTATACCTGACAAGACACTTTATCCTCACAGAAATATCCAATTGTTCGTATTATTGATTTTTCCCCTAATGTCAATTTAAAAAGTTTGCTTAAAGATAATTCTACATCTGGTTCCATTCTGCAAGTAAAAAATGCTGGACTTAAATGAAATCTAGTTTAAATACAGGTGCCCCTTACCATTTGTCCACCTGCAATGGACTTCAATCCGGATAGCATGAACTTTCTATTTCCCTGGCAGAACCCTTTCACATTCAGACAATTAGATTGTGCCTCGAAGCAGCTCTTAGCACAGTTATCATTTATTGACACTGAGATGCAATTTTATTCACCAGAGGCCGTCTTAAGTATTCTAAGAGTTCCTTCCTGTTGTTTCTTTCCTTTTGTTTAGTTTGTCTTGTTTTTGTTTGGATTCAGCTTTACTCGTAAGATATTGTCTGCTAGTTGGGCCTTTCTTTCTGCGATAATCTTTTCCCTCCAGCTAATGCCAAATCAATGAATCAACTTCCTTCTGCTGCTTAAAGGGAAGGGAAGCCGCGTTTCTCAAAGACACATTTTTTTGAAACTCAGGGGTCTAATCTCCTGCATGTGAAAGAAACAATTAAGTATCGGCACCCTCATCCATCTCAAACTTCAGTGCAAATTGGTCATTCTTTACTTGGTATCTGTAAACTCAAGATTTAATTGCATCGCTGAATTGAACGTTGGCTTCTGTGCATGGCTTTGTCATTTAAATAAATGATTGGTTAAAATACATTATCACTTTCTGCAAATGATCCCTGGCCTTTTTTTTAAACGTATATTTGAACATCATTTGGCGTGAAAAGATTAGAAGACAGAAAAGTTCTAACAGCATACATTTATATGCGGATAAGTGTGAAGTGATTTGCTTTGGGGGAAATGACAGGGAGAAGCAGTATAATCTAAACAGTACTATTTTCTGGGGGTGCAAGAGCAGAGGAACCTACGGGGTGCAGATCCATAAATTTTTGAAGGTGGCAGAGCAAGTTGAAAAGGCGGTTAAGAAGGTGTATGGGATACTTGGCTATGTAAATGGGGCATTGAATACAAAGCCAAGGAAGTCATGCTAAACATTCACAAATCTCTGGCCATGGCTCAGCTGGAATATTTTGTACATTTCAGGGCACCACACTTTAGGAAGGAAGTCAAGGCCCCAGAAGGGTAAAGAGAAGAATTTTCTTCACACTGAGGGTTGTATTGATCATGTGAGGTCATTGAACTTCTTGCAACACTGCATCCAGGTCCTCGGGGCTTGAATCCTGGTATTTACCTCCATGGATATCCGCTCCCACTGCCATCTGAGCATGTGCCTGGAGGGGCTACTGGCCCCCTTCGGAAACAGGACATCTCTCCTCCTGTCCACCTCCTCCACCAATGCCTCCAAAGCAGCCTGCTCTCACTCCCATGTTGTACCATTTTCCAATGCTTCGCAGGTCATAATTAATCCCTGCATGACGGCCGGCACCTGCTCCAGCCACAACGATCCACTTTTTAAACAGTGCGCATTAGCTTTAAGTGGTTCTAGCCACTCACACTCTTGCCAATGCATCCAGTCAATGAACAGCATGGTTTGCGCTGGCTAAACAAAGTTGGCATGCTGCCTGTGTTGCAATCAATGGGTGAGGGTTAATCGCACATCACAATCCCTGCTCCTGTTTTCAGGGGCTATTGAACATAGCCCCCACAGATTCTAGGCTCCTCCTTGTAACATTTCCTCCTCCCCTGACATGGCCCTGAGTGTAGCCATCATTTATCACTGGATCCTGATCTTTTCCTCTCTCCATCCATTCCTCATCTCTGCTCTTCTAGATAGCCATGGTACATTGATTTTTTTTTCTTATTTCTTCCTTGATGCCCTTCAGGATCCACTAATGCAATACCAGTTTCTGAAGCTTCAAAAATAAAGAATGCTCATTATCCTTTCAATACTTGTATTTTTTAAATAAACTTCTCTGTATTTCTGTCTCTGTCTCTACTTCACTATATTGATCCCTATTTCAGTCCACAGCCCCATTTTCTGGATTCTGATCCTCTGACCAGCACAATTTAATACAGGGGAGAAAGACAAACTTCAGTTCAAAAAGGGAGAGAAGAATAAGTTGGTAAACTATAGATCAATGGCAGTTACGTCACTAACTCTTAGAATCCACAATTCAAGGTCAATTTAGTGACTATTTCAAGATTCATGCAACAATTGCCAATATGAAGTTGGACTACAGTTAAGAGTACTGTCTGCAATTTTCAAAATTCCATCATGGAAAGAACATTAAAGCAATCGGGAGCATACAGGTTAGATTTAACAGCATGATGCCAGGGATGGGAAACTATAATTCTGAATAGAGAAAGACAAGAGGAGATTCAATAGAATTCTTTAAATATAATTAGAAAGGCTTTTTAAAGGGTCATGAAGGAAAGACACTCTTTTTGAGGAATCAATACCATAGAATCGTAGAATTGCTACAGCACAGAAAGAAGCCATTCAGCTCATAGTGTCTGTGCCAGCTCTCTGCAAGAGGAAATCAGCTAGTCCTACTCCACGGCCTGTTCCCTATAATCTTGCAGTTTTTTTTTATTCAGGTAATAGTCCAATTCCCTTTTGAAAGCTATGATTGATTTTTTAAAAATTCTTTCATAAGATGTGAGCTTCACTGGCAAGGCCAGCATTTGTTGCCCATCACTAATTGCCCTTGAGAAGGTGGTGGTGAGCTGCCTTCTTGAACCGCTGCAGTCCATGTATTGTAAGTACAGCCACAGTACTATTAGGAAGGGAGTTCCAGGATTTTGACCCAGTGATGGTGAAGGAACGGCGATATAGTTCCAAGTCAAGATGGTGTGTGGCTTCAGGGGAACTCGCAGGTGGTGGTGTTCCCATGCATCTGCAGCCCTCGTCCTTTTAGGTGGTACAGGTCACAGGTTTGAAAGGTCCTGTTGAAGGAACCTAGGTGGGTTACTGCAGTGTATCTTCTAGATAGTATCCATTGCTGCCACAGTGCGCTGGTGGTGGAGGGGGTGCCAATCAAGCAGGCTGCTTTGTCCTGGATAGTGTCAAGTTTCTTGAGTGTTGTTGGAGCTGCACCCATCCAGACAAATGGAGAGTATTCCATCATACTCCTGACTTGTGCCTTGTAGATGGTGGACAGGCTTTGGGGATTCAGGTGGTGAATTATTTGCCACAGAATTCCCAGCCTCTTAACCTGCTCTTGTAGCCACAGTATTTATATGGCTGGTTCGGTTAAGTTTCTGGTCAATGGTAACCCGCACAATGTGGGAATTCAGCAATAGTAATGCCATTGAATGTCAAGTGGAGATGGTTACATTCTGTCTTGTTGGAAATGGTCATTGCTTGGCACTTGTATGGTGTGAATGTAACTTGCCATTATCAGCCCATATATGAATGCTGTCCGGATCTTGCTGCAAATAGACGCAGACTACTTCAGTATCTGAGGAGTCACGAATGGTACTGAACACTATGCAATCAGCAAACATCCCAACATCTAACCTCATGTTGGAGGGAAGGTCATTGATGAAGCGACTGAAGACGGTTGGGCCTAGGACACTACTCTGAGGATGTCTTGGGGGTTAGATGTTTGGCCTCCAACAACCAGTGGAGAGTATTCCCACTAACTTCCATTTTGCTCAGGCTTCTTGATGCACGCTTGGTGAAATGCTACCATGATGTCAAGGGCAGTCACTCTCACCTCACCTCTGTAATTCAGTTTTTTGTCCATGTTTGAACCAAGGCTGTAATGAGGTCTGGAGCCGACTGGTCCTGATGCAACCCAAACTGAGCATCGGTGAGCAGATTATTGCTGTGTAAATGCTGCTTGATAGCACTGTTGACGACACCTTCTATCACTTTGCTGATGATCAAGAGTAGACAGTTAGGCGATAATTGGCCAGATTGTATTTGGTCAGCTTTTTGTAGGCAGGACATTCCTGGCAATTTTCCACATTGTTGCGTTGATGCCAGTGTTGTAGCTGTACCGGAACAGCTTGTCTCGGGGTGCAACTAGTTCTGGAGAACAGGTCTTCATTACTACTGCCAGGATCTTGTCAGGGCCCATAGCCTTTGTTGTATCCAGTACCCTTAGCCATTTCTTGATATCACATAGAGTGATCAAACTGGCTGAAGATTGGCATCTGTGATGCTGGGGATCTCAGGAGGAAGCCAAGATGGATCACCCACTTGGCACCTCTGGCTGAAGATCGTTGAAAATGCTTCAGCCTTTTCTTTTGCACTGACATGCAGGGCTCCCCCATCATTTAGGATGGGGATATTTGTGGAGCCTCCTCCTCCGGTTAGTTGTTTAATTGTCCATCACGACTAGATGTGACAGGACTGCAGAGCTTTGATCTGATCCATTGGTTGTGGGATCACTTACCTCTGTTAATCGCATGTTGCTTCCACTATTTAGTATGCAGGTAGTCCTCTGTTGTAGCTTCACCAGGTTGGCACCTCATTTTTAGGTATGCCCAGTGCTGCTCCTGGCATGTTCTCCTATACTCCTCATCGAACAAGGGTTGATCCCCTGGCTTGATGGTAATGGTGCATTGAGGGATATGCCAGGCCTGCACCACCCTCTCAGGCAGTGTATCCAGATCATAACCACTCACTGTGTAAAAAAGATTTTTCCTCGTGTCATCTTTGGTTCTTTTGCAATTCAACAGAAATCAGTGTCCTCTGGTTTTTCACTCTTCAGCCAATAGGAACACTTTCTCCTTATCTGCTCTGTCCAGACCCACATGATTTTGAAAGCCTCTATCAAATCTCCTCTCAACCTTCTCTTCTCCAAGGAGAACAGCCCCGGCTTCGCCAATCTATCAATGCAACTAAAGTCCCTCATCCATAGAACCATTCTCATAAATCTACTCTGCACCCTCTCTAATGCCTTCATATCCTTCCTAACGTGTGATGCCCAGAATTGGACGCAATACTGCAGTTGAGGCCAAACTAGTGTTTTTTAAAGTTTCACCATAACTTCCTTGCTTTTGTACTCTATGCCTCTATTTACAAAGCCCAGGATCCCGTATGCCTTTTCAACTACTTTTTCAACCTGCCCTGCCAACTGCAACGATTTGTGCACATATACCCCCAGGTCCCTCTGCTCCTGAACCCCCTTTAGAATAGTATCCATTATTTTAGATTGCCTCTCCTCATTCTTCCTACCAAAATCTATCACTTCACACTACTCTGAATTAAATTTCATCTGCCATGTGTCCTCCTACTCTACGCCCTGCAAACCTAAGTTTAGGCCATTAATATAGATCAAGCAAAGTAGTGGTCCTAATACCAACCCCTTAGGAAACCCCACTATATACCTTCCTCCAGTCCAAAAAACAACCATTCACCATTACTCTCTGTTTCCTGTAACTCAGCTAACTTTGTATCCATGCTGCTACTGTCCCTTTTTTATTCCATGGGTTCTAATTTTGCTGACAAGCCTGTTATGTGGCATTTTATCAAATGCTTTTTGCAAGTCCATGTACACCACATCAACCGTACTACCCTCATCAACCCTCTCTATTACCTCATCAAAACACTCCATCGAATTAGTTAAACACGATTTGCCTTTAACAAATCTGTGCTGGCTTTCCTTAATTTGTCCAAGTGACTGTTAATTTTCACCTGGATTATTGTTTCTAAAAGATTTCCCGCCACTGAGGTTAAACTGATTGGCCTGCAATTGCTGGGCTTATCCTTACACCCTTTTTGAACATTTGCAATTCTCCTGTCCTCTGGCACCAACCCTATATCCAAGGAGGTTTGGAAGATTATGGTCAGTGCTTCTGCAATTTCCACCCTTACTTCCCTCAGCATCCTAGGATGCATCTCATCTGGGTCTGGTGACTTATCAACTTTAAGTATAGCCAACCTTTCTAACACCTCCGCTTTATTAAATTTTAGCCCATCCAGTGTCTCAACTACCTCCTCTTTCTCTATGATGTTGGCAGCATCTTCTTCCCTGGGAAAGACGGATGCAAAATTCTTAGGGCTGAATTTTACCAGCCCTTTGGGATAAGCTGGGCGGTAGGAGGGCCCTTAAAATGGTGCAGGAAGGTGAGGGGGGTATGCCTATCATCTTCCTGCTGCTATGCCATCATACAAACAAATGAATTAGAAGCAGGAGTAGGCCACTCAGCCCTTCGAGCCTGCTCCGCCATTCTGTAAGATCATGGCTGATCTGATCTGACCTCAACTCCACATTCCTGCCTACCCCCAATAACCTTTCACCCCCTTGCTTATCAAGAATCTATCTACCTCTGCCTTAAAACTATTCAAACACGCTGCTACCACCGCCTTTTGAGGAAGAGAGTTCCAGAGACTCACAACCTCCAGAAAGAAAAAAATTCTCCTCATCTCTGTCTTAAATGGGAAACCCTTATTTTTAAACAGTGACTCCTAGTTCTAGATTCTCCCAGAAGAGGAAACATCCTTTCCACATCCACCCTGTCAAGACCCCTCAGCATCTTATATGTTTCAATCAAGTCGCCTCTTACTCTTCTAAACTCTAGCGGATACAAGCCTAGCCCGTCCAATCTTTCCTCATAAAGCAACCTGCCCATTCCAGGTATTAGTCTACCTTCTCTGAACTGCTTCCAACGCATTTACATCCTTCCTTAAATAAGGAGAGCAATACTGTACACAATACTCCAGATGTGGTCTCGCCAATGCCCTGTATAACTGAAGCATAACCTCCCTACTTTTGTATTCAATTCCCCTTGCAATAAATGATAACATTCTATTAGCTTTCCTAATTACCTGTTGTACCTGCATACTAACCTTTTGTGATTCAAGCACTGGGACACCCAGATCCCTTTGCATCTCAGAGCTCTGCAATCTCTCACCATTTAGATATGCTTCTTTTTTATTCTTCCTGCCAAAATGGACAGTTACACATTTTCCCACATTATACTCCATTTGCCAGATCTTTGCCCACTCACTTAACCTATCTATATCCCATTGTAGCCCCCTTATGTCCTCTTCACAACTTAATTTCCTACTTATCTTTGTGTCATCAGCAAATTTAGCAACCATACCTTTAGTCCCTTCATGCAAGTCATTTATATAAATTGTAAAAGGTTGAGGCCTCAGCACAGATCCCTGTGGCACACCACTCATTACATCTTGCTAACCAGAAAATGACCTATTTATGCCTAGTCTCTGTTTCCTGTTAGCTAGCCAATCTCTATCCATGCCAAAATGTTCCCCTTTATCCACAGCACGTTACTTATTCAAAGAACTCCAATAAACTGGATAAACATGATTTCCTTTTCACAAAACCATGTTGACTCTGCTTGATTACCCTGAATTTTTCTAAGTGCCCTGCTATAACGTCTTTAATAATAGCTTCTAACATTTTCCCTATGAAAGATGTTAAGCTAACTGGGCTATAGTTTCCTGTTTTCTGTTTTCCTCCCTTTCTGAATAAAGGAGTTATATTGGCTATTTTCCAATCTAATGGAATGTTCCCCAAATCTAGGGAATTTTAGAAAATCAAAACCAATGCATCAACTATCTCACTAGCCACTTCTTATAAGACCCTAGGATGAAGTCCATCAGGACCCGGGGACTTGTCAGCCCGCAACTCTAACAATTTGTTCAGTACCACTTCCCTGGTGATTGTAATTTTCTTGAGTTCCTCCCTCTTTTCCATTTCCTGATTTAAAGCTATTTCTGGGATGTTACTTGTATCCTCTATAGTGCAGATCGATGCAAAATACCTGTTCAATTCATTTGCCATCTCCTTATCTTCCCTTATTAATTCCCCAGACTCACATTCTATAGGACCAATGCTCATTTTGTTAATGCTTCTTTTTAAAATATCTATAGAAACTCTTACTATCTGTTTTTATATTTCCAGCTACCTTTCTCTTGTAGGCTAATTTTTCCCTCCTTATTAATCTTTTTGTTGTTCTTTGCTACTTTATATATTCTGTCCAATCTTCTAACCTGCCACCCATCTTTGTGCAATTATATGCTTTTTTCTTTAAGTTTGATACTATTTCAGTTAACCACAGATGGTCGGTCCTCCCCTTGGAATTTTTCTTTCTCGTTGGAATGTATCCATTCTGTGTATTCTGAAATATCCCCTTAAATTGCTACCACTACATCTCTGTTAACCTATCCCTTAATCTACTTTGCCAGTTCACTTTAGCTAGCTCTGCTTTCTTGACCTCATAATTGCCCTTATTTAAGTTTAAAATACTAGTCTTAGACCCACTCTTCTCTCTCTCAAACTGAATGTAAAATGTAATCATATTATGATTACTGCTGCCTAGGGGAGCCTTTGCTAGGAGGTCATTAATTAATCCTATCTCGTTGCACAATACCAGGTCTAGTATAGCCTGCTCTCTGCTTGGTTCCAGAATGTGCTGTTCTAAGAAATTATCCTGAAAACATTCTATGAACTCCTCATCTAAGCTACCTTTGCCTATCTGATTTTTCCAATCCATATGTAGATTAAAAGCCCCCATTACTATCACCGTACCTTTCTGACAAGCACCCATTATTTCTTCCTTTATACCCCGTCGTACCATGTGGTTACCGTTAGGGGGCCTGTACAGCACTCCTACAAATGACTTCTTGCCTTTATCTTTTCTCATCTCGACCGCTTCTACATCCTGGTTTGCTGAACTTAGATCATCGGTCTCTATTGTGCTAATACCATCAATAATTAACATAATTAACAGAGCCACCCCTGCAATTTTTCCTAGCTTCCGGTCCTTCCTAAATGTCATGTACCCTTCAATATTCGGATCCCAATCTATGCCATCTGCAGCCATGGCTATCAGATCGTACTTATTTATTTCTATTTGCGCTATCAGTTCATCTGTTTTGTTTCAAATGCTATGTGCATTCAGTTACAGAGCCTTTAGTTTTGTCCTTTTATTTTATTTATTACCTCTAGCCTTGTCTGCTGATTTACTCTTAAATTTGTAATCACTGTCCCTTCCTGTCACAGTCTGTTTATCTTTTCTCAAATTACAACACTGGCATCTACCCTGCAATGTGGAAAATTGCCCAGGTATGTCCTGTACACAAAAAGCAGGACAAATCCAACCCGGCCAACTACCGCCCCATTAGCCTGCTCTCAATCATCAGTAAAGTGATGGAAGGTGTCATCAACAGTGCCATCAAGCGGCACTTGCTTAGCAACAACCTGCTCAGTGACGCTCAGTTTGGGTTCCGCCAGGGCCACTCAGCTCCTGACCTCATTACAGCCTTGGTTCAAACATGGACAAAAGAGCTGAACTCAAGAGGTGAGGTGAGAGTGACTGCCCTTGACATCACGGCAGCATTTGACCGAGTATGGCATCAAGGAGCCCGAGCAAAACTGTCCATGGGAATCAGGGGGAAAACCCTCCGCTGGCTGGAGTCATACCTAGCACAAAAGAAGATGGTTGTGGTTGTTGGAGGTCAATCATCTGAGCTCCAAGACATCACTGCAGGAGTTCCTCAGGGTAGTGTCCTAGGCCCAACCATCTTCAGCTGCTTCATCAATGACCTTCCTTCAATCATAAGGTCAGAAGTGGGGATGTTCGCTGATGATTGCACAATGTTCAGCACCATTCGTGACTCCTCAGATACTGAAGCAGTCCGTGTAGAAATGCAGCAAGACCTGGACAATATCCAGGCTTGGGCTGATGAGTGGCAAGTAACATTCGCGCCACACAAGTGCCAGGCAATGACCATCTCCAACAAGAGAGAATCTAACCATCTCCCCTTGACATTCAACAACATTACCATCGCTGAATCCCCCACTATCAACATCCTAGGGGCTACCATTGACCAGAAACTGAACTGGAGTAGCCATATAAATACCGTGGCTACAAAAGCAGGTCAGAGACTAGGAATCCTGAGACGAGTAACTCACCTCCTGACTCCCCAAAGCCTGTCCACCATCTACAAGGCACAGGTCAGGAGTGTGATGGAATACTCTCCACTTGCCTGGATGGGTGCAGCTCCAACAACACTCAAGAAGCTCGACACCATCCAGGACAAAGCAGCCTGCTTGATTGGCACCCCATCTACAAACATTCACTCCCTCCACCACTGACGCACAGTGGCAGCAGTGTGTACCATCTACAAGATGCACTGCAGCAATGCACCAACGCTCCTTAGACAGCACCTTCCAAACCCGTGACCTCTACCAACTAGAAGGACAAGGGCAGCACATACATGGGAACACCACCACCTGCAAGTTCCCCTCCAAGTCACACACCATCCTGACTTGGAACTATATCGGCGTTCCTTCACTGTCGCTGGGTCAAAATCCTGGAACTCCCTTCCTAACAGCACTGTGGGTGTACCTACCCCACATGGACTGCAGCGGTTCAAGAAGGCAGCTCACCACCACCTTCTCAAGGGCAATTAGGGATGGGCAATAAATGCTGGCCTCGCCAGCGACGCCCACATCCCATGAATGAAGAAAAAAAATATATTATCTCTTGCCTTGTCTCTACTCTTTGATTTACCACATCTTCCCAAATTTGATCCCTTGCTCCCACTATTTAGTTCTAAACTGTCTCTACTTCCCTAGTTATGCAAATTGCTAGAACATCGGTCCCAGCATGGTTCAGGTTTAGACCGTCCTAAGGGTACAGCCCCCACTTTCCCCAGTACTGGTGCCAGTACCCCACAAACCGGAACCTACTTCTACCACACCAGTCTTTGAGCCATGCATTCATTTCTCTAATCTTATTTTCCCTATTTCAATTTGCACATGGCTCAGGTAATAATCCAGAGATTATTCCCTTTGCGGTTCTGCTTCTTAATTTGGTGCCTAGCTCCTCATACTGCTCCAGCGACCCGGGTTCAGTTCTGGGTACTGCCTGTGCGGAGTTTGCAAGTTCTCCCTGTGTCCGCGTGGGTTTTCGTCGGGTGCTCTGGTTTTCTCTCGCCTCCAAAAGACTTGCAGGTTGATAGGTAAATTGGCCATTGTAAATTGCCCCTAGTGTAGGTAGGTGGTAGAGAATATGGGATTAATGTAGGATTAGTATAAATGGGTGGTTGTTGGTCGGCACAGATTCGGTGGGCCAAAGGGCCTGTTTCAGTGCTGTATCTCTAAATAAAATAAAAATAAATAAATACTGACTATGCAGAACCTCTTTCCTTGCCCTGCCTATGTCATTGGTACCAACATGGACCACAACAACTGGATCCTCCCCCTCCCACTGTAAGTTCCTCTCCAGCCATGAGCAGATGTCCCGAACCCTGGCACAAGGCAGTCAACACAGCATTCTGGATTCTTGTTCTTTGCTGCAGAGAACAGTGTCAATCTCCCTCACTATACTGTCCCCTATTACCTCTACTTTCTTTTTTCTCCCCCCACTTGAATGGCTTCTTGTATCACGGTGCCATGGTCAGTCTGCTCATCCACACTACAGCCCTCGCTCTTGTCCATACAAGCTGCAAGAACCATGAACTTGTTGCTCAATTGCAAGGACTAAGACTCCTCTACTCCCACCTTCTTGATCCCCTTACCTGCCTTACTCGCAGCCACACCCTGCTGTCCCTGACCACTGACCAAAACAGATGACCCTATGCTAAGGGATATGACTGCCTTCTGGAACAAAGTGTCCAGGTAATTATCCCCCTCCCTGAAGGATCACAGTGTCTGCAGCTCGGCCTCCAGCTCAGTGACTCTGAGCTGAAGCTCCTCAAGCCACCGATACTTACTACAGACATGGTTGCCATGGATTGCCATGGCATCCAGGAGCTCCCATATACAGCAGCCACAACACATCATCTGTTCTGCCATCTTTATTGTGTTAATTTAATTACATTTATTTTCTCTTAATTAATTTATAGTTCCCCTCCTTACTGAACTCCCTTGCTTACCAAACTCCCTTCTTCACACTGTGTGCCCTCCAGCACCACTCAGTGCAGACAAACAGCACTGACAGTCTCCTGCATTTATACTCTCTGAAAAAAATGATGTGTCACCTTTGCTAGAGCTCTGCTAAAGCTCAGAAACCAGTTTAAGCTAGCTACTTATTAACTAGCTGCAGCTACTCTCAGAGAACTTGTATATCCCTGTTTAAAACTGTTAGAAACCAAACTTGCTTCTTACCTTAAACAGTAATTTCAGTTAATTGCTAAATGTAAACAAAACAAAAACTTGACTTTAGACAGATGAACCCTTGAAATCCACTCACTTACCAAACTCCCTTCTTCATACTCTATACCCTCCAGTAGCACTCAGTGCAATCTTGCCATCAGCGGGGAAGGTGGTAGACGGCCCTCCTGCCCAGAGCCCAATTCAGCCAACTAAATGGCTAATTAAGGGCCTCTTCCTGCCTCTGCTGGCATTTTACCAACAGTGGGGGTCCCTCTGCCCCATGGAGAGACTGCCTGGTAAGCCACTTAAGGTTCTGGGAGGCGGGTGCCCTCTTTTTCGGCACTCTTTGGCCCATGGAGCCCCCTCCCCAGCCACAATGGCTGCCCCCGTGACAATGGTGCAGCCTGCCCTCACCAATCCGCCTCCCCCCACCCCCCCCCCCCCCGACCACCACTGCTCGCCAAGGCCTGCCTGACTTGCCCTGGCGTGCCTAGACCCCACTGACATGGTTGCGAGGGCGCATGACCATCAATGTGTGTTCTTCCTTCAGGTGTAGCCCTAGTAGTGGCTACTGCTTCTGGTGATGCTGCTGAGCTGCCAGCCCTCTGATTGGCCGGTACTCTTGAGGGGGTGGGGGGCCACCTTAATATGGCTGATTCTAACAAGATGCAACTCCAGGTCCCGCTGACCACCGAAGTGGGGTCAGCCCCACCTTTCATGACCGGCAGAGGGACCCCTGCCATCAGCACTAAATTCAGCCCTCATATCTCAGCAGTGCCCCATGCCTCAATGTGTAAATCCCCTTTTTGGTCCCTAATCGGCTCCATCTCCTTTTTGGTCTCAAATCGGCCCCACTCCTCATTTTACCATCCTTTTGCTATTTATATGTCTATGGAAGACTTTTCGATTCTCTTTTATGTTAGCTGCCAGTCTCTTCGCATACTCTCTCTCTCTGCTGCTCTTATTTCTTTTTTCACTTCATCTCTGAACTTTTTATATTCAGCCTGGTTCTTACTTGTATTACCAACCTGACGTCTTTCATGTGCATCTGTTTTCTGCTTCATCTTACTCTCTATCTCTTTTGTCATCCAGGGAGCTTTGGCTTTGTTTGTCTTACCTTTCCCTTTCATGGGAATGTACCTCAACTGTACCCGAACTATCTTCACTTTAAAGGCAACCATTGTTCCATTACAGTTTTGCCTGCCAATCTTTGATTCCAATTTACCTGTTCTCACCCCATTGAAATTGTCCCTCCCTCTATTAATTATTTTTACTCTGGATTGCTCCTTGTCCTTTTCCATAGCCAACCTAAACCTCATGGTACTACAATCATTGTCCCCTAAATGCTCCCCTACTGACACTTGATCCACTTGACACACCTCATTCCCCAGAATCAGATCCAGCAATGTCTCCTTCCTCATGGGACTGGGAACATACTGATCTAGAAAATTCTCCTGAACACACTTTACAAACTCTTCCCTCTCTCTGCCCTATATACTTTAACTGTCCCAGTCTATATTAGGATAATAAAGTTCCTCATTATAACTACTCTATAGTTTCTATACCTCTCTGTAATTTCCTTGCAAATTTGATCCTCTATATCTTTCCCACTACTGGCAGGCCTATAGAACACACCCAGTCGTGTAATGGTACCTGTATTGTTTCTTAGCTCTAACCAAATAGATTCTGTCCTTGATGCCTCCAGGATATTCTCTCTCTCCAGCACTGTAATACTATCCTTAATCACTACTGCCACCTCTCCTCCTTTCCTTCCTTCCCTCTCTATCCTGAACACCTTGTATCCAGGAATACTTAGTATCCAGTCCTGTTCTCTTTTGAGCCAGATCTCCATTATTACCACAGCATCATATTCCCACATGGTTATCTGCACCTGCAGCTTACCAACCTTATTTACCACACTCCATGCATTCACATACATGCATGGTAAACCTAATTTAAGCCTTATTGCATTCCCTCTTACTCTGCCCCCACCTAATACCTTACTATTTCTTACTCTAGTGCTATCTGTCTCTTCCAATTCTTTTTGCACCTTGTTTTTCCTCTCTAATGTTACCTCCTGGTTCCCAAACCCTGCCAAGCTAGTTTAAACACTCCCAAATAACACTTGCAAACCTCCCCACAAGGACATTGGTCCCTGGTCTTTTCAGGTGCAACCCAATCAGCCTGTATAGGTCCCATGTCCCCCAGAACTGGTCCCAATGTGTCAGAAGTCTAAAGCCCTCCCTCCTGCTCCATCCTCCTATTTCTATACTGTAGTGCCTGGCACTGGGAGTAATCTGGAGATTCCAACTTTTGATGTCCTGCTTGCTAGTTGCTTTCTTAGCTCCCTAAACTCTGCCTGCAGGCCCTCATCCCTTTTTATACCTCTGTCATTGATACCAATATGGACCACAACTGCTAGATGTTCACCTTCCTCCTTCAAAGGGCTCTGCAGCCGCTCAGTGACATCCTGAATCCTGGCACCAGGGAAGCAACATAGCATCCAGGATTCATGCCTGCAGCCGCAGAAATGCCTGTCTGTTCCCCTATCGAATTCCCTATCACTATTGCTTTTCCAATCTTCCTCCTGCCCCCTGTACAGCTGAACCAGCCGTGGTGCCGTGGACTTGGCTCCAGCTGCACTCCCCAGAGTAACCTTCACTCTCACCAGTATGAATACTGGTTGGAGACCAAGATGCACTCCGGGGACTCCTCACTACCTGTCTGGTCCTCCTTGACTGCCTGGTGGTTGTTCATTCCCTCTCTGTCCTTAAACTGTGGGTGGCCACATCAAGAAATGTGCTATCCATGAACTTCTCAACCCTCGAGGATGCACCACAGTGATGCCACAAGCTGATCAAGCTCCGAAACCCCAGAACTCGAGCTGCTCCAGTTGACACTTCCCTCATATATGGTTGCCCTGGACCTGAGAAGTGTCCTGGGGTTCCCACTCCATGGGACTGAGATGCCCTGCCCTGCCTTGCTTCTATTTATTAGACTATTACCTGTAATAAACATATGACTTAAATAAATACAGACTCACCAGCTACTCACCAATTATCTGCTTCCCTTATGCTGACATTATTTTATCGGGAGTTAAATGTTTTACTTATTTGTAGTTTTATTAATTAGTTTAACTAGTTAAGTATAAGTTTAATACAGTAATTTAACCACTGCCCAAGTTTAGAGGAAAAAAAACTTAACACACATCAACCAATCACCTATCTGTTGTCATGTGACATCACTCTATAACGTTTTTCGTTGATTTGTTCTCGCAGTGCTCTCTCTCTGCCGTTGCTTTATTCACGCTGCACTCTCAGAACTCCCACTTTTCTCACAGTACTCTCTCTCTCTCTGCCGCTCCTTTATTTCCGCTGTGCTCTCGGACCTCCCGCTGTTCCTAAAGTTCTCTCTCTCTCTCTTCTTTATCTCTGTTGTTCTCTTGGACCTCCTGCTGTTCTGGCATTGCTCTCTCTCTCTCCTTTATTTCCTTTATCTTAGCTGTACTCTCAGACCTCCCACTGTTCCTGCAGTTCTCTCTCTCTCTCTTCGCTGCTCCTTTATCTCCACTGTGCTGTCAGACCTCCCACGGGTTCCTGCAGATCTCTCTCTCTCTCCTTTATCTCTGTTGTTTTCTTGGACCTCCTGCTGTTCTGGCATTGCTCTCTCACTCTCTCTCCTTTATCTCCTTTATCTCTGCTGTGCTCTCAGACCTCCTGCGGTTCCTGCAGTGCTCTCTCTCCTTTATCTCCGCTGTGCTCTCAGACCTCCTGCTGTTCCTGCAGTGCTCTCTCTCCTTTATCTCCGTTGTGCTCTTGGACCTCCTGCTGTTCCTGCAGTGCTCTCTCTCCTTTATCTCCGCTGTGCTCTCGGACCTCCTGCTGTTTCTGCAGTGTTCTCTCTCTCATCAGTTTAAAATTGTCACAAAGAAAGGAAGGATAAACTCTAGGTGAAATTTCCTTGGGCGGAGAAGTTTTGGATCATAAAATGCTTTGTCACAGGGAATTGTTGCAGTAGAGACAATTGCATCTTGTGAGGGAAGAGTAAATCAATACTTAAAGCTGAGGAAAGTACAGGAAAATGGAGAGAGACTGGGGCAGTAGGATTAGTTTTGGAGCTGATACAGACACAATGGGCCAAATGGTCTCCTTCTGTGCCATGAACCTCTATGGTTCAATGGCTTCAATTTTTCCTCTTCTGTTTCTTCTTCCATATTCTCCAGATTTCCCACAAATCCTTTCATGACTTCTGCCATTCCAGAGGCAAACAATGCACCAAACAGCATTGCACTTCACCTCTGAGTAGCTCTCCATTTCTCTTTCCTACCTAATAAAAGTGTGCCTATTATCAATATGATACCATTTTGGTTTCTCAAATACTACCTTTTAGTTTTTGGTTTAAGTTACAATTTGCTGTTTTCTGGTCTTACTGTCGAGGTCTCATTGCTCATTGGAATGATAGTCCTCAATGTCTTTGATGCATGGTCAGACTGCTGGCCTAAAAAGAGTTGAGAGCGGATACGTGGGGTAGGATAACTGAGTACTGTAGCATAGCGGTTATGTTATTGGGCTAGTAATCCAGAGGCCTGAACTCATGATCTCGAGATATGAGTTCAACTCCCACCATGGCACCTGGGGAATTTAAATTCAGTTAAAGAAATAAATCTGGAATTTAAAAAGCCAGTATCAGTAATAGTGACCATGAAACTACCAGATTGCTGTAAAAACCTATCTCATTCACTACTGTCCTTTAGGGAAGGAAATCTGCTGTTTTTAGCTGGTCCAATCTATATGTGACTCTAAACCCATAGCCATGTGGTTGACTCAACTGCATTCTGAAATGGCCTAGCAAACCGCTCAGTTGCATTCAAGAAGGTGGCTCACTGCCAACTTCTCAAAGGAAAATTAGAAAAGGGCAATAACTGCTGGCCTTGCAACCGATGCTCACATCTCTGAATGAATAATTTTATAAAATGGACAGAAGGGAAAATGATGAGATATAGCAATAGTATCAGGTAGACCACCCTAAAGTTGAGAGTGTATTTGAAGTTACATGTACTCCACATCTTCAAAGCTGCAAACAGCATTGTCAATATTGTCGGACAGTTACCCTGCTCCACGCACTCTGTTAATATCCGTACAGTAATCTTCTAATGTCTGCTCGGCCATTAAGTGGAAGTACTGAGTGGCAGCAAGAACAAAGTGAAAAGGTCGAGGATGCATACATTTTATTATTAGTAGTTATTATTGGGTAGGTGTAGAGTTCATTAAGAGACTGAGGAAACATGGAAGGCAGGTTCGCGAATCAAGCTCAGCCTTGCATAGATCATAACCCAACAGACTCATTCTCTCCCCATTACCCTATCATGTACTCTATCCCACCCATTGCATCTCCTGAGGGAATTCTGCACAAATACTTCCTGATTCCCAATGGAATTAAGTAAGAAATTCTTATTAACCTTTCTCATTCACCAAGCATGGCTTGTACCTCTGTAGGTTTGATCATGTTATTGGCCATTGGGCTTACCGATAACCATCATTTGGGGTGAGGCCAGGGACAGATTTAAAAACAAGGATGAAAATTCGAGAATGAGGAGGATGGTATGGTCAACCATTGTCAAAGGCTGCAGACAAGTCGAAAAGGACGAGGAGGGAAAGTTTACCTTTGCCACAGTTATATAGGATGTCATTTGTGACTTTAATAAGAGCTGTTTCAATACTGTAGCAGGGGCGGAACCTGATTGGCGGGTTTCAAACATGGAGTTTCGGGAAAGATGGGCACGGATTTGGGAGGTGACAACATATTCAAGGAGTTGATGTTTCATTTAGAGAGTGCCCTGTTCTTTACATGGCTTGTCCACTTGGAAAGCTCAGCACAGGCCAAGGGAGGTCTGCAGATACTCACGGGTGTTAGGGAGAACTCGGTTGGTCTATGATTTTAGTACAGAAGTTCTTATTAACCCTTTGCATTCACAAAGCATGGATTATACCCCTTAGATATCGTCAAGTTAATGGCCATTGACCATCCTGATAGTCATCAATTGATGTGCACTTTTATTACTATTTACATACATAATGATTTAAAAAGACAAAATGTCAAGGGCGTCAAACAGTATTATAGTGTTTCGACTTAGATAACTGGAGACTGCAGGACCTGAAGGGTACTACCTATTTTTTTTAACAGGAGCTTTAATCCTAAATATAATCTGCAATTTCCTCCCGAAACCTCTCTATTTCTTTACCTTTCTTTCCTCCTTTAAGATGCTCCTTAAAACCTACCTCTTTGACCAAGCTTTTGGCCAACTGCATAATATCACCTGATGTGGCTCGGTGTCAAATTTTGCTCTGTAACACTCTTGTGAAGCATCTAGGGACATTTAATTATGTAAAAGGCGCTATATAAATACAAGTGCTGTTGTTGTTGATTTACCTATCTTTCTTTTTTTTTTCTTTTGGGCCTCCTTATCTCGAGAGACAATGGATACGCGCCTGGAGGTGGTCAGTGGTTTGTGAAGCAGCGCCTGGAGTGGCTATAAAGGCCAATTCTAGAGTGACAGGCTCTTGCACAGGTGCTGCAGAGAAATTTGTTTGTCGGGGCTGTTGCACAGTTGGCTCTCCCCTTGCGCCTCTGTCTTTTTTCCTGCCAACTACTAAGTCTCTTCGACTATCGTATTACATCTATTGATGTAATAAATATATCTTAGCTTCAGTAACATCCCAGAGGTGACAGACTGTTGGCGGAGACTATGAGACACTTGGCTGGGGGCTAGATTTTTCCCTTCCTGGTGCAGACTTTGTTAGGTCAGCCGGCAGAGAGCATTCGGAGTTAAGCTTAGAAACTTGCTGAATGTGTAGCTTTACCTGTAAAATAAACTACTAAAGGTCATCAATGTCCTGTTTCCAGATTTATAAGGAGAATGGAAAATTTCTTACTTCTTCATTAATGCTGCACTTCTCATTTTCAAAGAGAGTTTTATTTTCGCATCAGTCTGGTTACGTCACCACTACCATGAAGAAAAACATTTTTGCAGTCAGCCACAAATAACAGACTCGTGTTCACCGGTACAGTCACCGCTCACAGGGCTGCCGCTGTTTAAAAAATGCACCCCAAGGAATTCTGGAAGAGAGATGGCATGAGCGATGTCCAGCCTTATTATGCTACACTGAATAACAGCATTGTGCTAATGAGGGAGAGGTTAGCCTCTGTGGCAGCTACACCCGTTGAAGTGGCAGCCACATACAGACAACACTAAAACAAAGGACACATGGCCCTATTGATTTGTTTTCTGTGAATGCTTTTTTTGGAGTTGAGACTCATTACTTATACGTAATTTGTAAAGACCTCCGCTCTCATTAACCTCCAGCCCTGGGAGAAGCACCATTGTACAATGAGCATCAATTTGTGTAACACTTTCCAACTTGCAAGTTTGGTAAACAGAGTAAGTCATTGATGATTTTAGGTCTCATGAACTGAACATACTGAATGCAGATTGCGTTCACTGCCAGTAGTTTTAACATTAACGTTTGGCCTGCCATTGAAAATCAGAACTATTTATTGCATGATAGATATTACAGGAAAGTGTAAGAATGAAATTGCACCGTGCAAATTTAACATCAAATGCTTAACATGCTTATGTCAAATTCCTTTTCCCACTATTAAAGATGTTAATCTTTTTTTGGTTTAAGCAGGTTAATGCCTCTGTTAAAATAGGGAAAAGGAATTTGATACGAGCATGTTAAGCATTAGTAAACTAATATTCCCAAGGCTTAGTAAATTTTTAAAGAAATTATTTCAAATAAATAATAAAAATATCTTCTTCTGGAAACTCATGTATTAACCAGAAGTGATAATACTGATTGCCCAAGTCCAATTTCTACCCCTTGGTCTTTAACTTTAACTATTGGCGTACTGTGGCTGCACTGTGTACTGTACGATAGGCTGTAACAACTCGCCGAGGCTTCTTAGACAGCACCTCCCAAACCCACAACCTCTACCACCTAGAAGGACGAATGCAGCAGGCACACGGGAACACCACCACCTCCAAGTACCCCTCCAAGTCACGCAGCATCCAGACTTGGAGAAATATTGCCTATGTCTCATCATCAATGGCTCAAAATTGGATCACCCTCCTTAACAGCACTGTGGAAATACCGTCACCACATAGCCTGCAGCAGTTTAAGAAGGTGGCTCACTATCACCTTCCCAAGATCAAGTAGGGATGTATAATAAACACCAATCATGGCAACAGCCCGTGAACGAATAAATAAAAAAAAGTTCAGCAGATATGCTGACAAAGAATTACTTCTCACAATGTTACAATGCGTACAGAATACTGCAACGGCTATGGGCCCTGACAACATCCAGGCTGTAGTACTGAATACTTGTGCTCCAGAACTAGCTGCACCCCTAGCCAAGCTGTTCCAGTACAGCTACAACACTGGCATCTACCCAATAATGTGGAAATGTGCCCAGGTATGACCTGTCCACAAAAAGCTGGACAAATACGATATGGCTAATTACCAATCCATCAGTCTACTCTCAATCATCAGCAAAGTGATAGAAGGTGTTGCCAAGAGTGCTATCAAATGGCACTTATTGAGCAATAACCTGCTCAATGACGCTCAGTTTGGGTTCCGCCAGTCTCACCCAGCTCCCAACCTTAATACAGACTTAAGACAGGCTGAATTCAAGAGTTGACAGTGACTACCCTTGACATCAAGGCAGCATTTGACCAAGTGTGATCAAGGGGACTGAGCAAAATTGGAGTTTATAGAATCAGGAGGAAAACTCTCCACTGGTTGGAGTACCTAGCACAAAGATGGTTGTGGTTTTTGGAGGACAATCATCTCAGCTGCAGGACATTGCTGCAGGAGTTCCTCAGGGTAGTATTCTAGGCCCAACCATCTTTAGCTGCTTCATCAATCATTGTAAAGTCAGAAGTAGGGATGCTTGCTAATGACTGCATGTGTTCACTACCATTTGCAAATCCTCAGATACTGAAGCAGTCTGTGCTTGCATGCTGCAGGACCTGGACAACATTCAGACTTGGGCTAATAAGTGGCAAGTAACATTCATGTCACACAAGTGCCAGGCAATGACCATCTCCAACAAGAGAGATACTAACCATTTCCCACCAACATTCAATGGCATTACCATCATTGAATCCCCCACCATCAACATCCTAGGGGTTACCATTGACCAGAAACTGAACAGGACCAGCCATACTGTGGCTACAAGAACAGATCAGAGGCTGGGAATTCTGTGATCAGTAACTCATCTCCTGACTCCCCACTGCACTCCCTTCCTAACAGCACTGTTGGTATACTTACACACCAAGGACTGCAACAGTTCAAGAAGGCAGCTCACCACCACCTTCTCAAGGGTAATCAGGGATGGGCAACAAATGCTGGCACATGGTGCACAGTGGCAGCAACATGTACCATCTACAAGATGCACTGCAGCAACTTGTCAAGCCTCCTTTGACAGCACCTTCCAAACCCGTGACCTCTATCACTAAGAAGGACAAGGGCAGCAGCTGCATGGGAACACCACAACCTACAAGTTCCCCTCCAAACCACACACCATCCTGACTTGGAACTATATCGCCATTCCTTCACTGTCACTGGGTCCAAATCCTGGAACTCCCTTCATAACAGCACTGTGGGTGTACCAACACCATATCAACTGCCGAGGTTCAAGAAGGTGGTTTACCACCACCTTCTCAAGGGCAATTAGGGATGGGCAATAAAAGCTGGCCTTGCCAGCGATGCTCACATCTCATGAATGAATAAAAAACTTCTAAAGAAAGGTAATTTAATCAACTCAATAGAACTTTGAATTTGTACCTCTCTTCAAATGTGGCTGAAGTACTTTGTTTTATGGGGTAAGGCATGTGGATAGTGAATGAGAGGAATTTTTCCTCCTAATTGCACTATAGTTAGATTTATGAACATCAGAACATAACCACGTATTTATATAGATCCTACAAGATGCACCAACATCAATGTCCTCTCAAAAGCAGGCAGCACAAGCATCGAAGCTATGATTATCCACCATCAGCTTCGTTGGGTTGGTCATATAGTTTGGGTGTCAGATACCAGGCTCCTAAAGCAGGTTGTCTTCTCCCAGCTCAGTCAGAGCAGACACAAGAAACACTTCAAGGATGTGCTGAAAGCCAACATGAAGAAATGCAACATTGGCATCAACTCCTAGGAGACCATCGCCCTGGACCGAACTAGATGGAGGCAGAGTCTGTGAGAAGGATCCCAGCATTTTGAGTCTCAACGACAACAAAATGAAGAGGAAAAGCGAGAGCAGCAGAAAGAACAAGCCATGACCCGTGAACTAATAATACACGACCAGACATCCCACATGACAACAAATGCCCTCCGTGCAATATAGTCTGTGGACCCAAATTGGCCGCATCTTCAGACTCATGGAAGACAATCATCCTCACCTGTGAGGGATAGCCAATAATAATAATAGTGCTTTCAATGAAAAAAAAAGTCCCAAGTAGCATCACAGAAATGTGTCAGGGAAATGGAAACTGAAACAGGAAGGGAAAGATTAGGAGAGGAGGCTGAAAGCTTGGTCAACGCAATAGGGTTTGGAAAAGGATTTCCAGAGAGTAGTGCCCAAGCAGATGAAGGCTTTGCCACCAAAAGTAAGATGAAGGGATGGGGCGATGGGTGGTGTGGGCAATGGGAATTTTGGGGCAAATAGAAGGCTGGAGGCATTTATAAAGGTAAGATGGGGTGAGGCCAGTAGGAACATTTGATTTTATCCTTTAACAAGTATGGTTTGTGCTAATACTATGCAACTTCCGTATTAAAATATTCAGTGGTAAAATTAAATGACATTAATAATAAAACATTATATGATGAAAAATACATTGCATTTTGCAAACTGCACAGGGTAGTCCTTATGTGTTCAGAAGACTGGGAGCTGCTGTCCCAAAGCATCAGTCATTTTCGGAGCCTGGGATGTGTGACATCCATTGTCAATAGGTAAGAATAACGATGGCTTTTTTAATAGTTTGATGTTTCTACAATGAAAATGCCTTGGTGCCTTGAATTATAACACATACATCCATTGATCAGCTTGCAATGGTTATAATACACATTTACCAGACATGCAATCCCATTTTGATCACTGAAGGACAGAGAAAACACTTACAGCTGTCAAGATACAACAATGAATTTGTCTGAGATGGAGGCAAGGTTTACTAAAGGCAATTATTATGCCCTGCAAAGCAAACCTCAAAACTCCAGCAATTATCATATCCTTCCTTTGTCTCTATCTTACCTCCATACAGACCCTTTCTCAGAGCAAGGGGTTGGCAATTTAGGACCGAGATTAGGAGAAATTTCTTCACTCGAGGGTTGTGAATCTTTGGAATTCTCTACCCCAGAGGACTGTGGATGCTCAACCATTATGTATATTCAAGACAGAGGTCAATAGATTTTTGGGTACTAAGGGATTTCAGGGATATGGGGATATTGTGAAAAGGTGGAGTTGAGGTAGCAGATCAGCCATGATGTTCTTTAATGATGGAGCAGGTTCGAGGGGCCAAAGGCCTACTCCAGTTTCTATTTCTTAGTTCTTATGTACACAAAAGAGAACTAAAATACAAATCATAATATGCTCCATTGAATCTAATTTTTAACTACACCATACCTATGTAAGCAAAATAATATGAATGGAGTTACTGAGTGCTGTTTATTCATTGGCTTCTTATTGCAGTATCCCGTATATCTGCTAAACCTTGGCACGAAACTCAGAATACAAATTGTGAAGACAATGTAGAGCAAGTTGGAGAATGTGAAAAGGCCACTAAAGGTGAGGTTAAGTGAACATGAGTGATACTTGAAGGGAAAATATCAATAGTCAAATTGAAGCCACCTTCCATGGTCTGGATCTATACGAGATTAATCTTTAGAATACAGAATCATAAAGAAAAGATGAATAAAGGAAGCCACACAAATAAAACTCAGAACATATAATCTTAAAAATAAAAAGGATGGGAAAAGTTAATAGATCTTCAGAAAAAATTGTCACAGCTTTTAATCTTTTCTAATCAATGGTGCATCATTTTCAACAAGAGTTACAGAGGGTGAAAAAAATGATAGAGTCTGTTTTAATTAGCTACAAGCATGTCTTAATAGCAACTACACAGTGATAATTGTAGCAGTTCTAAAGACATTGGTTGGGATTTCAATACACTTCTATCCAGGGAAATATATAGAATGTATCCATGTGGGAGAAATTGATGGGAGCAATCTGTTACTTGCATCTCAAATTCAGAATACCAAAGACCTAAATATATTCAGATGCACAATATTTACATTGCAATCTCAATGTCCAAACCAAGGGTGAATACATTGAATAACTAACAATTCATTTTTGCTTCTGAAAGATGGTGCATTCTCTTTTACAAACAGCAAGAGTG
Source organism: Heterodontus francisci (assembly GCF_036365525.1). Classification (NCBI taxonomy): domain Eukaryota; kingdom Metazoa; phylum Chordata; class Chondrichthyes; order Heterodontiformes; family Heterodontidae; genus Heterodontus; species Heterodontus francisci. The sequence goes on from NC_090372.1 coordinate 197,247,243, forward strand.
CTTCAGACCATTTTGCCTTACTTCATGAATATTTCCATTTTAGCCACTTCAGCTCATTTCATTGGATTGTCTCTTTTCAATTTAGGTTTTTTTAAAAATTCATTCCAGTGATGTGGGTGTCACTGACTAGGACAGCATTTATTGCCCATCCCTAATTGCCCCTGAGAAGGTGGTGAACTGCCTTCTTGAACTGCTGCAGTCCATGCGGGGTAGGTACACTCACAATGCTGTTAGGAAGGGAGTTCCAGGATTTTGACCCAGCAACAGTAAAGGAACGGCGATATAGTTCCAAGTCAGGGTGGTGTGGAACTTGCAAGTGGTGGTGTTCCCATGCATCTACTGCTCTTGTCCTTCTAGGTGGTAGAGGTCACAGGTTTGGTAGGTGCTGTCTAAGGAGCATTGGTGCATTGCTGCAGTGCATCTTATAGATGGTATACACTGCTGCCACTGTGCGTCAGTGGTGGAGGGAGTGAATGTTTGTGGATGGGGTGCCAATCAAGCCGGCTGCTTTGTCCTGGATGGTTTTGAGCTTCATGAGTGTTGTTGGAGCTGTATCCATCCAGGCAAGTGGAGAGTATTCCATCACACTCCTGACTTGTGCCTCGTAGATGGTGGACAGGCTTTGGGGAGTCAAGAGGTGAGTTACTCGCCACAGGATTCCTAGCCTCTGACCTGCTCTTGTAGCACAGTATTTATATGGCTAGTCCAGTTCATTTTCTGATCAATGGTAACACCCAGGATGTTGATACTGGGGGATTCAGCGATCGTAATGCCATTGAATGTCAAGGGGAGATGGTTAGATTCTCTCTTGTTGGACAGGTATCGCCATTCCTTCACTGTCATGGGAACAAAATCCTGGAATTTCTTCTGTAATGTTAATGTGGGAGCACAATCATTATAAAGAATGTGGGAGTTCAAGCAGAAAGGTCACCAAGACCTTCTCAGGGAAACTCGGGATAAACAAGGCCTTGGTATCACCTCATGAGCTAATAAAGGAGAGTGGGGCAACTTTTTTCTGCTTTGCGCCCAAGTTACCAGGTTCAAAGCAGAAGAAAAGAGGTGGAGTCTCAAGATGCCGGGTCTCTGTGCCCTTACTGTCACCCTGACATTTCTAGGCACGACCCCAAGTGGACGCAGGTAAATGCATTTCCACCCCATTCATTTTGGGGCAGGGGAAATTTGACAGTAGCTCCCACCTTCTTTTCGTCTCTATAAGCTGGGTGGATTCCCATTTACATAGAGTTGCAAAGTTATACAGAGGTTACAGCTCAGAAACTGGCTATTCAATCCAACTGGGGAATGGTATCGCAAGGTACTGGCCCTAAGGCCATTTGCCCCTACCCCTGTAGAATCAGAGGACTTGAGAAGAGGTAGGGAGGAAGAAGATTGAGCCCAGAAAAAAGATAAGTACCTTTGTTTCATGTACCTGAGAAAGTCTCTGGGATTTGATGCCTTTTGACTATTTTGTTGACATAATGATTGACCACTCCTGCTGCTACAAGCCTTTCAGCAGTGGTTGGATTTCTATGATGGGAAGGGGAACGATGTAGACAGCACTCTTATTGCAGTTGCCAGATGTAGTAGTCAAGATTGGTATGAATGTTTCTTGTGTGTTAAAATCCAGCTGTATGAGTCTATTGCTGCTCTGATGGGGTCTTGTAAAAACTCTAAATGATAACAATAAGTTGTATTTATATAGAGTCTTTAATGCAATAACATGTCCCAAGGTGCTTCACAGGAATGTTATAAAGCAAAATTTGACACTGAACCACATAAGGTGATATTAGGTCAGATAGCCAAAAGCTTGGTCAAAGAGGTAGGTTTTAAGAAGCATTTCAAAGGAGGAAAAAGAGATCAAAAGGCAGAATAGTTTCGGGAGGGAATTCCAGAGCTTAGCGCCTAGGTCGATGAAAGCATGGCCATCAATGGTGGAAAGATTAAAATCTGAGATGCTCAAGCAGCCAGAATTAGATGACTGGAGATATCTAAGAGGGCTATGGGGCAGGCGGTGGTGCGGATCTGGAACTCACTGCCTGAAAGGGTGGTAGAGCCAAGAACCCTGAACATTTAAAAACTACTTGGGTATACACTTGAAGTGCCATAGCCTACAAAGCTATGGACCAAGAACTGGAAAGTGGGATTAGGCTGGATGGCTACTGGCATGGACACGAAGGGCCAAATGGCCTCCTTCCATGCTGTTAGTTTCTATGATTCTTTGATTCTAGGAGGAGATAATAGGGATAGGGAGGGGCAAGGCCATGCAGTGATTTGTAAGCAAGGATGAGAATTTTAAAATTGAAGCCAATGTAGGTCAGTGAGCACAGGTTGATAGGTGAATAGAACTTGGTGCATGTTAGGACATGGGCAGCAGAGTTTAGGATGAACTCAAGTTTACAGACAGTAGAATGTAGGATGCCAGCCAGGCATGCATTGGAATAGTCAAGTCTAGAGGTAACAAAGGCATGGATGAGCATTTCAGCAGCATATGAGCTGAGGCAAGGATGCAGTTGGGCAATGTTGCAGAGGTGGAAAGAGGTGTTCTTAGTGATGGTGGGTACATTATTGCAAACTCACACCTTGAGAATTAAATCTGAGGGTCAAGTAAAAGCCCTTGGGATCTAAGGAAGGTAGCAAATTAGATCCAAAATTATCTCAGTGTCAGGAAGCAGAGGGCAATAGTTGATGGGTGTTTTTACAACTGGAAGTCTGTTACCAGTGGGGTTCCGTAGAACTCAGTATTCGGTCCCTTGCTTCTTGCAGTTTATATATAATGATTTAGACTCAAATGAAGGGGCCATGATAAAGAATTTTGCAGATTGTACAAAAATTGACCGTGTGGTTGACAGTGAGGAAGAAAGCTTTAGACTGCAGCAAGATATAGATGGTCTGGTAATGGGCAGAAAAGTGAAAAATGAAATTTAATCCTGAGAAGTGTGAGGTAATCCATCTTGAGAGGTGCAACAACACAAGGGAATACACAATAAATGCGAGGATACTGAGCAGTGTGGAGCAACAGATAGACCTTGCCCACAGATCCATAAAGGTAGCATGACAGGTTGATAAGGTGGTTAAGAAGACATATGGCATGCTTTCCTTTCTTAGCTGAGACATAGAATATAAGAGCAGGGAGGTTATGCTAGAACACTATAAAACACTAGTTAGACCACAGCTTGAGTAAAGTGTATAGTTCTGGTCACCACATTACAGGAAAGATGTGATTGCACTAGAGAGGGTATAGAGAAGATTTACGAGGATGTTGCCAAGACTGGAAACTTTTAGCAGTGAGGAAAATTTGGATAGACTAGGGTTCTTTTCCTTGGAACGGAGGAGTCTGAAGTGTGACTGAATTGAGGTGTATAAAATTATGACAGGCCTAGATAGAGTAAATAGGGATGGACTATTACATTAGCGGAAGGGTCAAAAATCAGGGGGCATAGACTTAAAGTAATTGTTAGAAGGATTAGAGGGGAAATGAGGAAACATTTTCTCACTCACTGGGTGGTAGGGATTTGTAACCCACTGCCCAAAAGGATGAGGCAGAAACTCTCACCACATTTAAAAGGTACTTGAGTGTCTACTTGAAGAGCCATGAAGAGCTATGGACTTAATGAAGGAAGGTGGAATTAGGCTGGGTAGCTCTTCGTTTTCCGTCATCAACATGATGGGCCGAATGTCTTCCTTCTGTGTCGTAGATTTTCTATGAGTTGTATGATTCTTATGACTCAGAGATTTGTTTATTTGGGATAAGGGGTGCTGGTACTGTAGAGTTCCTTAAAATGAAAGCATCACAACAGTTTCCAGGGAAGTGGGCATTCACTTTCATGATGGCTGCAAACCATTTACATATTGAAGCATAGGAACAGAAGTAGGCCATTCAGCCTCTCGAGCTTGATGCACCATTCAATATGACAGAGCTGTATCTTAACTCTATCTACCCGTCTAGGTTCTGTAACCCTTAATATCCTTGCCTAACAAAAAACAATCAATCTCAGTTCTGAAATTTTTGGTTGACCTGGCTTTAACACCTTTTTGGGGGAGAGTGTTCCAGATTTCCACCTTTGTGTGAAAAAGTTCTTCCTAATTACACCCTTGAATGACCTAGTTCTATTTATGAGGTTATGCCTGGCTGTTGATGTATATCTGGCTATTGGTGAAGAGGCAATGTAATAGAAAGAAAGACCCTATAACACCTTTCATGTCCTCATGACATCCCAAAGTGCTTTAAATCCAATGATGTACTTTTGAAGTGTGTGGTCACTGTTGTAATGTTGGAAAACGGCAGTCAATTTGCTCAAAGCAAGACCCCATAAACAGCAATGAAATAAATGACCAGATAATCTGCTGTTCACTATGGCTAAATTGTAACCACATGAGTCCCTGCATCTCGAGGAATTTTGCCACAATAAAATTTCACTGCTCTAGCATCTTGGTCACTGTTATTCATGAGAAGATGTTAAAACTGCTGGTTCTTGTGAACAGTCCACCTAAGTCTTGCTTGATGTATCTATGCAAAGTTGTCTCCCTTATGTGGCAACCTGGAATGGCCTCATGACATAGAAACCTCCTCTTCTTCCAAGAAATTGGGAAATCTAGACCTGCAATGTTTATTTACAGCTTTTTTTGTTGTTTTTTCTTGGGATGTGGTTGATGCTATTAAGACAGCATTTATTGTTTTGACAACTGAATGACTTGCTAGATCATTTCAACATCCACGAAGAGCCAACCCCAAAAATAATCAATCTTCACATTACAGGACAGTCTTTTAAACTGCATACATCTAGAATGTCCAATTAAAGAGCCAATTGCTCTTCCAACTCTTGTAGTGAACAAAGTGTGAACATCACCTCGTTCAACTAACTATTCTCAGCAATAAACCTTACAGGTTCCAATAAAGACTTTCTCCCAACATCCTTCGAAACAGAATTTAAGTTTCTTCGATCTTCCAAAGGTTCTCAGAAGAACTCTCAATGGGGTATATTTTCCAACCAGCACTATTCCAGTAAAAATATTTAACTCACTTGCACCAAATCTCTCTGTGTACTTTCTTAATGCAGGTGTTAACCCATTTATTTTTGTAGGCATACATCAAGCGTTTACATGGGAACAGGACCAGTCAGAAAATATATCACTGTGGTGCTCCTCAGCAGCAAAAAATATTGCCTTTCAAGCTAAATTTGCTTTGGAGATAGAACTGTCAATCAATCATTATCAAACCAAGAATATTATTTTTACAATTCTGTAAAACCAATATACAATATCACAGAGACTAATTGCTGTAGACAGCTCAAGTGGACCTTTAACTAGCCATATAGTGTTCAGATGTAACTTTAGAGTGTTAATCAGAGTGTTCTCTAAGCTTTTGACATTTTACAATTTGTCTTTCAAGTAAACTGGCCCAAATCACACCCTGGAGTAAAGAATATATTATTTTAATTAATTCTTGGTGAAATGAGTATTTCTAAATTCTCATAAAATGACTGTCTCTGGTTTTCCATTTTAAACTTGTGAAAGGAACAGCATCCTTTTTACCCATGACATTTTGGTTTGAATGAATGTGTACACAAGCCTACAAAGACAAACTTCTATTTATGTTCAAGATGTGTTGGTAGGATGGTCTGTCCTCGAAAGACAAGCTTGCTGAGCCCAGTAGTCTTTTCCCAGACGTAAAAAATCATTTACATATGAACATACGAATTAGGAGCAGGAATAGGCACTCAGCCCTTCGAGCCTGCTCCGCCATTTAATAAGTTCATGGCTGAACTTATTACTCCAGATTTCCACCTACGCCCGATAACCTTCCACCCCTTTGCTTATCAAGAATCTATCTACCTCTGCCTTAAAAATATTCAAAGACTCTGCTTCCACCGCCTTTTGAGGAAGAGAGTTCCAAAGGCACACGACCCTCTGAGAAAATATTTTTCCTCACCTCTGTCTTAAATGGGTGACCCCTTATTTTTAAACAGTGACCCCTAGTTCTAGATTCTCCCACAAGGGGAAACATCCTTTCCACATCCACCCTGTCAAGACCCCTCCGGATCTTATATGTTTCAATCAAGTCACCTCTTACTCTTCTAAATTCCAGCAGATACAAGCCTAGCCTGTCCAATCTTTCCTCATAAGAGAGCCCGCCCATTCCAGGTATTAGTCTAGTAAGCCTTCTCTTTACTGTCTCCAACGCATTTACATCCTTCCTTAAATAAGGAGACCAGTACTGTACACAGTCCTCCAGATGTCGTTGTACCAATGCTCTGTACAGCTGAAGCATAACCTCCCTACTTTTGTATTCAATTCCCCTCACGATAAACAATAACATTCTGTCAGCTTTCCTAATTACGGGCTGTAGCTGCTTACTAACCTTTTACAATTCATGCACTAGAACACCCAGATCCATCTGCATCTCCGAGCTCTGAAATCTCTCACCATTTAGATAATATGCTTCTTTTTTATTCTTCCTGCCAAAATGGACAATTTTACACTTTCCCACATTATACTCCATCAGCCAGGTCTTTGCCCACTCACTTAACCTATCTGTCTATATCCATTTGCAGCCCCCTTAAGTCCTCTTCACAACTTACTTTCCTACCTATCTTTGTGCCATCAGCAAATTTAGCAACCATACCTTCGGTCCCTTCATTTAAGCCATTTATATAAATTGTAAAAAGTTGAGGCACCAGCCCTGATCCCTGTGGCACACCACTCATTACACCTTGCCAACCAAAAAATGATCCATTTATGTCTACTCTCTGTTTCCTGTTAGCTAGCCAATCTTCTATCCATGCCAATATGTTGCCCCCTACACCATGAACTTTTATTTTCTGCAATAACCTTTGATGTGGCACCTTATCAAATGCCTTCTGAAAATCTAAGTACAATACATCCACCAGTTCCCCTTTATCCACAGCACATGTTACTTCTTCAAAGAACTCCAATAAATTGGTTAAACATGATTTCCCTGTCACAAAACCATGTTGACTCTGTCTGATTACTTTGAATTTTTCTAAATGCCCTGCTATAACATCTTTAATAATAGCTTCTAACATTTTCCCTAAGACAGATGTTAAGCTAACTGGCCTGTAGTTTCCTGCTTTCTGTCTCTCTCCCTTTTTGAATAAAGGAGTTACTTTCGCTATATTCCAATCTAATGGAACCTCCCCGGAATCTAGGGAATTTTGGAAAATTAAAACCAATGCATCAACTATCTCACTAACCACTTCTTTTAAGACCCTAGGATGAAGTCTATCAGGACCTGGGGACTTGTCAGCCCACAGCTCCAACAATCTGCTCAGTACCACTTTCCTAGTGATTGTAATTTTCTTGAGTTCCTCCCTCCCTTCCATTTCCCGACTTACAGATAATACTGGGATGTTACTTGTATCCTCAAGAGTGAAAACCGATGCAAAATATCTGTTCAATTCATCTGCCATCTCCTTATTATCCATTATTAATTCCCCAGACTCACTTTCTATAGTGCGAACGCTCACTTTGTTAATTCTTCTTTTTTAAATATCTTTTAAGAAACTCTTACTATCTGTCTTTATATTTCTAGCTAGCTTTCTTTTGTACTCTAATTTTACCTTTCTTATCAATCTTTCAGTCATTCTTTGCTGTTTTTTATATTCTGTCCAATCTTCTGACCTGCCTCCCATCTTTGTGCAATTATAGGCTTTTTCTTTAAGTTTGATACTATCTTTAACTGTTTTAGCTAACCATGGATGGCGGGTCCCACCCTTGGAATTTTTCTTTCTCGTTGAAATGTATCTATTCTGTGTATTCTGAAATATCCCCTTAAATGTCTCCCACTGCGTCTCCATTGACCTATCCCTGAACCTGATTTTCCAGTTCACTTTAGCGAGCTCTGCTTTCATGCCCTCATAATTGCTCCTATTTAAGTTTAAAATACTAGCCTTGGACCCACTCTTCTCTCCCTCAAACTGAATGTAAAATTCAATAATATTATGATCGCTGCTACCTAGGGTCGCCTTAACTATGAGGTCATTAATTTATCCTATCTCGTTGCATAATACCAGGTCTAGTATAGCCTGTTCTCTGGTTGGCTCTAGAACATATTGTTCCAAAACATTATCCCGAAAACATTCTATGTACTCCTCATTCTATGTACTCCTCTGCCCATCTGATCTTTTCAGTCTATATATAGGTTAAAATCCCCCATAATTATTGCTGTACCTTTCGGACAAGCTTTCATTATTTCTTCCTTTATACCTTGTCCTACTGTGTTTTTAATGTTAGGTGGCCTGTACACCACACCCACAAGTGACTTCTTGCCTTTATGATTTCTCATCTCTACCCAAACTGTTTCTACATCCTGGTTTCCTGAACTTAGGCCATCCCTCTCTATTGCGTTAATACCATCATTAATTAACAGAGGTACCCCTTCACCTTTTCCTAGCTTCCTGTACTTCCTAAATGCCATGTATCCTTCAATATTCAGGTCCCAATCTATGTTGCCCTGCAGCCATGTCTCTGTAATGGCTATCAGGTCGTACTTATTTATTTCTATTTGCGCTCTCAGTTCGTCTGTTTTCGAATGCTACATGCACTCAGATATAGCTCCTTTAGTTTTGTCCTTTTATTATTTTTGCAATGTCTAGCCTTATCTGTTGATTTACTCTTAGATTTGTACGCTCTGTCCCTTCCTATCACAGTCTGTTTATCATTTTCCATATTAATACCTTTCTCTCTTGCCTTGTCTCAACTCCTTGATTTACCATATCTTCCCAAATTTGATCCCTTGCCCGCACTATTCAGTTTAAAACCCTCTCTATGTCCCTAGTTATGCGGCTCACTAGAACACCGGCCCCAGCACAGTTCAGGTGTAGACTGTCCCAACGGTACAGCCACCACTTTCCCCAGTACTGGTGCCAGTGCCACACGAACCAAAACCCACTTTTACCACACCAGTCTTTGAGCCACGCATTCATTTCTCTAATCTGATTTGCCCTTTGTCAATTTGTACATGGCTCAGGTAATAATCTAGAGATTATTACCTTTGAGGTTCTGCTTCTTACTTTGGGGCCTAGTTCCTCCTGACTATGCAGAACCTCTTTCCTGTCCTGCCTATGTCGTTGGTACCTACATGGACAACGACGACTGGATCCTCCCCCTCCCACAGTATGTTCTTCTCTAGCCCTGAGCAGATATCCCGAACTGTGGCAACACAGCCATCTGGACTCTCGCTCTTTGCTGCAGAGAACAGTGTCAATCCCCCTAAATATACTGTCCCCTACTGCTACTACATTCCTTTTTTCTCCTTCAATTTGAATGGCTTCCTGTACCATGGTGCCATGGTCAGGTTGCTCATCCACCCTGCAGCCCCCACTCTCATCCAAACAAGCTGAAAGAACCTCAAATCGCAAAGGCTGAGGCTCCTGCACTCCTGATCTCTGGGTCCCCTTACCTGCCTCAGCTGCAGCCACACACTCCTGTCCCTGACCACTGACCAAATCAGAAGACCCTATCCTAAGGGGTGTGACCACCTCCTGGTACAAAATGTCCAGGTAACTTTCCCCCTCCCTGATGTGTCGCAGAGTCTGCAGCTCAGACTCCGGTTCAATGACTCTGATCCGAAGCTCTTCGAGCCACAAACACTTACTGCAGATGTGTTTTCCCTGGATCACACTGGCATTCAGGAGCTCCCACATGCTGCAGCCACGACACATCACCTGTCCTGCCATCCTTAATGTGTTTTAATTAACTACTTAATTATTTTATTCAATTATTTATTTATTTTTAAATATATTTTTTAACTTACCACTAATTCCTTGAGAATTGGCCTTTATAGCCACTCCAGGCGCTGCTTCACAAACCACTGACAACCTCCAGGCACTTACCCATTGTCTCTCGAGACAAGGAGGCCAAAGAAGAAGAAGAAGTTCCTTTACTATTTTAAACGTTAGGACTAGAATGGACCTTAATCATTTACCAGATACTCACCAATGTTTCAAATGAAATTTTCTACATTTTTCTACAAAAATATTTCTATTTCTCTATGAAGTTAATGCATACAACCAACTGCAGAAAACAGCATGTTAGCAAATCAATGAAAGCTTTTGAAGAGGACATACGCATGGGTGTGGATGGCAGATCAGATATAATTGTACTTATAGATCAAGAAAAATTTTCAGCAGGGCTACTTCACAAAACTGCACTTATATCATAACTTCAGTTCAGCAGATATATTTTCCTTGATAACAATTACTCGAGGATATGCTTTTTTTATTTATGAAATTAACTTGTTTCGACAAGGTACAAATTACAATATTTCACAGAGGGAAAAAACAGCAACTTGAGAAGATGTAGTTAATCCTCTGTGCATCACACTGAACAACTTACAAGACGACATTAATAAACTAGCAGAATGGGTATATAATTGTCAAATGAATTTTACCGAGATAAGTTTGAGCTATTCCATTTTGGTAAGAAATATATCAATAGAAGATTGGCTAGCTAACAGGAAACTGAAAGTAGGCATAAATGGGTCATTTTCTAAAAGCAAAATACTGCGGATGCTGGAAATCTGAAATAAAAACAAGAAATGCTGGAAACACTCAGCAGGTCTGGCAGCATCTGTGGAGAGAGAAACAGAGTTAACATTTTAGGTCACTGACCTGAAACGTTAACTCTGCTTCTCTCTCCACAGATGCTGCCAGACCTGCTGAGTGTTTCCAGCATTTCTTGTTTTTATTTTGGGTCATTTTCTAGTTGGCAAGATGTAATGGGTGGTGCACCACAGAGATCAGTGCTGGGGCCTCAACTTTTAACAATTTATATAAATGACTTAGATGAAGGGACCAAAGGTATGGTTGCTAAGTTTGCTGATGACACAAAGTAGGAAAGTAAACATAGAAACATAGAAAGTAGGAGCAGGAGTAGGCCATTCGGCCCTTCGAGTCTGCTCCACCATTCATTATGATCATGGCTGATCATCCAACTCAGTAACCACTTCCCGCTTTTGCCCCATACCCTTTGATCCCTTTAGACCCAAGAGCTATATCTAACTCCTTCTTGAAAACATACAATGTTTTGGCCTCAACTGCTTTCTGTGGTAGTGAATTCCACAGGCTCACCACTCTCTGGGTGAATAAATTTCTCCTCCTGTCAGTCCTGAAAGGTTTACCCCGTATCCTCAGACTATGACCCCTAGTTCTGGACTCCCCCACCATCGGGAACATCCTTCCTGCATCTACCCTGTCAAGTCCTGTTAGAATTTTATAGGTTTCTATGAGATCCCCCCTCACTCTTCTGAACTCCAGCGAATATAATCCTAACCGACTCAATCTCTCCTCATATGTCAGTCCCACCATCCCAGGAATCAGTCTGGTAAACCTTTGCTGCGCTCCCCCTATAGCAAGAACATCCTTCCTCAGTTAAGGAGACCAAAACTGCACACAGTATTCCAGGTGTGGCCTCACCAAGGCCCTGTATAATTGCAGCAAGACATCCCTGCTCCTGTACTCGAATCCTCTCGCTATGCAGGCCTACATAACATTTGCCTTTTTTACAGCCTGTTGCACCTGTATGCTTACCTTCAGTGACTGGTGTACGAGAAAACCCAGGTCTCGCTGCATATTCCGCTCTCTCAGTTTATAACCATTCAGATAATAATCTGCCTTCCTGTTTTTGCTACCAAAGTGGATAACCTCACATTTATCCACATTATACTGCATCTGCCATGCATTAGCCCACTCACTCAACTTGTCCAAATCACCCTGAAGCCTCTCTGCATCCTCCTCACAACTCACCCTCCCACCCAGTTTTGTGTCATCTGCAAATTTGGAGATATTACATTTAGTTCTCTCATCTAAATCATTAATATACATTGTGAATAGCAGGGGTCCTAGCACCAATCCCTGCGGTAGCCCACTAGTCACTGCCTGCCATTTGGCAAAAGACCCATTTATCCCTACTTTTGGTTTCCTGTCCGCCAACCAATTTTCTATCCATGTGTTCAATCCCATGTGTTTTAATTTTACATGCTAATCTGTTATGTGGGACTTTGTTGAAAGCCTTCTGAAAGTCCAAATATAACACATCCACTGGCTCCCCCTCATCAACTCTACTAGTTACATTCTCAAAGAATTCTAGTAGGTTTGTCAAGTATGGACGGCACAGTGGCGCAGTGGTTAGCACTGCAGCCTCATAGCTCCAGCGACCTGGGTTCAATTCTGGGTACTGCCTGTGTGGAGTTTGCAAGTTCCCCCTGTGACTGCGTGGGTTTCTGCCAAGTGCTTCGGTTTCCTCCCACAGCCAAAGATATGCAGGTTGATAGATAAGTTGGCCATTGCAAATTGCTCCTAGTGTAAGTAGGTAGTATAAATTGCCAGTGGTGCAGGGGATGTGGTAGGAATATCAGATAAATGTAGGATTAGTATAAATGGGTGGTTGATGTTTGGCACAAACTCGGTGGGCCGAAGGGCTTGTTTAATCTCTAATTAAAAACTGTTTTCCCTTTCATAAATCCATGCTGATTCTACCACTGTTCCCCAAGTGCTCTGCTATAAAATCTTTGATAATGGACTGTAGAATTTTCCCCACTACCAACATCAGGCTGACTGGTCTATAATTCCCTGCTTTCTCTCTACCTCCATTTTTAAATAGTGGGGTTACATTAGCTACCCTCCAATCTGTAGGAACTGTACCAGAGTCTATAGGTTAATCTCCATAGTAACTGGAGGAGTTGAGGGTGTAATCTTCACAGTAACTGTGGGTGATGGGGTTTAATTTCCATAGTAGCTGTGTAACTAAATGCATGAATAGGATGGGAATAGAGGGATACAGTCCCCGGAAGTGCAGAAGGTTTTAGTTTAGGCAGGCATCAAGATCGGCGCAGGCTTGGAGGGCCGAATGGCCTGTTCCTGTGCTGTACTGTTCTTTGTTCGTTGTTCTTTGAAGTTGTGGTTAATCTCCATAGTAACTGTTGGAGTTGGAGGTTAATCTCCATAGTAACTGTGGGTGGTGGGGTTTAATCTCCATAGTAGCTGTGGGAGTTGCGGTTAATCTCCAGAGTAACTGTGGGAGTCGAGGGTAAATCAGTGTCAGAGCAGCGGGGAACATGCAAAGGGGAGTTTCACGGTGTTCAGAGTAAGCATGTTCCCACGAAGAAAAAGGGTGAGACGGCTAAATCTTGAGCCCCGTGGATGTCAGGCAGACTGCAGGGTAAGATAAGGCAGAAAAGGAAAGCTTATGTCCGACAAGCAAGACCCCTTGGGGATGAGCGACCATAATATGATAGAATTCTTCTTCAAGATGGAGAGTGACATCGTTGATTCCGAGACGAGGTCCTGAATCTTGGTAAAGGGAACTACGAAGGTATGAGGCGCAAGTTGGCCATGACAGATTGGGAAACGTTACTTCAAGGGATGATGGTGGATAGGCAATGGCAAGCATTTAAAGAGCACATGGATGAACTGCAACAACTGTCTGGCGCAAAAGTAAAACGGGAAAGGTAGCCAAACCATGGCTTACAAGTGAAACTAGAGATAGCATTAGATCCAAGGAAGAGGCATATAAATTTGCCAGGAAAAACAACAAACCTGAGGATTGGGAGCAGTTTAAAATTCAGCAAAGGAGGACCAAGGGATTGATTAAGAAGGAGAAAATAGAGTACGAGAGCAAGCTTGTGGGGAACATAAAAACTGACTGTAAAAGTTTCTATAGGTATGTGAAGAGAAAAAGATTGGTGAAGACAAATGTAGGTCCCTTACAGTCAGAAACAGGGGAATTTATTATGGGGAATAAAGAAGTGGCTGACCAACTAAATGTATACTTTGGTTCTGTCTTCACAAAGGAGGACACAAATATCATACCAGAAATGTTGGGGAACACAGCGCTTAGTGACAGAGAGGAACTGAAAGAAATCAATATTAGTAGAAAAATGGTGTTGGGGAAATTGATGGGATTGAAGGCCAATAAATCCCCAGGGACTGATGGTATGCATCCCAGAGTACTTAAGGAAGTGGCCCTAGAAATAGTGGATGCATTACTGGTCATCTTCTAAGATTCTATAGACTCTGGAACAGTTCCTACAGATTGGAGGGTAGCTAATGTAACCCCACTATTTAAAAATGGAGGTAGAGAGAAAGCCGGGAATTATAGACCAGTCAGCCTGACGTTGGTAGTGGGGAAAATTCTCCAGTCCGTTATCAAAGATTTTATAGCAGAGCACTTGGAGAACAGTGGTAGAATCGGATAGAGTCAGCATGGATTTACGAAAGGGAAATCATGCTTGACAAATCTACTAGAATTCTTCAAGAATGTAACTCGTAGAGTTGATGAGGGGGAGCCAGTGGATGTGGTTTATTTGGACTTTCAGAAGGCTTTCAACAAAGTCCCACATAAGAGATTAGCGTGTAAAATTAAAGCGCATGGGATTTGGGGTAGTGTATTGCGATGGATAGAAAATTGGTTGGCAGACAGGAAACAAAGAGTAGGGATAAATGAGTCTTTTTCCGAATGGCAGGCAGTGACTAGTGGGCTACCGCAGGGACCGGTGCGAAGACCCCAGCTATTCACAATATATATTAATGATTTAGGTGAGGGAACTAAATATAATATCTCCAAATTTGCAGACGACACAAAACTGGGTGGGAGGGTGAGTTGTGAGGAGGATGCAGAGAGGCTTCATGGTGATTTGGACAAGTTGAGTGAGTGGGCTAATGCATGGCAGATGCAGTATAATGTGGATAAATGTGAGGTTATCCACTTTGGTAGCAAAAACAGGAAGGCAGATTATTATCTGAACGGCTATAAACTGAGAGAGGGGAACATGCAGCGAGACCTGGGGGTTCTCGTACACCAGTCACTGAAGGTAAGCATGCAGGTGCAACAGGCGGTAAAAAGGGCAAATGATATATTGGCCTGCATAGCGATAGGATTCAAGTACAGGAGCAGGGAGGTCTTGCTGCAATTATACAGGGCCTTGGCGAGGCCACACCTGGAATACTGTGTGCAGTTTTGGTCTCCTTAACTGAGGAAGGATGTTCTTGCTATAGGGGGAGCGCAGCGAAGGTTTACCAGACTGATTCCTGGGATGGCGGGTCTGACGTATGAGGAGAGATTGAGTCGGTTAGGATTATATTCGCTGGAGTTCAGAAGAGTGAGGGGGGATCTCATAGAAACCTATAAAATTCTAATAGGACTTGACAGGGTAGATGCAGGAAGGATGTTCCCGATGATGGGGGAGTCCAGAACCAGGGGTCATAGTCTGAGGATATGGGGTAAACTTTTCAGGACTGACAGGAGGAGAAATTTCTTCACCCAGAGAGTGGTGAGCCTGTGGAATCCGCTACCACAGAAAGCAGTTGAGGCCAAAACATGGTATGTTTTCAAGAAGGAGTTAGATATAGCTCTTGGGTCTAATGGGATCAAAGGTTATGGGGCGAAAGCCGGAACAGACTACTGAGTTGGATGATCAGCCATGATCATAATGAATGGCGGAGCAGGCTCGAAGGGCCACATGGCCTACTCCTGCTTCTATTTTCTATGTTTCTATGAATCTTGGAAGATGATCACCAATGCATCCACTATTTCTAGGGCCACTTCCTTAAGTACTCTGGGATGCATACCATCAGGCCCTAGAGATTTATTAGTTGTGAAGAGGACATAAGGAAGCTACAAAGGGATATAGATAGGTTGTGAGTGGGCAAGGATCTGGCAAATGGAGTATAACGTGGGAATATGTGAAATTGTCCATTTTGGCAGGAAGAATAAAAAAGAAGCATATTATCTAAATGGTGAGAGATTGCAGAGCTCTGACATGCAGAGAGATCTGGGTATCCGAGTGCATGAATTGCATAAGGGTAGTATGCAGGTACAGCAAATAATTAGGGAAGCTAATAGAATGTTATCGTTTATTGCAAGTGGAATTGAATACAAAAATAGGGAGGTTATGCTTCAGTTCAGGCTCCTGGACAGCACCTTCCAAACCCACGACCTCTACCAACTAGAAGGACAAGGGCAGCAAATGCATCGGAACACCACCACTTGCAAGTTCCCCTCCAAGTCACACACCATCCTGACTTGGAACTATATCGCTGTTCCTTCACTGTTGCTGGGTCAAATCATGGAACTCCCTTCCGAAAAGCACTGTGGGTGTACCTACCCCACATGGACTGCAGCGGTTCAAGAAGGTAGCTCACCACCACCTTCTCAAGGGCAATTAGGGATGGGCAATAAATGCTGGCCTGGCCAGCAACGCCCACATCCCATGAATGAATTTAAAAAAAGTTATACAAGGCATTGGTGAGACCACATCTGGAGTACTGTGTACAGTATTGATCTCCTTATTTAGATTAGATTAGATTAGAGATACAGCACTGAAACAGGCCCTTTGGCCCACCAAGTCTGTGCCGAACATCAACCACCCATCTATACTAATCCTACACTAATCCCATATTCCTCCCAAACATCCCCACCTGTCCCTATATTTCCCTACCACCTACCTATACTAGTGACAATTTATAATGGCCAATTTACCTATCAACCTGCAAGTCTTTTGGCTTGTGGGAGGAAACCGGAGCACCCGGAGAAAACCCACGCAGACACAGGGAGAACTTGCAAACTCCACACAGGCAGTACCCGGAATCGAACCCGGGTCCCTGGAGCTGTGAGGCTGCGGTGCTAACCACTGCGCCACTGTGCCGCCCTTTAAGGAAGGATGTAAATGCGATGGAAGCAGTTCAGACAATGTTTACTAGACTAATACGTGGAATGGGTGGGTTGTCTTTTGAGGAAAGGTTGGACAGGCCAGGCTCATATCTGCTGGAGTTTAGAAGAGTACGAGGTGACTTGATTGAAACATATAAGATTCTGAGCGGTCTTGACAGGGTGGATGTGGAAAGGATGTTTCCTCTTGTGGGAGAATCTAGAACCAGGGGTTACTATTTAGAAATAAGGGGTCGCCCATTGAAGACAGAGATGAGGAGACATTTTTTCCCTGAGGGTCGTGAGTCTTTGGAATTCTCTTTCTGAAAAGGCAGTGGAAGCAGAGTCTTTGAATATTTTTAAGGCAGAGGTAGATAGATTCTTGATAAGCAAGGAGGTGGAAGGTTATTGGAGGTGGTTGGGAATGTGGAGAAATCAATTCAGCCATGAACTTATTGAATGGTGGAGCAGGTTTGAATGGCTGAGTGCCCTCATCCTGCTCCTACTTCGTATGTTCCTATGTTCTCTATACTAGAAAAGTAAAAATCTAAATGTGGTGGAGGAGCAAAGAGATATTGGAGCATAAATATACAAATCACCAGAAGTTGCAATATAGGTTAATAGGGCCATAAAGAAAGCAAAGCAAGCAGTGGAATTTCTAGAGGGATACAATTAGAAAGTAGAGAAGTTATATACTAAACTTGCATGAAACCTTGGTTAGACCACACTTGGAGTACTGCATACAGTTGTAGTCACCAAATTATAAAAAGGATATAAAGGCTCTGGAGAGTTTACAACAAAAATTTACAAAGATGTAATCAGAAATGCAAGGTTATACCTGTCAGAAAATGATAAACACCCTGGGTTTCATTTTGCAAAGAGAAGGCTGAGGGGTGACCTAATAGAGGCCTTTAAAATTATGAAAGGTTTTGATAGAATAGAAATGGAGCCCTGATTTTAACTTTGTGCAAATGAATGGGTTTTGAGTGAGTTAAAATCTCACCTGGCGAGGTATTTTGTATTTGTGGAGAAGAGCAAAACTATGTCATAAATATAAGACAGTCACCAAGAAATCAAATAAGAAATTCAGAAGAAATGGCTTTACCCAGGGAATGATGAGAATGTGGAAGTCACTACCACAGGAAGTAGTTGAGGCGAATGGTATAGATTCATTTAAGGGGAATCTAGATAAGCATATGAGGGAGAAGGGAATAGAGGTTTATGCTGATAGAGGTAGATGAAGAAGGCTAGGAGCAGGCTTGAGTGGAACATAAATGGCTGGGCAAATAGCTTGTTTCTGTGCTGTATAGTATATGCAACTCTATGTACCTGAGTAAGTTGTGATGTTTTTGCACAAAAGTACAAGTGTATTTGTGATTGTTGATGACTATTGAACTTGGTTATGTTGGTATCCACGTCAGCTTTGGCTCAGGGAATAACACTCCTGTCCCTGAGTCAGAAGATTGTTCGTTCAAGGCCCACTCCAAAGACTTGAGTACACAATTTGAGCTAATACTTCCAGTGCAGTACTTAGGGAGTGCTTCCCTGTCAGAGGTGCTGTCTTTCATATAAGACATTAAACTGTGGCCTATCTACACTCTTAGGTGGATGTAAAAGATCCTGTGGTACTTGTCATGAAAGTGTGCTATGCTGAATTATGATTTTTTTTAATCCACTGGCTGGAAACAGGAATTAAATTTTTAAAAAGGGAGAAAGGAACAGATAAAAGGTGACTGCTAGCAGCTAAAATGGCCACTGCAATTTGCATCAATGTACCCTACATTCCAATTCACCAAAGTGGAGATATGTTGTCTGCTCAGTCCCAGCAAGAACAATGTCCTGGGAAGTCTGAGTGAATGACCTGTCCTGTCCTCATTAACAAGACATTAAGACAATCACTTGGGACATTAAACTGTTGGAGACAAACCATTCAAACTAATCACTTGAACAATGGGACCCTGGTTGAGAGAAGGGAATTCCAAGACAGGAACTGATTAAGTTGTAAGAGGGGTAAACACTAGGTGACGGTCGTGTGACAGGACCACCACCTGTGTGTTTAAGCTGGTTTTTCTCTCTCTGCAGACCAGACAAGCAGCTAGACACTGACCAGAGAAGACCCAAGAGGGGTCTCTCTCTCTCTCTCTCTTTCTCTCCAGTCTACCTTGCAAGTTTTGGACCCTGCCTGCTGGCCATAACCACCAAGGCCTATCACTGCTGCAGACAGAGACCCTGTGAAGGAAATCATCCACATCACTGTTTCCAGGAGAACCTGTGAATCTGCTGTCCACCTCTGCAAACCGGAAGCCTCAGGACCACCGAAATCAGCCAAAAGTCACATGAGTCACCAACCTCCACAGACTGTATAACCCTTTTTATTGCTCAGGACTCTAATCCAACCAAACGATCCTTCCCCACTCTGTAACCTGTGTGTGTGTGTGTGTGTGTGTGTGTGTGTGTGTGTGTGTGTGTGTGTGTGTGTGTGTGTGTGTGTGAGAAAGTTGGAGCATAGTTTATTATTTTACTTAGATCAGTTTAAGTACATTGAAGCTAAGCTCTTTCTTTATTAAATTCAAGAAACCATGTCCGATTTGTTCTTTTTATGATTGCAATATTCTCCACAGGTCACAACATATATTTAAATGTTCACCGAGTGACCGATATGATCAACCATAAACTCTATTTTTATCCCAGAATAAAATACGCCAACCAGGTTTCTTTAATAAACAACAAAATTATCAATTTATTATAAAACAAGACTTAACCAGTAATGAAGCAAAGCATTAACACACAGATTGAAATATGAAAGTTCCCTTTTTACCTTAGCTACACACAAACCGAAACACACCAGTTAACCAGAAGAATAGAGATTTCCTCTTTAGAGCTCTGCTGCAAAACCCCCCCAAAAAAGAATACTTTGGCCAAATACTTGCTAATTCTTGAAGGAAAAAAAAGATATGGAAAGATGCCAGTTGTCCCTTTTTGGTTGGCGTCCCAAATACACGTAGACTGCTGTCTCTGGGATCATCCGAGAACAGTTCTTTTCTGGCGACATTGAGGATCAGTTTGGCAGGCTTTCCAGAAGAAAAGTGGCAGCAGAGGTTTCTGGCAGGCTTTTCAAGAGGAATGCAGCCTCAATTTCTCTATTTCTTACGCTTGCTTACAAGAGCTTTGCAAAGAAATGGAAAAGCTGGCAGGCTTTTCAAAGAGATGGAAAAAAGGCTGAGCTGGGGTTTTGTCCTTGGCAAGTTGATTCTTAAACTCCTTTCAGAACACTGTCCAAACCCCAAATAATTGTCCAAAGTGAATCCAAAAGCAATATCTCAAGATTCAAGCCTCCTGACCCCAATAAAAATTGGCCTATCACTTCTCTGTAAACTTCTCCCACAAGTCAAAAAGCCCCTGCTGGGTATTTATCTGAAGACAGGTAACTTCCAGTAAGGGTTGCTTACAAACCAAGTCCAAAAGACCTTCTGATGACCCCAGTGAAAAAATATCCATGGAATCTTTTACAGTTTTCCCAAATAAAACATAACTTTAAAATACCAGTCCTCAAAAAATTACTTAACAAAAAATATAGAAGCACTGTCATAACAGTAGCATGTAGCACTGAACTGGCAAACATATCTACTTTGAAAAAGAAATAAACCCTGTTGTGGTCAAACAAGGAGAGGGACAAGAGGGGAGCCCTTCAACCCCTCCTCACCTGATTGTAACTTACTATTTTAGCCAAGAGCAGGGAAGCTCTTCCTGGTCCTGGTCAACATTTATCTCTCATCACTTAAAAAAACACAGATTAGTTGGTCATTATCACATTACTGTTTGTGGGAGCTTGCTCTGTGCAAAGCGACAGCTGTGTTTCTTACATTACAACAGTTACTACACTTCCAAAGTACTACATTGGCTGTAAAGCACGTTGGGACATCCTGAGGTTGTGAAAGGTGCCCTATAATTGCAAGCCTTTCTTTCTTTGCAGCCGTTGGGAATAGAAAAGATTTTCTGTAAAGAAAAATGAAGAAGAAAACAAAACTTGCTACCAAGACTTGATTATGTCATCAATCAGTCTTCTAAAAATCCTCATAAGGAGGGTTGCCCTCAGACATGTTTTACTTGCTTCAACATTATACTAGCAATGGGAACCAGCCTCTTGATCTCTATGGACATACATTTATGGTCTTGTGATGCTCGGTTCTGTTTTTATTTCACATTCTATGCAAAAAGCCTCTGTAATGCCTTTAAAATTCTCTTTCAGTTTAAATCCCAGGAATTGTTCAAGGGCTGCCTCTTACCAATTCTACAGCACTTCATGTATTTGTAAGTCTCCCATTCAAAAGTTAAAGCCAACTTTGTTCTATAGAAACAGGTTGAAATAATATGAAATTCAGGACTTAATCCACTGTTATGCCTTAGATCTGTTCAAATCCCATATAGAGCACCTAAAACTAAGCAATAGTCAAATAATAAAATATAGCGTTGATTGACAGAAACCTCTGCAGCCACTTTACCTAGATTTCCCTAAATCTCTCCCCATTATAAGTAAATATAGATGAAAAGTATACAATAGTTAGTCAGAATTAAAAGTGACCATGTTTCAATTAAAACACCGTGTAGATTAGCATACAATATTTTAGCCTCAGGGTTTCTGTCATGGGAGTGCTTGTTGCTGATGTCCCTAGACCTGCCACACAGCCCGTTGAACCAGAAAACTGTATGCAGGTAGCACAGAAAGAGGCCATTCAACCCATCGTACATCTTCCTGAGCCATCTAAAAATAATCCTATATCCAGTTCTCCGTCAAAAGATGCAGTGACCTCTATCTCAACCATTCCCTGTGGCAAAGTAGTTCACACTCCAACGTCCCTCTGCATAAATAAAATTCTCCTAACCTTTGTCCTCATTTTTTTCGTGATCATTTTAAAATTGATGGCCCACTGCCACTCCCCAGCCAAAGGAAATAGTCTTTCCCTATTCACCCAACCAAAACTCTTCATAATTTTAAATATCTGTATTAACTCTCCTCTTGAGCAACTATGGTTTCTGATCCCTGTCACCATCCTGGTGAATCGATGCTGTATGCATTCCATGACTTTAATGCACTTTCTATAATTAGGTGCCAAAAATGCACACAGTACTCTAACTGCGGCCTAACCCCTCTGCCTCAATGTTTAACTCCCTTGGAAAGTATGTTTCTGAGCCATGTTGGGGAACTCTTCAGAAGAAAAGCTCGGAGAGATTTTGTAATAGATTCTAGAGAAATAGAACGCAGATGTCCTCCTATTTCTCCATCTTCAATGATTTCTAAGGTTTCCCTCCCAAGGTTCCATGAGATGAGCGGTCTCAGATTTAGGATGAACCACCTATTACCAATCTCTCCCAGCTGTTATGGGATGTCTTCTTGAAAGGGAACAAAAAGACAATTACATTTTGTTCCTGTTACATGCATTAAAACCCATAATGGGTGCGATGATAAGTGAATGCAACAAGCAATTACATTTTGTGAGAAGCGTTTGTTGGGTGAATACACATTTGTAAGAGAAGGCTGGGGGGATTGAGGGCACTGTGTTACCTCATGGAAAATGATAGCAAGTAATTCAACCACTTTTTCACTGTGCGAGAGGGAGGTTTTTGAAAATTACTTCTCGGGATGTGAGCGTCACTGGCAAAGCCAGCATTTATTGTCCATCCTTAGTTGGCCTGAGAAGATGGTGGTGGGCCTTCTTCTTCAACTGCTGCAATCCATGTGATGAATGTGCTCTCATAACACTATTGTAGTTGTTTGACACAATTGCGCACCTTAATAGACAAGTTCAGAGGGCAGTTAAGGGTCAATCAGTTTGGTTACATATAGGCCAGACCAGGTTAGAACAGGTTTTCTTCCCTATAGAAAGATCTAGGCATGTAGATACAGAGATCTTTAAAGGTGGGAGTGCAGGTGGACAGGCCATGACAAAAAAAGGTCAGTGTGCCCTCCTAATTGAACTGTAACCTGCCACTGAGCTGCTCTTTACACACATGTGTACATGCACTTGTACAAAGCTCCATTGCCACTAGGTAGAGAGTGAGGCGCAGCCAGCAGCATAACTCAGGTCTGCCAGCAGCACATCACATTCTACCAGTATAATGTCAAGCTATATAATGACTCTTTTAAATGATAGAGCATTTCTCAAGGCTCACCAAGTGTTAAATAGTAAAAAGCAGCAAGCTGTGACCTTTATCATTAATTTTATTCTAACAACACAGCAACATTAAAATCCAGAAAGCAGCTGAAAGAAAAAGAAAGGTCTGAAATGGGTCTGATTAAAAAGGAAAAAAAAAATCCTTGAAAATAAAGTTGGCACAGGCACAAATCCCAATTCGTTTCACTGGTCTCTCTATAATTAAGTAGCAAATAAGCCTAATTCAAGCAACAAGACGGTTGATTTATTGCCAAAAGTTCAAATTGGGAATTGATTAATAGCAGATTATAGCAGATTTGAGTGATTTTTTTTTTCTCTTTTCTAAATTTACTAGTTATATTGCCTCAAGTACCTTGGGTCACATTGGCCTAGATTGTCTGTGAGTACTACACTTCCTCTTACTTTTAATAGGACTAAATTAGGAGCCTCTAATTAGGTATGGCCGTATGAGTCATCACTGGAGACTCTTCCCAATATTTAAAATACCTCTGTTTGCTAAATCCTCTTCATGTTAACTTGTCTGACCTTATTTTCATGATTATCTGTTCTGTAAAAAAACCCAAATTAAACGCAGTGTTGTACAAAAACACCTCACGGTTCGTGCCATGTACCGGCTGCATGGGATTAGATAAAAATTGCAGCACACAGGCCATTTGGCCCAGCCTGTGCTAGTGCTTATCCTGGTGCAAAAGCCCCGATCTTATGTACTTACCCTGTTCCCATTTCCCTTTAATCCTATTTCCTTCAACCATCTACAGAACCTATTTTAAAATGTTAACATAGTCTCTGCTTCAATCACTACATCTGGTAGTGCATTCCACGTCCCCACAATGCCCTCAGTAAAAAAAAAATTCTGCCTTTCCTTGTCTTAAGCATTTTGTATTTAATCATATTTCTGTGTCCACTTGGTCTGGACCCTTTAATCATTGGAAACAGTCTGTTTCTATCTACACTATCCTAGCCCTTTATAATTTTAAACATGCTTATCAAATCATCCCAGAATTTTTGATTTAATGAAAACAGACTTTTTCAAATCTTTCCTCATATTTGTAGTTCCTTATACCAGGCAGCATCTATGCGAATTGACTCAATATCCTTCCTGCAATGTGGTGCCCAAAATTGCACAAAAATTCTGTTTTGCTGAAGTTTCATATAGATTCACCATTACATCGTGGTTTTTAAGGGCCGATTTTAACCCCACTCGGCACTGTGCTGGCGGGGTGTGGGGGTGGATGTCTGAAATGTATTCCAGATGTGTTCCTTGCCTGAATTCAGGCACAGAAAGGTTTCCCGCTGTCGACGACCGGGGGCCTAATGTAAATGGCAGCGTGCGGCTAATGACATTATCGCGACACACCATTTTAATGCGGACTCGAATAAAGGCCACATAGTCTCAACAGGCCAGGTCCAACAAACCAATCCGATACATTTTTTCAGTAAGCCACATAGTTCAGTCTTATATAAAGAAATATCATGGGAGATGCTGCAATTGCACAAAGTACAAGGCGAATGGTCCGAGTTTGTTAACCATATTACATTACCTCAAACTGCCATCAATTCTCACACCTTTTTAATTTATTGCCTCCAAAAATTAGACATTGGTCCAGCATAAATGGCCAGGATAAAAATCTTGTGCAGTTACATAATGCCATCCCTCTCCATAAAACTACCGAAATGAAACTCCAGCCTTTTCATAACATCATTGGAAATATGTACCGTGAGCATTGTGAGGGGCAATCCCATTATGGCTGAGGACACGCCTTTATCAAAGTATAATTGAGCCAAAATTCCTGGCCACTTTCTGTTTTGATGGGGGCCAATCTTGATCTTTTTTCTTTTTCCTAAAAAGGCACTCATTTGCCCTTGGGTGCAGGAAACAATAACTACACCATTAACAAATTGGAGGTGGTTAAACACACACTGTTTTTGCACAAGTGACTGTTATATGAGCAGCAGATGCCGATCTGGGCCAGTTTGGATTATCATACCAACTGGCAGAACAAGCCAAAAGAAACAGCCAGGCAGTACCTGGGGGACGGATGAGAAATAGGACAACTGCCAATTGGTTAGGGCGCTGGGGGGAGGCAGAGAAATGAAATAAAAGATCTGTGTTCCCGAGCTTCTGGCCTGTGGAGTTGCTGAATGCAATCTTAGCCAAGATTATCTCTCAATGTTTCTGGCACAAGATTCTAATTATTTGTGCACTGCTTCACAGATCAGAAACGAGCATTAACCTCTCTCCTCGCAGCACATTCCCCTCATCTTACCACGTTTCATAGCACCCTTACTAGTGGATATAAAGCTTATAAAGCACTCTTTTACTATCACTAAATGAAAGTATTTCGCAATGTAAAACATTTTTAAAACCACTAGCCGCATTCAAATTGATAGTCTACACAATCCAGCTCAACCCAGACCCAAACAAGTGAGCTTCTAGAACAAAGTCAACTGTTCCTGTAAGATCAGAATAAAAAGCCTTAATTATAACTCCACACAAGGAATGGGAGAGGGTCAGCAGGATGGGGTCGGGGATGTGGGTTAAATACTTAATTACGATGAATGTGTTAACACCACTCCTCAGGCATGTTTGCTGCCTTTTCTACAGCTTCAGCTATTGTGTGTCAAAGTGTCCTGAGGTGGAGAGGCAGGGACATAATTAACATATGAATACGTTGCAGTTAGGACCCGATTTAAAATGGCCACTTGCTGTACAAGATTCTGGAAATCCACACTGATGAGGAGGCAGGAACTGTGGACTCCACAAGATAAATGCTGTTTACAGCAGGCCTTGTGGGCCAGGAAAAGAAGGAGTGCTCCAATGAGCAGGGCAAGGAGTCTTTGGCCACCCCTCCACTGATCGCAGCCTCTATCTCTCTCTCCTGTATCGATCACAGCCTCTCTCTCTCTCTCCTGTACTGATCACAGCTTTTCCCTCTCTCCTGTATCGATCACAGCTTCTCTCTCTCTCCTGTATCGATCACAGTCTCTCTCTCTCTCCTGTACTGATCACAGCTTTTCCCTCTCTCCTGTATCGATCACAGCTTCTCTCTCTCTCCTGTATCGATCACAGCCTCTCTCTCTCTCCTGTTCCAATCACAGCCTCTCTCTCTCTCTCCTGTATCAATCACAGTCTCTATCTCTCTCTCCTGTATCGATCACAGCTTCTCCCTCTCTCCTGTATCGATCACAGCCTCTCTCTCTCTCCTGTACTGATCACAGCTTTTCCCTCTCTCCTGTATCGATCACAGCTTTTCTCTCTCTCCTGTACTGATCACAGCTTTTCCCTCTCTCCTGTATCGATCACAGCTTTTCTCTCTCTCCTGTACTGATCACAGCTTTTCCCTCTCTCCTGTATCGCTCAAAGCCTCTCTCCCTCTCCTGTATCGATCACAGCCTCTTTCTCTCTCTCCTATATCGATCACAGCCTCTCTCTCTCTCTCCCATACCAATCAAAGCCTCTCTCTCTCCTGTATTGATCGCAGCCTCTCTCACTCTCCCAAACCAATCACAGCCTCTCTCTCTCTCCCGTACCAGTCACAGCCTCTCTCCGCATCGATCGCAGCCTCTCTCACTCTCCCGTGCCAATCACAGCCTCTCTCTCTCTCCCTTACCAATCATACCCTCTCTCCCGTACCAATCAAAGCCTCTCTCTCTCTCCCATACCAGTCACATCGTCTCTCTCTCTTCTGTATCAGAATCACAGAATAATACAGTGAAGAGGCCCTTCGACCCATCGAGTCTGCACCGATGCATTAAAGACACCTGACCTGTCTACCTAATCCCAGTTGCCAGCACTTGGCCCATAGCCTTGAATGTTATGACGTGCCAAGTGCTCATCCAGGTACTTTTTAAAGGATGTGAGGCAACCTGCCTCTACCACCCTCCCAGGCAGGGCATTCCAGACCGTCACCACCCTCTGGGTAAAAAAGTTCTTCCTCAAATCCCCCTTAAACCTCCTGCCCCTCACCTGAAACTTGTGTCCCCTCATAACTGACCCTTCAACTCATGGGAACAGCTGCTCCCAAACCACCCTGTCCATGCCCCTCATAATCTTGTACACCACAATCAGGTCACCCCTCAGTCTTCCCTGCTCCAGCAAAAACAACCCAAGCCTATCCAACCTCTCTTCATAGCTTAAATGTTCCATCCCAGGCAATATCCTGGTGAATCGCCTCTGCACCCCCTCCAGTGCAATCACATCCTTCCTATAATGTGGCGACCAGAATTGCACACAGTACTCCAGCTGTGGCCTTACCAAAGTTCTATACAACTCCAACATGACCTCCCTGCTTTTGTAATCTATGCCTCGATTGATAAAGGCAAGTGTCCCATATGCCTTTTTCACCACCCTATTAACCTGCCCTTCTGCCTTCAGAGATCTATGGACAAACACGCCAAGGTCCCTTTGTTCCACGGAACTTCCCAGTGTCAGGCCATTCATTGAATACTTCCGTGTCACATTACTCCTTCCAAAGTGTATCACTCACACTTTTCAGGGTTAATTTCCATCTGCCACTTTTCTGCCCATTTGACCATCCCATCTATATCTTCCTGTTAACCAAGACACTCAACCTCACTGTTAACCACTCGGCCAATCTTTGTGTCATCCGCAAACTTACTGATCCTACCCCCCACATAGTCATCTATGTCGTTTATATAAATGACAAACAATAGGGGACCCAGCACAGATCCCTGTGGTACGCCACTGGACACTGGCTTCCAGTCACTAAAACAGCCGTCTGTCATCACTCTCTGTCTCCTACAGCTAAGCCAATTTTGAATCCACCTTATCAGGTTACCCTGTATCCCATGTGCATTTGCTTTCTTGATAAGTCTCCCTTGTCAAAGACTTTGCTGAAATCCATGTAAACTACATCAACTGCACTACCCTCATCGACACACCTGGTCACATGCTCAAAAAATTCAATCAAATTTGTTAGGCATGACCTCCCTCTGACAAAGCCATGCTGACTATTCCTAATCAAATTTTGCCTCTCCAAGTGGAGATAGATTCTCTCCTTCAGAATTTTCTCCAGTAGTTTCCCTACCACTGACGTAAGACTCACTGGTCTGTAGTTCCCTGGCTTATCTCTACAACCTTTCTTAAATAGTGGGGCCAGATTAGCTGTTCTCCAGTCCTCTGGCACCTCCCCCGTGGCCAGAGAGGAATTAAAAATTTGGGTCAGGGTCCCTGCAATCTCCATCCTCGCCTCCCACAGCATCCTGGGACACAAATCGTCCGGACCTGGAGATTTGTCCCCTTTTATGCCTTCCAAAACCTCCAATACCTTGTCACTCCCTATGACAATTTGCTCAAGAACCTCACAGTCTCTCTCTCTGAGTTCCATATCTACATCCTCTTTCTCTTGGGTGAAGACAGATGTGAAGTATTCGTTCAACACCCTACCAGTGTCCTCTGGCTCCACCCACAGATTTCCCCCTTGGTCCCTAATGGGTCCTACTCTTTCCCTGGTTATCCTCTTCCCATTGATATACTTTCGAATATCTTGGGATTTTCCCTACTTTTACCAGCCAGAGCTTTCTCATATCCCCTCTTTGTTCTCCTAATTGTTTTCTTAAGCTCCATTCTACACTTTCTGATCGCATCTGATCGTATCGATCGCAGCCTCTCTCTCTCTCCCGTACCAATCACAGCCTCTCTCTCTCTCTCCCGTACCAATCACAGCCTCTCTCACTCTCCTGTACCAATCACAGCCTCTCTCTCTCTCTCCCGTACCAATCACAGCCTCTCTCTCTCTCTCCCGTACCAGTCACAGCCTCTCTCTTTCTCTCCCGTATCAATCACAGCCTCTCTCTCTCTCTCCCGAACCAATCACAGCCTGTCTCTCCTGTATCGATCACAGCCTCTCTCTCTCTCCCATACCAATCACAGCCTCTCTCTCTCTTCTGTATCGCTCACAGCCTCTCTCTCTCTCTCCCGTACCAATCAAAGCCTCTCTCCCGTACCAATCACAGCCTCTCTCTCTCATACCAATCAAAGCCTCTCTCCTGTACCAATCACAGCCTCTCTCTCTCTCTTTCCCGTACCAATCAAAGCCTCTCTCTCTCTCCCATACCAATCAAAGCCTCTCTCTCTCTCTCCTGTACCAATCACAGCCTCTTTCTCTCTTTCCTGTATCGATCGCAGCCTCTCTCACTCTCCCATGCTAATCGCAGCCTCTCTCTCTCTCCCGTACCAATCACAGCCTCTCTCTCTCTCCTGTATCGATCACATCCTCTCTCACTGTCTGTACCAATCACAGCCTCTTTCTCTCTTTCCTGTATCAATCGCAGCCTCTCTCACTCTCCCATACTAATCACAGCCTCTCTCTCTCTCTCCCATACTAATCACAGCCTCTCTCTCTCTCTCCCATACTAATCACAGCCTCTCTCTCCCTTTCCCGTACTAATCACAGCCTCTCTCTCTCCTGTATTGATCGCAGCCTCTCTCACTCTCCCATACTAATCACAGCCTCTCTTGCTCTTTCCTGTACCAATCACAGTCTCTTTCTCACATGTATTGATCACAGCCTCTCTCTTTGTCTCTCTGTCTCTCTCTCTCCCGTACCAATCACAGCCTCTCTCTCTCTCTCCATACCGATTGCACTATGCTCGTCAGTGGGCTATTAATTTTAAATAAGAATAGTAGACATTGGGTCAAAGCAACAGGAAGTTATTTACCGGGGTCTTATCTCTAGAATATCTACATGAACACGGAGCAACACGAGATTCAGACTCATGACATCACGTCCTGTGATGTTGCTTATGATCTATATACATAATCTACCTAGCAACAGTTTATGTACATTATACTACATCTCCCCCCCAAGTCTCTGACTTCATTCATCAGGTCTGTAATGCTGTGGGGTTCTCACGACTCTGCCGTAGCTTGTTATTCTTTCACTTGTTTGGGGTATTGGGCCTTTCAGTTCTTCTTCCTCACTTTCCTGTGGGTGAGTGGAACTATCAGATGACTCAGATTCTCTGCTTTCACTGTCGTCTGGGTGATCTATTGTTGTTTGTGTGGTATGAGGGTCTGAAAGGATTAATGTTGTGAAAATGTAAAGAATACCTCCTACCATGATGACGTAAGAGATCACATGTGAGAGAGACTTGAGGAGAGATGCAGCATGGCTTCAGAGACGTCACACAGACTGGTGTGAAGCTGTACATAGTTATAATGTAATAAAGGTTAATATTCTAATTACTCCTGACTAAAGCTTCTCTCTAAGCTAGACTAACTAAGGTGGCAGTGTACCAAACAAACATACAATATGGTGATCAGCAGTGAGATCGAGAACAACGGTGATTCTTACCACACTACACACAGAAGAAGAATTTGAAGAATTTTGAAAAGGGCTGACCTGAAAAAAGTGCCAAAGCAGCAGAACTCAATAAGAGGCTGTGGAGAAGCTCCAGAGCTCCAGACACTGAAACTCGGGGCATCAGCAGTAGAAATGTAGGTGAGCACTTTGGTGATAGTGATCACAATTCGGTTAGGTTTACCTTAGCGATGGGCAGGGACAGGTATATACCGCAGGGCAAGAATTATAACTGGGGGAAAGGAAATTATGATGCGGTTAGGCAAGATTTAGGATGCGTAGGATGGGGAAGGAAACTGCAGGGGATGGGAACAATCGAAATGTGGAGATTATTCAAGGAGCAGCTACTGCGTGTCCTTGATAAGTATGTACCTGTGAGGCAGGGAGGAAGTTGTCGTGCGAGGGAGCCGTGGTTTACTAAAGAAGTTGAAGCGCTTGTCAAGAGGAAGAAGAAGGCTTATGTTAGGATGAGACGTGAAGGCTCAGTTAGGGCGCTTGAGAGCTACAAGCTAGCCAGGAAGGATCTAAAGGGAGAGCTAAGAAGAGCAAGGAGAGGACACGAGAAGTCATTGGTGGATCGGATCAGGGAAAACCCTAAGGCTTTCTATAGGTATATCAGGAATAAAAGAATGACTAGAGTTAGATTAGGGCCAATCAAGGATAGTAGTGGGAAGTTGTGTGTGGAATCAGAGGAGATAGGGGAAGTGTTAAATGAATATTTTGCGTCAGTATTTACAGTAGAGAAAGAAAATGTTGTTGAGAATACTGAGATTCAGACTACCAGGCTAGATGGGATTGAGGTTCACAAGGAGGAGGTGTTAGCAATTTTGGAAAGTGTGAAAATAGATAAGTCCCCTGGGCCAGATGGGATTTATCCTAGGATTCTCTGGGAAGCTAGGGAGGAGATTGCAGAGCCTTTGTCCTTGATCTTTATGTCGTCATTGTCGACAGGAATAGTGCCAGAAGACTGGAGGATTGCAAATGTTGTCCCCTTGTTCAAGAAGGGGAGTAGAGACAGCCCTGGTAATTATAGACCTGTGAGCCTTACTTCGGTTGTGGGTAAAATGTTGGAAAAGGTTATAAGAGACAGGATTTATAATCATCTTGAAAAGAATAAGTACATTAGAGATAGTCAGCACGGTTTTGTGACGGGTAGGTCGTGCCTCACAAACCTTATTGAGTTTTTCGAGAAGGTGACCAAACAGGTGGATGAGGGTAAAGCCGTGGATGTGGTGTATATGGATTTCAGTAAGGCGTTTGATAAGGTTCCCCACGGTAGGCTATTGCAGAAAATACGGAAGTATGGGGTTGAAGGTGATTTAGAGCTTTGGATCAGAAATTGGCTAGCTGAAAGAAGACAGAGGGTGGTGGTTGATGGCAAATGTTCATCCTGGAGTTTAGTTACTAGTGGTGTACCGCAAGGATCTGTTTTGGGGCCACTGCTGTTTGTCACTTTTATAAATGACCTGGAAGAGGGTGTAGAAGGGTGGGTTAGTAAATTTGCAGATGACACTAAGGTCGGTGGAGTTGTGGATAGTGCTGAAGGATGTTGTCGGGTACAGAGAGACATAGATAGGCTGCAGAGCTGGGCTGAGAGATGGCAAATGGAGTTTAATGCGGAAAAGTGTGAGGTGATTCACTTTGGAAGGAGTAACAGGAATGCAGAGTACTGGGCTAATGGGAAGATTCTTGGTAGTGTAGATGAACAGAGAGATCTTGGTGTCCAGGTGCATAAATCCCTGAAGGTTGCTAACCAGGTTAATAGGGCTGTTAAGAAGGCATATGGTGTGTTAGCTTTTATTAGTAGGGGGGTCGAGTTTCGGAGCCACGAGGTCATGCTGCAGCTGTACAAAACTCTGGTGAGACCGCACCTGGAGTATTGCGTGCAGTTCTGGTCACCGCATTATAGGAAGGATGTGGAAGCTATGGAAAGGGTGCAGAGGAGATTTACTAGGATGTTGCCTGGTATGGAGGGAAGGTCTTACGAGGAAAGGCTGAGGGACTTGAGGTTGTTTTCGTTGGAGAGAAGGAGGAGGAGAGGTGACTTAATAGAGACATATAAGATAATCAGAGGGTTAGATAGGGTGGATAGTGAGCGTCTTTTTCCTCGGATGGTGATGGCAAACACGAGGGGACATAGCTTCAAGTTGAGGGGTGATAGATATAGGACAGATGTTAGAGGTAGTTTCTTTACTCAGAGAGTAGTAAGGGCGTGGAACGCCCTGCCTGCAGCAGTAGTAGATTCGCCAACTTTAAGGGCATTTAAGTGGACATTGGATAGACACATGGATGAAAATGGAATAGTGTAGGTCAGATGGTTTCACAGGTCGGCGCAACATCGAGGGCCGAAGGGCCTGTACTGCGCTGTAATGTTCTAAAAAAAAAAAAAAAATCCGGTCCAGCAATTGCAGGCTTCGAGTCGGAGAACCAAGCAACGATCGATGAACTGGTGAGCAACCCTGAAAGAGGGTAAAAAAATTTGTCCCCAATGGCACTAGGCAGGCAGCTCTGGGAAAGTCCTTAGCCGAGGGCTGATCCGAGGTTGGCGCCATTACATGCGGCGACCAGAGCGAGCAAAAACAAGAAGAAAAGACAAACATCAAGGCTGCAAATACTCTATTCTCTAAGAGAAGAGAGGTAATGGAGTATAGGAGTCATGCTATAAATCTCAGGTGGCGTAGTGGGAGTGTCACTAGACTAGTAATCCAGAGCCCAGGCTAATGCTCTGGGGACATGGGTTCGAATCCCACCACAGCAGATGGTGAAATTTGAATTCAATTAATAAGTCTGGAATTAAAAGCTAGTCTAATGCTGACGATGAAACCATTGTCGATTGTTGTAAAAACCCAACTGGCTCATAAATGTCCCTTTGGGGTAGGAAATCTGCCGTCCTTACCTGGTCTGGCCTACATGTGACTCCTGACCCACAGCAATGTGGTTGACTCTTAAAATGCCCTCTGAAATGGCCTAGCAATTAGGGGCAAGCAATTTCCACATGCGAATAAAAAAAACTGACTTTATA